>NW_024545760.1:600000-1066347 GCF_018152505.1 Drosophila elegans | reverse complement strand
CAGTTCGTTACAGGGCATATATGTGTAGCAAAGTGTGATGTGAGGAATTGCACACTCTACATCTGTTCGATTTGCATTTTTTGACAGTGTGAACCTTTCTTAAGCAGTTAATGCATAAGGGTGCTCTTTTAGCGAAATCGAATCTTTGCTGAACTGTTAGGGCTGCGAAGGAAGCGTAGTTTCCAATCTGATGTTCAGCTGAGTTGCAAAACATGCATTGAACAGAGTCGTTCCTGGCAGCGACAAACGAGAAACTCCTATTTCCATTCTTCTTAGGGTTAGATTGGGTCTGCTGAACAGTTTTGGGCTTGGAAGCCTCTTCTGCTACCATGTGTTGGTATCGCCTGTTGAGGGCCGTCTCACATTCGCTCCAAAGTGGAAGCGAAGTATAATCTAACTGTTCTTCCCATTTTCTTTTAGTTCCTGCATCGATTACCAGATGTATTAAAATAGCATTAGTAATGCGTCTAACATCCCCAATAGACAGCAAGGAGTCATACAAGGCTGTGACCGTGTCGATGAGGGTTCTCAAGGCTGTAGCTGAAGGCTGGGAAATTTTTTGCAAATTTAAAAGTGTCGATATGTTGTCAAAAAAAATAAGACAATCATTATCGTACACCCGCTTCAGGCAAGCAAGGGCTTTTGGATAATTTTCCGCAGTGACTTGAAAGGCCCTAACTGTTCCTAAAGCGTCTCCAGCTAAACACGAAATTAAATGATTGAATTTTTCAATATCGTGTAAAGAGTCCATCTTTGTCAACGAAAGTTTCGAAAAGGCTTATAAAATTTTTAAATTCGGAGTGTTTTCCGTTGTTGGGAGAGCAACGCTTGGTAGGCGGCATAGAGGCAGGCGATTTGCTGGCAGAGCGGATTTATCGATATTATTTTGTTTGCACTTGTTTAAAATTGAAATCAGCAATGACTTTGTCATTACGGCCCTGTCTTCCAACTCTTCGCGGGATACATCTTTTGTATCTTTCACTTCTATTTGGTTTTGCAAAAGTGAAGCATTTTCAATGTGCGTATTTAGAATCTCTAATCGACACTCAAGCTCAACCGGATTCAGAGATAATTTAGCTTCTTTTAAGTGGCGATAAGTTCGGTTAATACTTTTCATGCAAACATCCCGTTGGTGTTTAAGCTCTTCGATATCCTTAGTTGCCATTGCGTTTATTTGTATTTATTTGGTTGGTATCGAAGAGGTGTTAAATATTTATTTTTATTAAATTATTTATTTGTTAAATAATATAATAAAAAATCAACGAGTAATATACCGATCGCTCACGGTGTAAGAGAGCTATGTGCCGAGAGAATTACAGCGAAAAATATCTAAATAGGGTTTTTATATTTTTTTTATATAAACCCTGCGACAGTATATGCCGCACGCACGCACTGTAGGGGAGGTACCGCTCAAGCTCAAGCGTACCGAAAAAACGAAGAAACGTTTAAGCAGACCGAAAATTGCACTGCTGCAGCGATCGAGAACGAAAACGACAAAAGATAACTCGAAATAGCGGCAGCGGTGTCGGTGTGCGTGTGTATGTGTACGCGGCTAGCGGCTCCTCCTATGCAAATGCTAACGGAGAATGATACACTAACCGATAACTAAGGGCAACGAATATATAAGCCTGACGCCAAAATGCACGCAAAATTATGAAAAGCGCGGAAAAATTGGAAAAGCGCGGGAAAATTCTGAAAAGCGTGGGAAATGTTCGGACAAACTGCGGCGAAAGTTATTGCCGCTAATTTTCTGAGAGCTACACTTTTCACAATTTGCACTTTTTTATTTATACCCTCAATTGGTGCTCACTACGACGAAAGTTGGGGGAATTAAGTTCGCACTAATTGCGTCGAAGACGAGTATTTTATTTGCTTGTTTTTTGGCCAAAGCGATTCACATATATTTCGAAATATATTATGTTTATTGTAGAATTTTGGTTGTTAGTACATGCAAATTTTTTTTTCTTGGTTAGAATGCTCACTATCTACCGATTTTTACACGAATGCAAAAAGTTAAAAGATGGGCCAAAACACAATTGACAAAACGCCACAGATTAACTTTCAACTTTAGGCACTCTATACCTGGATGGCCGACTTGATAATTGCAACTTCCTTCTTAACTTCCATTTGGCGGCAGCAGCAAATTAAGCAATTAAATTTGGCGAAACGTCGGGCGCAACTTCAGGAACGTCAGAAAAATTCCAGCGACGAAATATTGTTCAATTTAATTTATTGGCCGAACCGACACGAATAAATTGGTTTTGGTAATGTTGGTAATGTTTATAGTTTTTCACCGAAAAAAATTAAAACTCGCGAATTCTACTGCTAATCACGTCGGGGTCACCACGAAAATTTAATACTATTTTGTATTAATAACGAGAAAACTTGTGAACGCAGTAGTTCGAGACGATTTTAATTTGCGAAACTTTGTGAAAACTATGTCGAAACGCGACGAAAAGGAGTGGCTACGATGACGTTCGATTGATCACAAACAATTATATTTCAATAATATCTCTTAGAACCTAACTTATGCTACGGTGGCGAGAGACGGGGCGAATTCGCAAGAGCGAACAGACGAAAGCTTTATTGGCTCCCGCTCTCGCCCTACAACTAGTGATTTAAATACAAGCGCTGAGTGCGCAAACAGCTTGCATTTAGTTATTTGTTTATTATTGATGGGTGTCGTTGATTGTTTTGCCGAAATTGAAATAGTAATAATGAAGTAATTGTCATTTTTGCACGGGTTGATTTGTTAGTGCTGGCTCCTTTCTGGCCAATTGGCGGTGGCAGCTATGATTTTCTCCAGCTCGTGTCCGTGGTCCCGACGACTCTGCACAGATCGCTTTTACATCCGTAGGAATTTCAGAATCAACATAAGGATCAAGAGTCCAGTAATGTGGTCTACAATTTCGACGTTATTCACCACGATTGCCGTGTTGTCGGATGCTTTCGAGGTTGTAGATCCCATGATATATAAGTTATATTTCTATGGGGTTCTAAGTTCGATCACTCGGATAGGTCCTCCGCGATTACTGTTTTTGCCAGTAGAGGACTTAACGCGGTTCCGCGGTCGTTTCTGTTTCGACTCCCGATTCTCAATTATCTTGGACTATGACTGTCCGATTCGCAATCATCTTGGACTATGACTGTTCTTTTTCGAACCTAAGGTGGGGACTTTTTTATACCGGTGGTTTTGCTTCCGGGTCATCTAAGTGTTCCCACTTAGGTACAGCATTCCCCTTTTTCTGGCTTAATGACCCACTTCTGGATTCTGCTAGGTTTCATATTAAAGGCTGCGTACACCTATTGCCTGCTGTATGTTCTTATGAATTGCTTACTCTGACCAATTCGTTGCTAGTTACTGTATTGGCCAATTTCGGTGTTTCGCCACCTGCACTTCACAGTGTCTTCGGTCTCTGGTTATTGTATCTATTTCTTTCTTGTTTTATTTCTTACCCCGCTCCCGTAAGAATATTTAAAAATTGTTCATAGTCAACCCGGCAGTAAGGTCGGTATATACACCCAATTAGTAGCTTATCAGCATATCTTTGACATCTCATTTATATAAACAAGTATTCAATTGCACTACATGTTGAGTGTTTACATACAAACTACAGTGTTTACATACATGACTATCACGATCAGAGCGATGCAAATTATATCCATCACATTCAACTAAAACATCACATTTAACTAAAAAACACATATAACATCGACGCTCGAATTGGTATCTAAATTCTTCAATTTTTCGTGTGAGGCTTTGGGCATTTATATGACACACTATTAAGAATATGTTAAGTATTCAAAAAATGCATTTAAAATTAGATGAACACATCTATAATATTCTTACACCATCATGTTATACCTTCAACACCAAACTATTGTTTAACGTTAAGATTCCAATTTTCGATTTAAAAATGTAGAAGTTCACCAATATCGTACCCTTACCAATAAACAACTCACATTTCATCATTTCCCCGGAATTCTTGGCACATGCCAAGTGGAGCCGGAGTTCTTCTGACAAAAGACCCACATGGACATGGCAACTAGAAATAGCAGATGCCTATCGGACATTGTCAGGAACGCAAAGGAAACAAAATGCGACGTGAGGATACGAAATTAACATAATTGATCATCGCGGTTCTTTAAATATGCCATTGACTAAAAACGATATTACTCCCACACCCTACGAGTATACCTACCTTTGTGGAGCCGGCCATCCCTTCGTTGAAGCCATCTCTCCACTCTAGGTGGGAGGAGTTACCGCACACGTTGTAGCGGACACACCGCGTCACAGAAATGGTCGTTAATCCATCGTGTGCGTAAACGCCTAGCTTGGAAACCTGCGGAAGTGAGCAGAGCCAACCGCCTCAGCAATAAATAGAGCCAGCCGCCTCTGCAATAAACGGAGCCAGCTGCACTGACAGCTATGCAGATTCCCATTTCCATTCCGCTTCTTAATCTGTCAGCTATGCAGATTCCCTTTCCTCACTCCATTTTATTCTCATATATTCCCATTCATTCCATAAGTTAGTTCTTAGAGTTGGAAACAATAAACATTCATTATAATTCTGACCTTCAACGAATGAAGATCTTAATATATTTATCCAACTGAAAATTATACAACTTTCTGACAGTACACATACTGCAATTCTACACTGGACTTATATAGTATAACTTTTATACTGTCATTCGCGCACTCACTCACTTTCTGCCCTAAGCCACGCTTGCGCCTTCCTTATATAGCCTGTAATAATCCCGTTATCCTTTCATCCCCGTGACCGGGTCCACAATCGTACCGTTCGTTATCAGTGCGTCCTCTTTGTGACGGATCCGAAGTCCACTTATTCACCGTTCGACCTTGTTGCCCTTGTCTGGCCACCTGGATCATGTCACGTCGGCTGATGTGAATATTTCGCTGTTGCTAAGCGCATCCGCTTCACTGTTGTTCGATATTGCTATGTTGCGAACTGCGATCATTGTCTTTACTGTTCTTTCCGCCCTCTCTGTCGGCTTCTCTTGAAGCGTATATGGGCAGTGAACTCCTCCAACTCCTCTAGGAACTTTCTAAAGAATCTGCTGAATTTTCGGTTTCCAGTATCTTGCAATTATTCTTTCTCGAATCGCATTTTGCAGTATTTCTGTCGGTGCTCTTCGCATCGGTACTAACTCGGTACATTTGGAAAACCGGTTGATTTACACCAACAACATCGCGTTGCCGTGTTTTGACATTGAAATCCAACTAATTCCGCGCAATCCGTAGCCCTGCTGCTCGGCTTGTATTTCAGAGAGCTCTCGCAATTGTACGTACTTCCGTACATCTTGTGCATACCTGGACATTGGTACCTGGCCGCTACTCTCGCGATTTTTTTTACGTATGCCTACATAACCTGCGGCCACCGTGTCGTGGTTCTCGGCCATTATTCTTGGTCTCAGGTCGACTGACACGGATAATTTCCCTTATCTCACGTCTTCATTGCCCGCTCGAAACCATATCGCTGCAGCTCCAGTGCCCACCGAGCGATTCTTCCGGATGGACTTTCGATGCTACTAAGCCACTTTAGCGCCTTGTTTTCCGTTATCACCTTAAAGTGGTAGCCCTCCAGGTAAGGCTTAGCTTTCTTATTGCCCACACTATGGCTAAAAATTCTTTTCCTGTTGCAGAGTACCCTTACCTGCTCCCCAAAAGCTGCGTGAGGATGGCTCCCAAACCGTGGTCGCTAGCGTCTGCTTGCAGTATGAAGGTCTGCTATCAACGTTGCTTTGACAGCCTCGAACGCTTCCTGGTGCTCCTTCTTTCACTCCCTTTTTTCCTTTTTCCTTTAAAAGGGCGTATGACAAAATGACTAGCGCATTAACTTATAAGTTCCAAATTTGTAGCGTTAGGTTAAAATTTTATAACAAAATACAAATACAAATACAAAATCTAATGCCGGCCTCTAAAGGTATCTGCCAAATTTATATTACGTCATTGCCCACAACCAAATAGAACACAGAATTCAAATGACACCTGATCCATTCCGTCGAATCGTTGGGCTAATCGCGCCTGGCTTACGCCTGGTTCAACTCTGGGTTTCACGCCTGGTTAACACCTGGTTCACCGCCAGGCTCCACCCCAGGCTCAACACCTAGTTCAACACCTGGTTCACTTGCGTGCACTTCCCAAGAATTATCCTCTATGTCCTTGGTATCACTGGCTGGTTTTGGCGTGCGCGGACTCATTCATTTTCTGCCCTGAGCCACGCTTGTTAACCTTTGTTCCCCTAAGGTCCACAATCGTTTATTATCGTTGCTTCACCGTTCGACCTTGTTGCCCTTGGTTGGCCAGGGCGCGCCGAAGCAGTATTACTCCGGCCTCCTTCTTGTGACTCCTTCGCTGTTGCTACGCGGAAACGGTTTTATAACTCCCCACACGTGACAATGATGAATTTAGTTGGCAACCTTACAGAGTACTGACCTGACTCAAGTCTAGCTTGGCCCCGTAGCAACTGCTGCTCGCATATTTCGTCGTCAGCGGATGTTGTGGGAGATTCGACACAGGATTTGTCGATTTCTCAAAATCTTTTAACGATCTCTGATAAGGAGTCATCCTCAAAATAAAAGACTTTACGAAGGGCTGCGAGAATGCCCGTTGCGAACGAGTTAGTGTCCAGATGAACCTTGATTTGAAGCTGGTTAGCCAGACGCGTGGTTATAAAGTTAAGTTGCGATACAGAATCCAAAAGAGCACGGCATGACATATATACGCCTGAACGTACTTGGAGGACTTGTTGCACACGTTTTTAGAGCTGTTCTTAAGCAAGGTGGTGACGAGAGCGGAAGCTTAGGGCATTGATTAAACTGGTTTACTTGGCTGGGAATCGATTGCAATCTGCGAGCTAGATCCACATGAGGCAGGTGATTGAGCCGCTATGGTAGCATGTGCTTTTGTCGAAAGTGCCTGCAATGCCCTGAGGGACATTGCTGTATGCCATGACCTTTCCGGAGACAGTTTAGGAAAAGATTTAAACGTTTGGCTTCCTTTTGACGTAAGCTTGGGGACAAATTTATATATAATGGGCATTTCACAATATAGTGATCTTTAGAATCCCAAAAGGTAGAAAGTTGATTATATCAGGTGGTTGAAGCAATGCGTGAGATAATATGAATGAGTAGTCCATCGGTCAGTTAAGGAATGGTTTAGTGCCCGAAGTTGCGAGTTGATTTTGTCACTTATCGAAACGCTTTGTAAGTAACTTCAATGCCTTAGCCTAGTTGGCATCGGCAGGATCCAATGATTTGATTATGCTACGAGCCGCGCCAGTTAGAATCTGCGATTTGTGACTTCATAAAGATATAAATGTGTCGAGTCAGCGAAGATTTGCGAACTCAGAGCGTGTATTCGAAGAGAGCTCGAGCAGGTTCACCCTTTCCAGTTTACCTTGCCACATTTCAAAATCGTCCTTTATGCACTTAAATCCGAGAAAGCGATCACGTCGGGATGATGGCAGCATAAGTGAAGGAAGTTAAATTAATTAAAACAAAACTTTATAAACTAATAAATTTAAATTCACGGTAAATCAAATGTAACAGATTGATAGACCGACTTAAAGAAAAACATTGGGCTTGGCTATTTTCCAAGCTATTAATGAAGCTTGGTGGCCATGATATTTCCCAAAAAAATTTTGGTTGGAAGCTCCTAGGTTACACTTAGCAGCTGACCTGGTCTAAGAAAAAGATAATTCAGCGCCTTAGTTACTGCACGCTGCTTACAATTCCGCAAAGAATTTAAGACAAGGGAAACTGCTTTAGTTTTGAAACAAGTTTTGAACAAGCATAAAAAGCATTACTGGAAAACATATAAGAAATAACCGCTGATAGTGCACTAGCATTTTAAATTGAGAACGGGTAAGCGAAGAAGCAGAAGTAACTATTAAAAACGCACTAACCCATACTGTAGACAATGATCTTAGCGTGGGACTCTTCAAAAAATTCAATTAACATAAATAGTTAGTTACGGTTACGATGGTTCAACAGGCCAAAATATTTATAAATATTTATTTTGAGGTGCAGAGCAGAGCCAACTATTGAACATTAGTGACTTCGATTCGTAAATTTTTAAAGTGAAAAATGCAAACCTTAAGTACGTAGTAAGCTCTTTGAACGCTTGGATAGGATTTTTAGAATTCTCCTTTAGGCTTTTCAATATAATTGACTTAAAAAAGTGGCGCCCCAAAGGTTCCAAAAGATATAAATTGTGAATGCGAAAAAAAAATCAAGAAAGACTTGAAATGGGCTCAAATGGTGACAGTCCTAAGCAAAAAGAAAGCGGCAGCTTCGTAAACATATACGTAAACATTTTCTAATGATTTGTTATCGTCCTTCTCGCTCGCTTCGTAAACGTGCAGCTAGCTTAGAGAATCCGTAGGTTACTCCTACCAAATTTATATTACGTGCTTGCCTAGTGGTCCACCGCTCGGAAGTCGGGCCGCGTCGTCCACTGCTCCGGGAGCTCCATCCAGACCTCCGCCGGATCCTTCTCCGCTGGGCCGTCCGATGCCAGCCAGACCCACGTTACCGTCTGCTGTTGACATAGTTGGCCACCCCTCTCCACCGTTTGTCGCGATTGCACCATGCGTCCCTGTGTCGCCAACCAAGGCTGCTGCACTGCAGCTATTAGTGGTGATGGTACCGGCAGCGGCGGTGGTGCTGGTGACGGTGGGCGTGTCGGTCGTGGCGGTGGCTTAGGTCGTGTCAGAGGCACGCTGCTAGGATACTGCTCATTGCTGATACTTTTCGTAAAGAACGCTCACCTCGCCCTTTGCTTTAACCGTTAATTCCTACGCTACGCCATCTTTTTACGCAGTTGAACGATACACCGTATCGTCTTCCTCCGTCTTAACGGTACGGTGCAACGTCTTAGGATGGCGACAAGCTTTAAGCTTAAATTCGTTTTGTGTTTACCGGATTTATTTTTTTTGTTGCGCGTTACCACCGTCAACCGATCAGCGCCCACCCATACAGGAAAAACTTGAATTTAAAGTGGCCGTACTTGCGAACCTCCGTGGGCTTCAGTTACCTTTGGGGTTTCAGTTCGCTTACGTTTGCGGTTTTCTCCTTATCCGTTTTGTCGTGCCTGAGTTTGCATATCCCCGGCGATGTGGTCGGTGACAATGTGTCACCGGCTTTTTCACATTCCTTTAAACTACCTCGAATAATTTTTTAAGTGTTCCGGGGTTTTCTGCTGGTGACTGTGTTTCTCGTCCTGTTTGGTCGACGTATAGTGCTTTCGGTAGTCGTGGTTCTCTTCCTTGAGTGATAAACGCAGGGGAATACCCCGTGGACTCTGCTATTCTTGTCTTCACTGCGAGCTGCAATTCCGACTAGTTTTCGTCCCAGGTTCTTTGATCAATCACTGCAAACTAAGTTATCATTGTCTTTACTGTTTTGTTCGCATTCTCTGTCGGGCTCCCTTGAAGCGTATATGGGTCCGTGAACTGGTGTCGGACACCCAACTCCTCTAGAAAGTTTCTGAAGGACCTACTTGTAAATTGCACCACGCGGCATTGCCGCGATTGTTTAAGGGCTGCCAACATGCCCGGCTTCCGCCGTGTCGTGGTTCTCGGCCATTACTCTCGGTCTCAGGCCGATTTTCTGTTGCCAGCCTCTAACGGTATCTGCCAGTATCCGTCCCTCAAATCCAAGCTGCTAACATACTTTGCCTCTCGCAGTTGTTCTAATATGCCATTTACCCGTTTTTTCTTCACCATAACGACCGGTGAGCTATGTGGGCTTCTAGACGGTTCGATGTTTTTTCACTCTGCATCTTGGGATTTTTGAGGTAATACCGCTGCTTGATGGGTTGGTCACCGTTCATCTTTATCCTATGCACTGCTACTTTTCAAGTGCCTTGTACCTTTTCCATTTTCTCCAACTCGGTTTTCAAAAACCCTTCAATGTCCTCCTCGCTGAATGGCTGCTGTACTTCAACCACTGATACTGATAACCACTCAGCTAGCCATCCCTGGTGTCGTTTCCTTGCCGGAATTTTGTCTCTGCCTCTACGTTGGTTAGAAAATCCCATCCTATCACGATCAATTATTCCATATCCGATCTGCATTGTGCGTCAATCTTGCAACTGCGCCCGTCCGCCATCTGCACTGCCAGAACCCTGAAGTATGTCTGCCAGCTTTTCGCTGAAGTCCACCATTGCCTTGATCTCGCAGCCCAGCCTTTAGGTCGCCCGAGGAGGCTGGGACCTCTGGGCGTCTCCCGCCATCCTTCAGCATTCCACCGTCCTTGGTTCTATTTTTCCGCATTTTCAACAGAATAGTAGCCGACGATTTCCGCATTCCATGGCCCAATGATTTTGCGCCCCTGCATTTGTGACACGCCTGCGCGGGGCTATTCATATAGCCGGTCGCTAACGCAGCTCGACCACGGTTGTGTTGCATCTTTGAGTTCTTCGAACTCGTCCGCCAGAGACATAACTGTGTCCAAGTTCCTGCATGAGTATAAACGAATGAACATGCTTTGAGGTGGTGTGCTTTTTTTAACGGTTCTCGCCAGCACCTGCTCCTGTGACCTTCACAGCGACCTTATCAGAGTTTGCATCTCTACCATGTAATTCTTAAGCGGCTCGTTGCATATTTGTTTTCTTTCCCTGAACTAGTCTGCCAATTTGTCCGTGTAACACATGGGTAGGAAGAAGTTTTGGAAATCGGAAATGAAGTCGCCCCTGGCTCTCCACTGCCTGTTGTTGGCGATAAAATCATTTTAATGCCCTGCCCTGTAACAGTTCCGGCATTTCCCTGGATGTTGATGTTTAGACCATACGTTAAGGCCGCTCACTCCACCTGCTCCAGGAATTCCATGGGCTTGTCGTCGCCGTCGTATCGGAAATTCGCGGATTTGCTTTGCCACCTTAGCATAGTCCGTCAGGCTGGATGGTGTTCTCCCCTTTTCTGCACTTCTTTTCGTGTTGTGTTTTCTTTCTCTGCGGGCTACCTGGATCCTGTTGAAGTCCATGCTCGAGATTAGGCGGAAGTCACTTTTAGGCTTGGGTTTACTTTGTCGCTGTACTTGGCTTCCAGTTCAGCCCACACCTTTGCCACTTTTGGAATGTCTCCTTCCTGGTCTACCAACTTTCATTAAGTTTTCCGCATGTTTTAAACGGTACCTGTTAGCTCGATGCCTAGTTTGGCAGCCACCTCGTCGTACTCCTATCCACTCCTTTCCCATTTTAATTCTTGTATCCTTTGACTGGGACAATCCCGTTGGGCGACAGATGAAGCGACCTGTTTGAGTCCTTCTCGCTCGCCACATAAACGTCCCACCAAATTTATATTACGTGATCGAACACTTAATTCAAATGACACTTCCTTGTTTTTATTGCTCGATATAATTATTCTCTTCTCAATCCTTTCGGATGCTATGAAGGTGGCTCCTTTCCGGCGCGTCCTGCCACCGGATCCTTTTCATCGAATTGTTGGCCTGTTACGCCTGGTTTCACGCCAGGCTCAACACCTGGCTTACGCGTGCCCTTCCCAACAAGTATCCTCTGTGTCCCTGCGCGCCTACCCGTATTGTTCGTGTCCTGATCGTCCTGGTATTACTGGGTGTCTTGACCCACGCTTGCGCCTACCTTATAAAAGGTGAGTTCCAAAGTAAACAGGACTTTAAAAATATAGACAGAACAAATAGTTTTTTCGGCAAAATCAATTTATTTTATTCAAAACAGTCTTCTTCTGCTTTAATACAGCGTTTTGCACGGTCCAAAAGCATGTCGAACAAGTGTTTTAGCTCGTTGCCCGGTATGGCCTCCCGTATGCCGGTGCAAGCCTTTTGAATGGCCTCTACGTCTGCATAACTCTTTCCTTTCATCGGCAAATGCAATTTTTTCAAAAAGGTAGAAGTCGCACGGTGCCATAGCAGGTGAATACGGGGAGTGGTTGATGGTTAAAATGTGATTTTTGGTCAAATAGTCGGACACAAGCGTTGATCGATGAGACAGCGCATTATCGTGCAACAAACGTCAACTTCAATCTTTGCGATACACGGGCCGAACACGTCAAATACGGCGCACCAAACGCTTCAAAACTTCAAGGTAGAATACCGCATTAACGTTTTGGCCGGATGGAATAAATTCTTTGTGGACAATACCCTTGGAATCATAAAAACAAATCAGCATTGTCTTCACTTTTGACTTCTCCAGGCGCGATTTTTTGGGTTTCGGCTCGACCGGCGCCTTCCATTCAGCACTCTGGCGTTTCGTTTCGGGATCATACAGAAAACACCACGTTTCGTCACCAGCCACAATCTTGTAAAGGAAGTTCGGGTCTTTTTTTTGCCTCTTTAATGATGTCCTTCGAATGTTGAATTCTGAGCAATTTTTGGACGTCAGTCAATTTGTGCGGAACAAACCGTGCACACACCTTTTGTAAGCCCAAATGTTCGGTCAAAATGCGATAAAACGATGTTTTGGAGATTTTCAATTCTATTTCCATTAATTTCAATTATGATTTCGGCTGATTTTTTTTGAATTCACGCACAGTTTCGATGGAATTTTTGGTGATCAAGGATTTCGGTTGGCCCACATGTTCATCATCATCTATGTCCTCCCGACCACTTTGACTTTTTGTCTGAAAACAAACCCCTTGCTGTTAAAAGCGTATATACCCCCCTTAGTTCTGTTCAAGTTCTTTTTCCTGGTGAAACTAGCTTTTTATATTGATTTTCCTGATTATAAATTGACTAGGCCTAAGAATATACGTGTTAAGCCGATCATGATTTATATCGATTAGAAAGCTGATTATACCAGCTTGTGTCTTTTCACAATCTACAATTAAAGCAGTCAACTGTTTATTTGCATTAAAGAAGCTTATAGATTCTCTGTAAACGTAGTTACTTTCTTGAAGAATAACCGTTATATTCTCAATTTGTTTCCAAATACATGATGAAACTACCATTGTCTCAATTGTCTTTTTAAGAGTATTAGCTTTTGATTCATCTATAGACAGTTGTCTTTTGCCTAGTTCATTGATGATGTGCTGGTTATCTAATAAATTTCTCATATTTTGCTCCATTTATCATGTATTATCTTCATACATTATTCCAAACAGAATGTGTTGAAACTAGCTTTTTAGATCGATTTTCCTTGATTTTAAATATTTCTTCATTTAGTTGACTAGGCCTAAAAGTATACGTGTTAAGCCGATCATGATTTATATCGATTAGTAAGCTGATTATACATTTATCATGTATCATCTTCATACATTATTCCAAACAGAATGTGATAAAGGGACCCCATTAACTCAAATGGAGCTCGTTTCTGTCTTCGGTTGCTATGAGCCATAAAACATTTATTGTTTTCTTCTAACCCAGTCAGTTGCGTTGATGTATTGTCTAGAACAAGGTTGCACTGATCTTCGAAGCTATGAAGCTTCTCACCAATCCGTCTCACCTTGTTTACTAAAGTACTTCCTATGCTTATCATTTCAAAATAAGAATCCAGGTTGCAGAAAACGACTAAATTCCATGAGGCACAGAGAGATCGGCAGGGACAATTTCCACATCGCCCATTGGATTCAAATACATAGCTTACGTTTTATCTATCGTATCAACTTTATACTTTCTGCTTTAGACATCTGACAAAATTTCATTAATATCAGCATACTTATCATCGACCCCAACTTGGATACCCTAGATCCACCCCTTGTTATCCTTTTTGGCTTAAATTCTTCTTCATTATTTTCGGCAGCCTTTATTTCTGTAAGAGGTCAAATTTTTCTGAGCGGTCGAGAAAGGCATGCATCTTCCATCTTGACTTTTACTACACGAACTTTCTTTCTTTTTTACTTCTTTGATCTTTCTTATCGTCCATCTCGATGGATGACAACATGCATCCTTTATTAGAACTACTTTTACCTCTTAACATTGGGCATATTCCTTATCCATTTATACCTCTGTTGTAGTGTATGTGAGAAGTCCTGTTTCTTTTAAATCCAAAATTCTATTTTAATTTGTTTAATTAATTAATTTAATTAATTAATTAAGGTGGAAACCTATCTTAGTTCCCTATTTTTTCAATCTCATCTATAGGCTTATCCACATCCAATTGTCCTCTTCATAATTAGCTGATACATAGGGGCGTGAGTTCAAAACTGTTTCGTATGTCAGATTTCCGTCACCAATAAACTGTTTTAAATAGTATTTCATAGCTTTTACGCTGGCCTCCCAGATACATCCGAAGTGAGGTTTTGCTGGGGAATAAAATGCTCAATTCCTTCTTTTCCGTGTTGAGATGCAATTGCGGAATTGTCTAGAATTGCTTTCGCCAAATCTTCATCCAACTTTCCTGCTGCGTCTAAAAAAATGTGTTCCATTATCAGAATAAAAAAGAGCACACTTTCCTGCAATTGCGATATACCTTTTGAGCGCTGCTTAAAAAGCATCAGATGAAGTGTTTAACCAACTGCAGTAAAGTAGCAAAAGTCGAAAAGTTTTTGCTTTTTGCTGCTTTGACTGCTTGCGACTTTTTAAAATAAGCTGTTGCTTCTGCTCCTGGAACAGCAGAAGTTGCAGTCGAAGCAAATGCAAAACTCAAAAAGCGACAAAAATCAGAAAGTAGCAAAAGACGATTGTTCTCATTTCATTGCCTGCTGCTTTGCTGTAGCTTACAGTTATGAGCGTAAGCTGGAGCTGAGGCAGGCCACGACTATCGGAAGTCGTTAGAAGTCGCAGTCGGTAAAATTAGGCTGAATCAGTAAAACAAAACCGAATCCTACGTAGGAATGCGAAAATAATAATAACTCGAGCAGTTTGTGGATTCTTCGCGATGTGCGGGTGTTTTTCACACTTGTAAATTGGAACTGCTTAAAATTAACTTATTTAGCGCTCTTCCGACCTGGGGGTAGAGTTGGAGCAGAAGAGCGTAGGACATCGGATTGAGACCTTTGGAGGAATTGTCGCTCTACACGGGCAGAGAAAACAGCGCCTACTTGGCGTGTAAATTTTTTTTCGAATGTGGCTCATATGGGCCTTGGAGGGGGATGTTGTCGGAGTCCTGGACGAAGAGGTGCTTGGATGCAGCAACGTGTGATGCTTATGATGGTATGTGGTACAGTTATGGGGGCTTGTGCAATAGGCAATCTGGTGGCCGCTAGCGAAACAATTTGTGCACAACTGTTTCCTTTGAATATAGGTTAGACGGTCGCCAACCGTAATTTCTTGAAAGCGCAGACAGTTACGCACTGGATCGTTTTCATGGTGAATGAATATATTCTTTGAAATTCTTCCTCGGAACTTGTCTCTTTGTGCTGAATATTAATCGGATTGAAATATCGCACGCCATCAATTGCCTGTAGGGTTTGATGGCGCTCATTCAAAAATGAATCAACCTCGAAAAAAGTAGGACTCTTGGTTTTCTTGTGTAAGAATTGCTCCCATAATAAGAGCGTGGGCTTTGGAAGTTTTATGGAGCACATGTAAATTAGGATAGGGTCTCAATTCCCAATGTGAATGCCGGCAATTTCTAAGGATGTTAAACAGCCTTGGATGCTGTTTTTGAGATTTTTCAAGGCTGCTGCAGCTTCTTGTGCAAAGGATTGCAAATGGAGTAATGTTTTCAGGTTGCTATTGACTTGAATCCGTTTGTTTTCGAAACACTCAGGTTAAACTATGGCGTGAGCTTCGCGCATAGTTTTGGCATTTAAATGAAACAGCTTTTCAACAGACGTAATACTCGGATTGTCTATGTATAAGCCAGATATACAAATTTTTAAGCGACTGTGAGAAGTCTTAAAACTCCCCACAAATCCCGATGCAGGAGAGCTGGATAGCAAAAGCGAAGGAGACGAGAATGCCGGAGGAATTAAGGGCAAGGAGGTCAAACTGTGAACGACGGACCTTGGACCCAGGCAAGGAGACACCGTGAATTAACGGTACCACGCTGGACATTGGACCCTCACACGGCAAGGGCAACAAGGTCAAACGGTGAATTGGCGGACTTCGGGCCCGCACAAAGAGGACGCACCGTGAACTAACAATGCGGAAGTGCACCTTGGACCCGATACGCGAGCTGGAGAAGAGGAATAACGGGACCATCACAAGCTATAAAAGGGCGGCGACAGCGCAGCTCATCCCGAAGCAATAGTGCGAGAATCAAAGCGAGTGCGTGTACGTGTGACCAGTAGCAAGTTAATCAAGTGCCGAGTACCAAGATCAAGATCCAAAGTAGAGACGCCGAACGACTGTAAGTCTATAAGGCTGAGACTACAACGCTGAGATCTGTAGACGTCTGAACTGATATCTTAGGTAAACTGTCTGCATACAGATTGTATGAAAACGTGACCGATCGTGGGCAGAATTGACACATGTGGACACAGGCATAAGTGGTTCTGTGCTTGTTTAAGTAGGCCGATATCAATAAACGACCCATATATATTTAACCCATAAATGCTGATACAGCAGCGAGCCATTTTTCCTTCTGATATAAATCGTACATTTTCCCGACCGTTTAACGGATGCTCAACAGTCAACTGCACTCGCAGATGTACTAGGTCCTTGTTTAAGTGGTAGATGATTCGTAGATTTATGACCAGATAAATGATGTTTATGATCATGAGAAAAATCAATCAAACCAATTAAATTGGCGAATTAATGATTCTAAATGTTAGATAGATGGTGGGATAACTTACAGCTTTTAAAACTATGTGGAAATCGTTAAATTTTTCTTTAGAGAATCTCATTGTAGTGTACTTGCTCAGTACGGATTACAACCGTCGTATGAAGCCTGTAGTGTAGTTTCTGTAGAATCTCGGGTCGTTCTATGTTAGATGTTCCATCTATGCAAACATCTAAAAGCTTTAGAAATACGTTTTTTTGCAAATATTTATTGATTATTGATATACATTTCAGGCCAAGTAAAAGATTTTCTTGTACTAATTGTATTACAAGATGCATCCGGTTAATTAAGAAATAGTTTCATCTCAAAGCTAATTTCTGATGAAAACATTGCTTGCTTGTTGTAACAAACAAAATTATATTTTTCTCTCTCTCTCTCTCTCTCTCTCCTCCTCTTGACAGAACTTTAAATCTGCTTCAGATTGTTGATTACAAGGAATGGTGATTTTATCTTAATCGTATAGATTCCATCTTTACCGAGGAATGGAGTTGGAGTCAATTTTTTGGAGATGTCAAGAGCTTTTGACGACATTAAAAGAAAATTCACTTTAAGTGACTATGTATATATGATCGCCGGTAAAAGGTTCAGTTTTAACTCAGTATATTGACATTTATTGTGAGTGGAATAAGTAAACACCAATATTCCCTGTTGATTTCAGGGAGCAAAAGCGAGTACTAAAGCTGGCACGATTCGATTCGTTCGATAGTTGCAAATAACGTAATGAAATAATTCTAAACATAGTTTAAACATAATTAATTCATTTTAAGGCTTAGGTAGTGTTGTTGTAGACATGACCACTTCTAGTTCTATTTCCATTTCCCGCAATCGGCCATCCTGATTTGTCACTCGGCTTGAACGATGGTTCTTCTGGTGATTGAGATTGAGGATTTCTTTTTTTCATGTATTTAGCAGCAGTGGAAGCTTTCCCGGGTCCTTCATAGTCGCCAACTTTTTCAACGTCATATCTTCCATGAGCTAGAGACCTGACTACTACTTTATTGGGACCAAAGAACTTGTGCTTCAATTTCAAGCCGGTGTCATATTGCGTGCGCGTTGGTTATCATTAATATTCGTCAAAATATGTTCGCAACAAAAGCTGCCCTTCTGATGTTATGCGCCTAGGGATTCCGAACACAGCGATCTATTACCCTGTTCGACGTTGTGTTCTTCGTTGAATGGAGCCAGACGAATTTGGAGAACCCATCAACCACCACGAGAATATAATTGTAGTTCTTGCTGTTCTGCTTTATTGGTCTAACGAGGTCAATATGGTGGTTTCTTTTTACCACTTCAACTACTTTTCTCGATAAGTTGTGTATGTAGAACGTACTCTCAACTGCCTCTTGAGTCCTTCCTACCGAGAAATGTCGTTCCTTATGGGCCATTTTAATAATTTCATTCTCATTTCATCGGCACCACGAACAATTCCTTGATGGCATCCTTATATAATATACCGTGTTTGCGCTGCCATCAGTGCTCTTACCCATGCATCTTAATACTGTGCTTCCTGCAACTTATGGTGCAATGTGTTTTCCAGCATGTGAAATGAAACTCGAAGCATATACATGCCTCATTTTGCTGTCATTCCTATTTTTGATGATATAGTCATAGTCTTGAAGAAACAATGCCCAACGAGAAACTCTCAAAGGGATTTCGCGGCGCTTTTTCATCGATAAAGCAAAAGCATTTCAATCGGTAATGATTTTAAACTTCATTCCAAGTAAATATAAACGTCATTTTTTAGAGCTTCGACTATTGCCAATTCCTTAAGCTCTTAAGAAAGATATTTGTCTTCAGCTGGCTTTGTCCTCTAGCTTAAGTACTGTACAGGGTGCAATTGTTGATCGGCAGGATTCTCGTATGAGCTTTTAGATTTTTTAAACGAAACACCGGCGCAGATATCGATGATGCCATTAATTGTTCGATCAGTGCCATTCATCGACGAAGCAAGTCAAGTAATCTGCAATACACCGCCTGAAATAGGAGGTCAGTCCAAGCGGTTACTTAACCAAGCGGTTACTTAACCGCTGAAGACTTTTTTGTCTTGTGGAATCGAGCATTTTTTTAATTTTAGCTTCGGATTGATTGCACCATATCCAGTAGAATTGCATTGATGAATCTTGAAAATACTGCTGGCGAAATTCCAAAAGGCACACAAAGTATATTTAAAACGTTCACTGTAAGCAGACGTATATTTATTTGCTCTGTCGTTAAAGTTGTCCATACAATCGATATTTTTTCGGATAAAACACCTTTATGGTCAAAACTTTGCATAAACCCTGCAACTATCTGTAAAACAGCGAAGTCCCCAATTTTAATCAATATATTAAACAAAAGAACTGTTTTAAGCTATTTTTCACAGCCGTTGTTTTTGTTTTGATTTTTTTGCTACTACTACAACTATCAAACATCGAACCCATACAGTGCATCGGTACCCACACACTAACACAGTTTTTTTCCAAGTGCACTTTTAAAATCCACACTTCAATAACTGTAATCTAAATCTACACTGCAAAACAAAAATATAAACACGTTACAAAACAAAAATATAAACACGTCAAAAACAAAACAAAACAAGAATGAAAGCAAACTTCGGAAAGCCGAAGTTCATACACCCTTGTAGCTATTGCAAGAATTAAACATTTTTGAAAAAATTAAAATTATGATTTACTTGCGTATATGTTGCAAAAACATTGAAGCTATGATGAGATGCAACTCAATTATATGATAGTTATTTTATATATTTTTATTATTTGATATGATATAGTCGACCGATTTCGATGAAATTTAAACCGTAATTCTAAAATATTTAACCATTACTATTTGTCGAAGAACTAAAAAAAAAAGAAAGACAACTTTTGGGAAAGTTTCGTGCAGATAGCTTTAAAACTGAGAGACTAGTTTGCTTAGAAACGGACGGACAGACGGTCAAACGGACAGACGGACATCGCTAGACCGACTCTCCTAGTGATGCTGATCAAGAAATATATACTTTATAGGGTCGGAAACGTCTCCATCACTTCGTTGCTAACTTCTGACTGAAATTATTATATTCTCTGCAATGGTATAATAAAATAAATAAACAATGCGCAACCGACTAAGCGCACCCGTAATAATGCTGGGTTGCCAGCATTCGGACGCCCCCTCGCCACAACTGTTGGAGCTCCTTAAGGATCATCTTCAAGAGCAAACCAACCAAATCGCGACACATGTCCATGAAGCGGAAAAACGCATCCTCTCCAGTATCGAGAAGCGGATGATCGCCGGAGATGTCAAGGAGATGGGGTCACGAATCATAAGTCTAGAACGCGAGGTACTTGATAAGTTGGGTGAGCGGGTTAACCAGCTGAATCAGGAGATGGCTGACTTGCATGCTTTGGGTGAGAAAATGTGTGGACTAGAAGCGAAGCTGTCTGCCCAAAACATTG
This sequence comes from Drosophila elegans, assembly GCF_018152505.1. Classification (NCBI taxonomy): domain Eukaryota; kingdom Metazoa; phylum Arthropoda; class Insecta; order Diptera; family Drosophilidae; genus Drosophila; species Drosophila elegans. The sequence goes on along the minus strand of NW_024545760.1, from coordinate 1,046,256 downwards.
CCATCTGCTCTTTCGATGTGCATATGCATATTGTGGCATATATGGAGTGGGAAATTAATAATAAAGCAGCTCTCCAAAGAAAATTACAAAATATTTAAAGAGGCAAAGCAAATGAAGAAGCGTTGACTGCTCTCTGCTGTTTTTTCTCGTCGCGGTCTTGAGCATGTTCGTTGCACTTGTAAAGAGGGTTTTCACTGCGTCGAGAGGGTAGAAGACCTCTCTTTGATGCACGCCGATCCTCTCACCACCTCTTCAAATGCTGCTATTACTCACGCTTCGGTGGGGAGAGAGACCAGCTTATCTGCAGATGATAGCTTTCGCTGTTAATAACTTTGAATTCTGTGAGGACGCTCAAGGCGCCTCACATTTTCCCACTCAAACAAACCCAGTATCTCAGCCATTGAAGGCAGTATTATGATAAACTCTCATTAGATGTTAAGTTTCCAAATATAGATTTAAGCTTAAAACCTAAGTAATCCTAGTTTCAAATATAAGCGCTTGAGGTTGCCAGTGTTGATCAGCAAGATCAGTCAGCTGGCCAGTCGGGTCGAAAGTCGATAGTATCGATAAGTTATCGCAATCAACCGTGAGCATGCGAGCGTGCTGTTAAGCTCGAGCGTGCTGTTAAAAGCAAGCTTAGTGCGATGGCGCGAGCGTGCTGTTAAAGTTATCGCAATCACCCGTGAACATGCAAGCGTGCTGTTAAACAAAGTGTGCTGTTAAAGGAAGTTTAGCGCGGATGGTGCGAACGTGCTGTTAAGCGCGAGCGTGCTGTTAAAGGCAAGCTTGGTGCTGATAACGCGAGCGTGCTGTAAAGCAAAAAAACAAGCGTGTCGACGTGGCACAGCGATCCGCTGAGATCGCTCTCGGACCACCAGTTTAACTCAGCGGAAGGAACCAGCAGACGGCGACATTAGATCAAGCTCAGGAGTAAGGTAAGCAACAGAGATCAGAGGCAGGCAGTACTGAGTGCGAAGGTTAGGGAGAATACGAGAATAAATAAAAGGAAGATAAATTGTGAAACTAAAAACCCAAAGTGCTGGTAGTAAAATTTAGTGAACCTCGCGGAGTGCTTTTTCGGGTTGGCCAGGTTGCCGCATTGCGTTTCCGAGGTCTGTTTTCTCTACGCAACGCGGACACCAAAGCTACCCACGTGCTACTCCAGGTCGGGCAAGTTCTCGTGTTGCGTCTCCGAGGTATGTTTTCTCTACGCAATACTAACGCTTACCATACCGGAGAATAACGCGGGAAACTACCGCCGGCCTTTTTCTACTCACGTCCAGGTTAGGGACAGGCTAGTAAAATTTAGTGAATTTCACCGAGGGGCTCTTTCGGGCCAGTGAGGCTTCTGAGTTGCGTCTCCGAGGATTTTTTTCTCTACACAACGCGGAAGCCAAAGCTGCCCGCGTGCCCATCCACGTCGGACAAGCTCCCATATTTTCGATTTCCGAGGTTAACTCTGCGCAATCCGAACGCTTGCCGGACGGACAAATCTCCGCCGATTTCCCCGCGCCATCCCCTTCGCTCCGCGCAGGGCCCAGTCGAAATCCTCGCCAGTTAAATCTACGCCGGTCCCGTATACGTGTGGCGCTTCCGAGGTCTGTTTTCTCTACGCAACACGGACGACGAGGCCGACCACGTGATCCCGAAAACAAAATCCCGGCGGCAACTCCCAGTCCTGTTTCGTCTCCTGTGTTTCTACAAATTTAACTGTAGAGGACTCTGGCCGGACTGAAGTCTATCCCAGCCTATGAAAAAGTCCTTACAGTTTAGCGCCCGAGCAGGGACGACTCAGGGAAGACCTAGGTACCTACAGGAAGTTGGGTTTTTTTTTGGTATCAACCGCATGGCTTAAAGACCCATGTCCAGCCGTGAGATTTTGTTTTGATTAGGAGCACCCAAGATTTAAAAGCCTAGACAAAGAGTAAATAGGGAAATCAGTACTGCCACTGACGACAACTCCAATCGACTCCGCAACTGCGCCGCCCACCACGAGCATCCCACAAGCGCCGCCCCCGAGCGCTTACCCAGCCTGCTCACTCCAGGAGCACCCCGGAAGCCAGATCCGCCGCCGACTTGCGCCCGAAATAGCTCGGAATCGAGACCCTATAAGACAAGCAGCACTAGTCCCATCCGCCAGTGGTAACTACACTACAAGGAGCAGCCCTCCGCCCGGCCCTCGCCGACGAGAGCCCATACGATCAGCGACGACGCCTTTCGGCACACCGAGTCAAGCGATCTCCCACGAGGCGGAAACACCCGTCGACGTGGCCCGAGCCTGCAATCGCTGCGCGGAGGTGAGACACTTCGACCGGGAATGCCAGAACCCACCAGTCCAATACTGCTGGGACTGCGGGAACGTGGTGTCCGCACCATTGACTGCTGCCGCCAGTCGGGAAACAGCCGGGGTCCTCCCACACACAGGAAGCAGGCGGCGACCCACCCAGCGTTCCCCCACCACTAGATCCATCTCTCCGTTTGACGGCAGGCCGGATCGTCGCCACGGTTTGCATCGAGGGACAACTCTTCTCGACAACAATCGACACAGGAGCCTCCAGAAGCTTTGTCAGCGAAGCGTTCGCCAACCGACTCGATTCGGGTCGAAACGTCAAAGAGGTTCGCACCGAAATATCTCTGGCGGACGGATCCCCGAAGGAAGTCACCAAGGCCCTGCACGCACAAGTGCGCCTAGGCCAACAACATGTCCGCATGACCCTCCTGGTCTTGTCAACGATATTGGACGAGGTGATCCTCGTGATTGACTTCCTCTGCAGCATACGGGCAACCATAATCTGCGGTCAAGTGTGCCTCCAGCTAGCCCCGCCTGCTACACGAAGAGCCCACCCAGGCCCAGTCATCCGAGCGGCGCCCACAGCAGCGATTGCCCACCTCTCGGACCAACGAGGGGGCCACAACGGGTTCCACACCCGCCCCAAGGCATCACGTCGACCGCGGGCCAGAACCCAACCCCAGTTCCATCGGAGCACTCGCCATCACCGATCCTCCCCGGCACTACCACGGAAAGAACAACGGCCGATGTCACCATCAAGGAAAACCTCCAGCCGCTACCGGATGCCGCCGTGGCCAAGAAAAGGAACCCTTTTCGGAAGTATCTCACGAGTCAGGACCGCTTAGCCAGCACAACGACAGGAACGTCCCCCGATGACCCGGATACGCCACAATCTTCCCCGGGAAGCCCGCAGGGAATCGGGAAGTATCAACTGCCAGCCCAACCGGACACAGAGAACGCTCAAAGGCGAAATCCGTTCCGGAAGCATTGCCCTCACGGACACCTGGCCACAGTCATCCGAGCGGCGCCCACAGCAGCGATCGCCCACCTCTCGGACCCACCGGCTCCTACACAGCGGACGACAAGGACCAACGAGGGGGCCACAACGGGTTCCACACCCGCCCCAAGGCATCACATCACGTCGACCGCGGGCCAGAACCCAACCCCAGTTCCATCGGAGCACTCGCCATCACCGATCCTCCCCGGCACTACCACGGAAATAATAACGGCCGATGTCACCATCAAGGAAAACCAGTACAACCTCCAGCCCCTACCGGATGCCGCCGTGGCCAAGAAAAGGAACCCTTTTCGGAAGTATCTCACGAGTCAGGACCGCTTAGCCAGCACAACGACAGGAACGTCCCCCGATGACCCGGATACGCCACAATCTTCCCCGGGAAGCCCGCAGGGAATCGGGAAGTATCAATTGCCAGCCCAACCGGACACAAAGAACGCTCAAAGGCGAAATCCGTTCCGGAAGCATTGCCCTCACGGACACCTGGCCACAGTCGCGGAATCCCCGCCGGAATCGCTAGTGTCTGAAGAACCTCTCGATGCGGAAACCCTCCGGTTCCTTCAAGAGGAGCACTTCGACCATCTGCAAGGAAGAAAGGATATAGCCGAGCACACAATCACTCTTCGGGAAGACAAACCGCTGAAACAGCGGTATTATCCCAAGAATCCGGCCATACGGCGTATCATCAACGAGCAGGTGGACGAACTGCTGCAGGACGGACGAATCGAACCCTCTCGAAGCCCGCAGAGCGCACCGCTGGTGCTGGTCTGAAAGGAGACAGGGCACATGCGGATGTGCGTTGACTATCGTCAACTCAACGCACACTCCATACCCGACGCATACCCGCTTCCACGCATCAGCCAAATCCTGGAACGTCTACGGAACGCCCGGTACGCCCGGACCTAAAAAACGGTTACTGGCAGATTCCCATGGCAAAAGCCAGTCGAGAATGCACCGCATTCACTGTCCCCGGACGTGGACTCTTCCACTGGAAAGCCATGCCGCTTGGACTTGGACTTCACTCCGCCCCAGCGACTTTCCAACGAGCCCTGTACAGCGTCATCGGCCCCGATATGGAGCCCCGCGCCTTCGGTTATTTGGACGACATCATCGTCATCGGGGCAACGTGGGAGGACCATGCGCGCAAGTTGAGGGAAGTCTTCCGGCGCCTTCGAGAAGCGAATCTACGCTTAAATCGAGGTAAGTGCAAGTTATTCCAAAGAAGATTAGTGTAATTGGGTCACCTGATCAGCGAGAAATGCATCAGGACAGACCCCGACAAAATAGCGGCAATTCAGGGACTACATCCCCCGACTAACGTCAAGGATCATCTCGGAATCGCATCTTGGTACAGACGTTTTGTCCAAGACTTTGCCTCCCTAGTACAACCAATGTGGCATCTTCTGAGGAAGGGAGTAAAGTGGACCTGGGAAGAACCCCAACAGCAGGCGTTCGATTTACTTAAGGCGCGACTGACGTCCGCCCCGGTATTGGCCTACCCAAATTTTGAGTATAAGTTCCAAATTTAGACGAACGCCAGTTTGAATACAACACGACGACTCTACAAAAGACCCCAGGAGGAGCGATTTTCAACCCACACTTGATGACATACCCGATACAACTCTACCAGGGTAGACGTAAGCGACGAAGCTAGTAACAAGTTACCTTTAAGCGGGAAAATTGTATCTTGTATCTATCTTTAACTTTAACCCGCTGACGACCGAGTAGGCTCCGAAACCGGCAGTAGTGGACAGTCCCAAGGCCACGACTCGGTCTTGTCCACCCACAGCCCGACTCCACCCCCGTTCAGCCCATGGCGGGGCATGGGAACTCCCGAAGGACACGCTGGTCGCACTCCTCCGAGCAACACCGACTCCGTGTCAACCCTGGCTAGGTCTCCGGACGCTAGCATTGTGGTTAGCGGTAACGTTCCGGAAGCGTTCGAGCCGCTAGCCGAAAACGACGAGGAAGAAGAGCCAACCACCCACACGGTTGCACTCCTGGCTCGACTGCAGGTGAACGACGGAGACGAGCCCAGGACATCGACCACCCACGTCCTGGTGAGCGCATGGCTGCAGGGTCAGGACCACCACTCTTTCGCCCCTGGACATCTACAGCAATGCCTCGGGGAGGCCCAGCGGAACCACCCCGCGAGCCCAACATCCACTGACGACTCGGACGTCGGAGCCGACGATCGGTTTTGGAGAGACCGCCCGCGAGCCCCGCTCGAACACGCCATAGCGGAGGCAAACCAAACCTGGGAGGATTACGCCGGCGACATCGAAGGACTCCGAGCCCCAGAGTGGCCTCAGCTCTCAGTACGAGGACAGCGATGGCGAGCAAGACGACGTGTTGGACATCCACGCAGAGGAGGGCCCAGTCGTCCCTGACTTAGTAGTCCCAAAGGAGCACTAACCCGCGGTTGCTGAGGATCCACAAGGCCCAACCCCACCCGGGACGCCAGCACGCACCACCCCACAGTCCACGCCAAAACGCGTCCAAGCTGAGTCCCCGCGGACACCCATCCATAGTGGACGCCCGCCCCCGGCACTGTCGCCATTTGCCTTGTCACCCGTCCTCGGACCTTCTGACCGGGGAGTCCCACGCACTCCCGGCCGATACATCCCCTCCGCGTTTTGGACCGATTCTTGGGAACCCCAGCGCCGGCGGCAAATTATTAGAATTCAAAAAAACTTAGACTAAATTAATTTTAATAATTTCTGCACATTGCTGCTTAACTTTTTTTAGTCGTGCTGAAGATCTCACTATGAGCAAATTATTATGCCTTTTTTCTTAGTATGACGAAACTCTCAACGCCACCGACGACTTCTGCGAAACGCTTGCTCTTCCGTCGGACACTGACTTAAATCAGACTGGATCGAAGCCCCAGCAGAGGCCCCGCTCTCGTCGCATCCATCCAGGCTCAGGATCGCCGGCGCGTGCGATATCTTCGCCAAATCGACGGCGTTAAATTTCGCTTCAACGTGACCGCTCGGGGAGAAGTCATCGTGGCCCTCCGCCCACTTCTTTAACCACCCCGAAGTAAAGGGTGGGGTGTGGGGACGCTCAAGGCGCCTCACATTTTCCCACTCAAACAAACCCAGTATCTCAGCCATTGAAGGCAGAATTATGTTAAATTCTCATTAGATGTTAAGTTTCCAAATATACATTTAAGCTTAAAACCTAAGTAATCCTAGTTTCAAATATAAGCGCGTGAGGTTGCCAGTGTTGATCAGCAAGATCAGTCAGCTGGCTAGTCGGGTCGAAAGTCGATAGTATTGTGAGGAGTTGAATAACTCCCCACAAGTTAAGAAGCAAGCAGAGTAAGCGCATGCAAGCAGTGGCCTACCAGTTACCAGTTACGCGGCGAATTCACCCGTAGTAACGGTAGTGCGGAGAGAGAGAGAGTGGGGAACTGAGCACCAGACAAAGCCAAGGAGAGGCCGAGAGGGACAGCAATACGAAAGAGCGGCGAAGGGCCGTGGGCAGAAGGAAGTAACGGGACGGCACCGGACTTTGGACCCTGATATTGGTGCCGGGCGCAGAGGGCGAAAGGTCGAACGGTAAAACCGTGGACTTTGGACCAGGAGGCAAGGAGACGCCGATAACTAGCGGTAAATGGAGGCCTATATAAACCGGCCGATCACAGGAAGCTGGATCAGTCGATTTCTATCAAGTCAACAAGTAACAGTCATCAAGTGAACAAGTAACCAGTGAAGCATTGTGAAGGTGCAAGTAAAGCCGTGCGGAGTCATCAAGGAAACAAGATCGCTACGTCGAGACGTTCGGGACTTAGAGCTAAAGTCTCCGAATTGAGACACAGGTAGCTGAGGTCCTTACGGCATCACACGGCTAAGTCCAGGCGCTTTGTTACAACTTCTGTCGCGATTTGAGCTTGGCATCCCACCCGGCGTGTCCGACAAAGTGAACAAATAGAGTCCTTCGACGAAGAACCGTGGGCTCAGAAGCAAAGTGTCCAGAACTAGCTACCTGCCTACAAGGACTGCATTGGCGAACTCCGGCGTATGCCTGATCGTCCTGCAGGAACTGTACAAGGTCCTGGTGCGACTAGCCCGGAAGGACGCGCGTTTGTTCAGCTGGTGTCTCGAAAGGCGTATGCGTTGGGAGCACAGCGGTCCGCCGCTAGAGTCCCAGAACGGCAGCTTACCGAGTCGCCAACAAGGAGCGGAGCTGGTCGAGATAGCTGGAGGCGGACAAGGACAACGAGGACCCCAGGAGGACGAAAACGAGCGTCGAGCGAGCAGCCCACACTTCGAATTCTTAAGCCTGCGGCAGAGAGGTTAGGGTGGAAGCGTTCGTCTTGAACCTGGCGTTTGACCCAGGGACTGCGTTGGCGGCTTCCGGCGTACGCCTGAACCGTCAGGTAGAAACTGAGCCGACGTCCGGTGCTACCGGCCGGGACAGAGCAAGGGACAGGAGGCTGCGGCTGCGAAAGGCGTACGCCTTGAGAGCACAGTGTCTGTTCACCCTAGTCTGGGAACGGTGACGCATCCCTAGTCCCTGTAAACCCAAGCCAAGGGTGGCAGAAGACGTCGCAAGCAACACCGGCGAGGAAGACACCACTTCGCAGCCGGCACGATCCAGAGAGGCGTTCAACGTGGGAAGGAGACGACGGCAGGACGTGATTCTACATAACCAGTACACCACCCCGGCCGAGGGTCAAGTCGGCGAATAAAAGATCTCTGCATACTCCCAATATTTCTGTGTGTTTTCACTGGTCAAAAAGGGCGGTCACGTATATATAAATTTGGTGGGACGAACACTTACATCTTCTGAGCTAGCCGCACGACATTCGTAGCGAGCAGATAATAAAGAAAATCAGTTCGTTACATCTGGCGCCCAACGTGATTGTCCTGACAGTGAAAATACAGCAATAAACAGAAATGGGGAAAAATTGGATCTATCTCCTCAAGAAAGAGGATTTCCCAAAGGTGACAGCCAAGCTTGGCATTATCCTGGAGGGCAAGTCGGACGACATGCGAAAGGCCCTTTCAGAGTATGTTACGAAGACACAAAACGACCCAGGAATGGCGGAAATTTGGGCTGAGCTGGAGGAATTGTACGACAAACCAAGCTCAAGCGGCAAGTTACAAGTCCCAGACGCTGAACAGCTCATAGCCAGCCTGGGCGTTGAGAGCATGAAGGAGGCAGGAAGATCCAGGGGCCCAAGCCAAGAAAGAAGAACAGAACAGCAAAGGCCCAGCGCACCAGACTATGCAAAAGTCGCGAAGCAAGTCAGGGAATGGTCGTTCAAGTTTGACGGCACGGAGAAACCACTGGAGTTTCGGGAACAAGTGGAATGGTCAGCAAACACATACGGTTTGAACCTGAACCTCATTCCCCGAGCCATGCCTGAATTGCTGCAAGGCAAGGCCCTAAAATGGTTCATATCAAACAATAAACACTGGAGGACATGGGGAGAGTTCAGCGACAGTTTTCAAACGTATTTCCTGCCAAGGGGTTTCTTCACAAAGCTCGCAGATCAGGTCAAACAAAGGAAACAGGGCTTTAGAGAGTCGTTCAAGGACTATATGGTTGACATGCAGACCATGATGAGACCACTTGGCTACTCCCCAAAGGAAACACTCGAGCAGATAAAGGAAAACTGCACGCCTGACCTGAGGATTTCCCTGAGGACATATAAGATAGACGATCTAGAGTCTCTAATGGTGCTGGCTGACGAGTATGAAGAACTCGAGAAAGAGCGAGAAGCATTTATTCAAGAAAACAAATTCTCGCGAAGCAAAACAACAGCACCACAAGTCACGTGTAGAAGGTGCGAAGAAGAAGGCGGACACCAAGCACCTATTGACGGTCCAAGACAATGGACTCCAAACACCTACAACCACCAGAGCACGTTATGGAGGCCACCCAATACCAATCAGAGACCACCCAGCGCAGCTCCAAGAGCCCACAGGTCACAGACACACATCGTGAACCCACACGAAGCCTGTAGACGGTGTGGCGGTCACGGACATTGGGCAAGAGGATGCCAAAACCAGAGGCTGCTTTTCTGCTGGACTTGCGGCAAGGTGGGGGTGAGGAGTGTAGAGTGCTGCCAAAGATCGGGAAATGGCCTGCGATCCCAGCCACAGAGAGGCGAGCAGGGGTCGCAAGGTGTTGTCTCTCCAAACTAACTGGCGATTTAATCGAAGAAGAGCAGCAGTTATCCGCAGCGGTACAGATTGGCAGAACCTCACACAAAGCCACAATCGACACCGGAGCAACAGCGAGCTTTATAAGCGAGGAGCTGGCAGATACACTGGCTGCTTATGGAAAGATTACAAGGACGAGAAGGCAAGTTAGGTTGGCAGATGGCAGGTGCAGCGGGATTAACACGCAGCTCGAGGTGGAAATCGAATTCGGCAATAAGCGATTGCCCATGAGCCTGTTGATCTTACCAGGAGTGGTAGACTCGCTGGTGCTGGGATGGAATTTCCTCACAGGAGTCGGCGCCGAAATAAGGTGTGCCGGACATACAGTGGTGATCCCAGAAAGAAGAAGGCACAACGGGTGGTTAGAGGAAAAATTGTCCGTGGCAGTGGTGCAAACCAACTCAGAGGAATGCGACGTTGAAAAATTCCTAGAGCAGGAGCTCGCGGAGTTTCGAACAATGAGTGGAACATCCAACATAGCCGAACACCGAATCACCATGAAGGACGACAAACCAATCAAACAGAGATACTACCCAAAAAATCCAAAGGTTCAAGGGGAAATCAATGCGAAAGTCGACGAGTTGCTGGAGAAGGGGTGCATAGAACACTCGAGAAGCCCGTACAGCTCCCCGATAGTCATGGTGAAGAAAAAGACAGGTCAGTGGAGGCTTTGTGTCGACTTTAGACAGATCAATGCCAAATCCATCAAAGATGCTTATCCGATGCCAAGGATAAATTACATATTGGACCAGTTGAGGGAGGCAAGATACATAAGCAGTCTGGATTTGAAAGACGGATACTGGCAAATTCCTCTGGAAGAAAATAGCAGGCAATTCACGGCGTTCACAGTGCCAGGAAAGGGGCTGTTCCAGTGGAAAGTAATGCCATTTGGGTTACACTCCGCCTCGGCGACTTTCCAGAGAGCACTGGATCAGGTTATTGGACCGGAGATGTCACCACACGCGTTTGCATACCAAGACGACATCATCGTGATCGGACGGACACTGGAAGAACACAGAAGGAACCTGAGGGAAGTGTTCCGACGCCTTAAACAGGCCAACCTGAGGATAAATCCCGAAAAATGCCATTTCTTCAAAAGCGAACTCCTTTACCTGGGACACCGCGTTACGGACCAAGGAATCGGCACCGATCCCGAAAAAGTAGCAGCCATAGCTGAGCTGGAACCACCCACAACCATCCGGGAGTTGCGCCAATACTTGGGCGTAGCATCGTGGTATAGGCGATTCGTGCCCGACTTTGCGCGAATAGTAAAACCACTAAACGATCTATTGCGGAAAGGCACGAAATGGACATGGACTCCAGAGCACCAGCAGGCGTTCGAGGAGGTGAAGGCAAGGCTAGTGGCCGATCCTGTGCTGGCATGCCCGGATTTCGATAAACCATTCGTACTGCAGACGGACGCAAGCGATTATGGTATAGGGGCAGTCCTGACGCAGGAAACGGAAAGCGGCGAAAAGGTCATTTCATATTCAAGCCGGACCCTGAATGGCGCGGAAAAGAACTACTCAACCAGCGAAAAGGAATGCCTGGCAATCGTGTGGGCAATCCGGAAGCTCAAACCATACTTGGAAGGATACCACTTCAAGGTGGTGACGGACCATAAGGCGCTTAAATGGTTGAACAGCATCGAAAGTCCCTCAGGAAGAATAGCGAGGTGGGCCCTGGAGCTGCAGCAGTATGATTTTGAAATATCATACAGGAAGGGGCAGCTTAACGTGGTCGCTGATGCACTGTCAAGACAGCCTCTACCAGAAGCCTTTAGGCTAACTAAAGAAACTCCGGAGGACGCGCAGGGAACATGCAGTTGGATCAAGGATATGTGTGAGAAGATTAACAAACAGCCACAGAAGTTTCCGGACTACATCATGGAGGGAGGCGCATTGTACAGGCATATCCCGCACAGAGCAGGAAGCGAAGACGTGGCAGCATGGAAGCTCTGTGTCCCACGGGGGCTGAGGGAAACAGTCCTGAAGGAGAATCACGACTCACCAGCTGCTGGACACGTGGGAAGTCGGAAAACGATCGCAAGGCTGGCGGCTCGATATTACTGGCCAGGAATGCATAGGGACGCCCGAGCACACGTACGGAAATGCGAGACATGCCTCAGGTACAAGCCCAACCAGATGCAGGCAGCCGGGAAAATGCTGACGCAAATACCCGAAGAACCATGGGCAACGGTATGTGCAGACTTTGTCGGACCATTGCCCAGGTCGAAGCATGGCAACCAGATGCTGCTAGTTCTGATAGATAGGTTCTCAAAATGGACAGAATTGGTGCCACTGCGAGCAGCAACGGCAGAATCACTTCAAAAGGCGTTCCGAGAAAGAGTCATCGCTAGGTTCGGAGTCCCGAAGGTGGTAATAACGGACAATGGAGTTCAGTTTGCCAGCCGTGCATTCAAAAAATTCCTCAGCGAAATGGGCATTAAGCAACAATTCACGGCACCATATACACCGCAGGAGAATCCGACGGAAAGAGCAAACCGGACAGTTAAAACCATTATAGCGCAGTTTGCGGGACAGAACCAGAGGAATTGGGACGAGAAGTGGCCGGAGATTATGCTAGCGGTAAATTCAAGTACGTCGGAGTCAACAGGGTACTCCCCGTGTTTCCTCACGCAGGCTCGAGAGCCTCGACTGCCCAGCGCCCTGTACGACAGGGAAACCATCGGCACGGGAAAGCAGACGGAAACGCCTGAAAATAAGGCCAATAAGATGAAGGAAATCTTCGAAATTGTACGCCGGAACATGGAGAAGGCTGCTCAGGACCAAGCCAGGCATTACAATCTACGAAGGAGGCAATGGAATCCAACGATAGGGGACACAGTCTGGGCGAAGGAGCACCATCTGTCAAAGGCAGCCGAGGGTTTCGCGGCAAAGCTAGCGCCGAGATACGACGGACCGTACACGGTAATAGACTTCGTCTCACCAGTCATTTGTAAACTCCGCCACAAGGATACGCAAAAAGAACGAACAGTCCACGTCAGTGAGCTTAAACAACAAACACAAGAACTCGGTACAGACAAGCAAGGACAACACAAGCAGGCAACAACATCAGGTGGTGCGGACTATAGCGTCGGGCATAAGCCAGAGTCTATATAGACCGCAGGATAACACGAGCATGCAACGACAAAAAGTACAGACTATATCGTCGGGCATAAGCCAGAGTCTATATAGACCTCAGGATAACACGAGCATGCAACGACAAAAAGTACAGACTATATCGTCGGGCATAAGCCTGAGTCTATATAGACCGCAGGATAACACGAGCATGCAACGACAAAACGTGCGGACTACATCGTCGGGCATAAGCCAGAGTCTATATAGAACGCAGATAAAAAGGAGGCACAGTGACCCAGACAACGAGGCAAGCAGATTCTGCGTCAGGCATGAAGCCAGAGTCATCCATTAATACGCCGCGAAGAATAAGGTGATGCACAGTACAAGAAACCGAAAAGACCGCAGGCCAACAACAATCCGTAGCGTCGGCAGACTCTGTACGGATCGAGGAAGACCACGACCAGATCTTTTTCGTTCCCGAGGAAAGAGGGGAGACGGTACAGCTCGAGAGCTTTACCGTAACATGCCAAGCCGGAAAAACACTAAAATAACGCGCACACACATAAACGGCCACAGTTAATTAGTTAGCATGCCAAGCCGGAAAAACACGAATATGACGCGCACACACATAAACGGTCACGATAAAAAAAAAAGGGAAGATACACACACATGAAAGGCACTACATATGATCCGGCAATCTGAAATGAGAAATATACATGAAAACCGGGGTCGCAGGGAAACAAACCACTTGCCAACTAAATGCAGAACGACGCAAGAAAGCGATGAGCCGAGTAGGGTCATCGACACCGGCCCCAAGGGCAGGAAAGGTCAACTCTGCGATCCTGGGCCAAGCTTTGGGGAAAAAGAAAATAAGTAAACATGAAATAGAAAGGAAATTGCGCTTACCATAGCATTGTGCGGAGTCACTATAAACAAGGGATGGGGGCGTTTCGACTCATGGTCACCGATTGGCCCTACACGATAGTGTCGATCGGTGGGCACAAAATACTGGAAATATCGGCACAAGGAGTCACGCTGTGGAAAATCGATACATCGAGTGGCAACGCCACGTTGGGTCACGGAATCGATAACAATTGGAGACCGATCGGTTGGGCGGAGAGTGACCGTACAGCGGAGAGTCACACGGGGGAATATCGATATCCCCGATAACAACTGGAGACCGATCGGCACGACGTAGAGTGGCCATCCGACGGAGAAGACATATCGGGAATTCAAAAATCATCGGGGAAACGTCTGGGCGGGAATTCAAAAGTCTACGGGGGAAACGTCTGGGCGGGAATTTAAAGTCTACGGGGGAAACGTCTGGGCGGGAAATTCAAAATCTGGAAGGAGGATCGGCGCTGTGGAACTCCATAAGGAGCTGTGAGCGTCGTGGGAACCATCTGGAAGAGCGAGTCGACTGGAAGACTACAGGCGAACGAGGACAAGTACGAGGAGAGACACGTCGAGGGAAGGATGGCAGAATGTGGAGTATACCAAGGCAGAGAGAACAGCGAGCCTCTTTTTCATTCCCGAAGTAAGGGGAGAATGTGAGGAGTTGAATAACTCCCCACAAGTTAAGAAGCAAGCAGAGTAAGCGCATGCAAGCAGTGGCCTACCAGTTACCAGTTACGCGGCGAATTCACCCGTAGTAACGGTAGTGCGGAGAGAGAGAGAGTGGGGAACTGAGCACCAGACAAAGCCAAGGAGAGGCCGAGAGGGACAGCAATACGAAAGAGCGGCGAAGGGCCGTGGGCAGAAGGAAGTAACGGGACGGCACCGGACTTTGGACCCTGATATTGGTGCCGGGCGCAGAGGGCGAAAGGTCGAACGGTAAAACCGTGGACTTTGGACCAGGAGGCAAGGAGACGCCGATAACTAGCGGTAAATGGAGGCCTATATAAACCGGCCGAGCACAGGAAGCTGGATCAGTCGATTTCTATCAAGTCAACAAGTAACAGTCATCAAGTGAACAAGTAACCAGTGAAGCATTGTGAAGGTGCAAGTAAAGCCGTGCGGAGTCATCAAGGAAACAAGATCGCTACGTCGAGACGTTCGGGACTTAGAGCTAAAGTCTCCGAATTGAGACACAGGTAGCTGAGGTCCTTACGGCATCACACGGCTAAGTCCAGGCGCTTTGTTACAACTTCTGTCGCGATTTGAGCTTGGCATCCCACCCGGCGTGTCCGACAAAGTGAACAAATAGAGTCCTTCGACGAAGAACCGTGGGCTCAGAAGCAAAGTGTCCAGAACTAGCTACCTGCCTACAAGGACTGCATTGGCGAACTCCGGCGTATGCCTGATCGTCCTGCAGGAACTGTACAAGGTCCTGGTGCGACTAGCCCGGAAGGACGCGCGTTTGTTCAGCTGGTGTCTCGAAAGGCGTATGCGTTGAGAGCACAGCGGTCCGCCGCTAGAGTCCCAGAACGGCAGCTTACCGAGTCGCCAACAAGGAGCGGAGCTGGTCGAGATAGCTGGAGGCGGACAAGGACAACGAGGACCCCAGGAGGACGAAAACGAGCGTCGAGCGAGCAGCCCACACTTCGAATTCTTAAGCCTGCGGCAGAGAGGTTAGGGTGGAAGCGTTCGTCTTGAACCTGGCGTTTGACCCAGGGACTGCGTTGGCGGCTTCCGGCGTACGCCTGAACCGTCAGGTAGAAACTGAGCCGACGTCCGGTGCGACCGGCCGGGACAGAGCAAGGGACAGGAGGCTGCGGCTGCGAAAGGCGTACGCCTTGCGAGCACAGTGCCTGTTCACCCTAGTCTGGGAACGGTGACGCATCCCTAGTCCCTGTAAACCCAAGCCAAGGGTGGCAGAAGACGTCGCAAGCAACACCGGCGAGGAAGACACCACTTCGCAGCCGGCACGATCCAGAGAGGCGTTCAACGTGGGAAGGAGACGACGGCAGGACGTGATTCTACATAACCAGTACACCACCCCGGCCGAGGGTCAAGTCGGCGAATAAAAGATCTCTGCATACTCCCAATATTTCTGTGTGTTTTCACTGGTCAAAAAGGGCGGTCACGTATATATAAATTTGGTGGGACGAACACTTACATCTTCTGAGCTAGCCGCACGACATTCGTAGCGAGCAGATAATAAAGAAAATCAGTTCGTTACAGTATCCATAAGTTATCGCAATCACCCGTGAGCATGCGAGCGTGCTGTTAAGCTCGAGCGTGCTGTTAAAGGCAAGCTTACTGCGATGGCGCGAGCATGCTGTTAACGTTATCGCAATCACCCGTGAACATGCAAGCGTGCTGTTAAACAAAGCGTGCTGTTAAAGGCAAGCTTAGCGCGGATGGCGCGAACGTGCTGTTAAGCGCAAGCGTACTGTTAAAGGCAAGCTTGGTGCTGATAACGCGAGCGTGCTGTAAAGCGCAAAAACAAGCGTGTCGACGTGGCACAGCTATCCGCTGATATCGCACTCTTTCTTTTGCGGCAGCCGAACAGGACGGACCACCAGTAAAACTCAGCGGAAGGAACCAGCAGACGGCGACATCAGATCAAGCTCAGGAGTAAGATAAGCAACAGAGATCAGAGGCAGGCAGTACTGAGTGCGAAGGTTAGGGAGAATACGAGAATAAATATAAGGAAGATAAATTGTGAAACTAAAAACCCCAAGTGCTGGTAGTAAAATTTAGTGAACTTCGCGGAGTGCTTTTTCGGGTTGGCCAGGTTGCCGCATTGCGTTTCCGATGTCTGTTTTCTCTACGCAACGCGGACACCAAAGCTACCCACGTGCTACTCCAGGTCGAGCAAGTTCACGTGTTGCGTCTCTGTAACGAATCACGAATAATTCCGAGTTCAGGCGAGATGGTGGTATATGGAACTGAGCGCACGCGAGCGTTGGTTCGGCTGCTGCTTGTCGGCAATGGGGGGTGGTGGTCTTGCTTCAGATTCCAAAGATGCCTTCTATGATCCTAATACTTATTTTCGCGTGAAAGACAAGCTTACTAAAACCAGAAGTAGAGAGCTCATACAAAAATAGTGGAGAGGGCATTGGTTTCTTGTAGTCTAAATAAAGTCTCAGTTCACCTCCGATGACTGAGGAGGTCTTCTGCCCGCCCTATCTATGGCCCAAACCCTTTTATTTTCTTAATTATTGATAACCCCTTATTAGGCCTAGATACCCTACTCTATAGAGGCTTCATGCTAGCTGCGGCAAAAATATTGGTGTTTAAAACATTATAAACATATTTATTACAACTTAGACGAAATGATACTCCTTAAAATAGACATTAAAATAATGGGTAAATAAAAAAAAAAATAATGAAATCGACATGTACGTATATAATGGTAAATATAGATATTAATTAAAAATATATTTATGTTATCAAAAAAATGTTACTAATAAAATTAATGGTAAATCTTGACACACTGAAATTTATCTCTAGTTGCTTAAGGCAGAGTATTCGAATGACGTAGTGCGTGAGAATAGGAAGACTTTGAAACGGCGATTGGGTTGTGTTCGCGCAAACATATAAATGCATTAAAATTCTTTTGGTTATTTGGCTTTTGTTCACATTTTTTTTTCAAAGGCCCTAGCGAACGGTAGCGTATGATTTATTTTTTTTTCTTTTTGTAACAGAATCGCTTAGAATTTTGCTTCGAATGAATAACTATACGCAATGTAGAAACCTTCATATAGGGGCAATATTGGGATTTGTTGAATTAACAATGCTCTCTAGCTCATCACTCACCAATTTTCTTTAAACGTCCATCGATGAAAGCGCTTTCGGCGACGGTAGTCTGCTGTTTGGGAGGAATTTTAAGCTTTATTTAATTAAACATTACCCGATTCCGCTTTTGGCTTTTTTTTTTTTGGTTAACACAAGCCTAATTCATTTTTCTTTTTTAAGCTACCATTAAAAACAGCACCAAGATAGCCACACATCTCATATTTTCCTCACTCACTTAATCACTCACTCCATTTATGTACCGAAAATTATTAGAATTCAAAAAAAGCTGCTTTTTGCTGCTTAACTTTTTTTAGTCGTGCTGAAGATCTCACTATGGGCAAATTATTATGCCTTTTTTCTTAGTATGACGAAACTCTCAACGCCACCGACGACACACATATAACTATTGCTGCTGAAAAACGAAAATTACCCTAATGCTACTGAATTCCCCTTTTCGCCTCCTTAGATGTTGTGAAGGCCTAGTCGAGCCCACCCTTCCTTTGGTCGCTCCATCCACCTGCTCAATAGCCTGAGCGACCCCTTTTCTCAAGCGCTAGCCTACATCTGCATATCTCTAGCTGCGGCCAAACTCATATTTTCTTAAAACATTATAAAAGTTTATTAACGGCTAAAAACAATCTTGACACTATACATAATAATAGATTTACTTATGGAGATGTATAAATACGACATATAACTTAGTAATATATAAATTAGAGGGTACAAATATTGAATGTGAGAAATGCGTAAATTAACTTGTAATATTTCTTTCTTTTTCTTAATAAAAATCAAACTTTAGGCCAATGGGAACGGGAATTTAATCCGCATTTAAAGAAATTAATTTAAAACGAATAAAAAGTACGACTGCAGAACAATTATCCCATGCGATTGAGACATAACCAAAATTTAGTTTTTTTTCTTCTACATTAGAGAGCTTTGGATTTCACTCATTTTTCTTTCTGCTCATTCTCTATCGACGTTTGAGGTTAAAATATTTTGATTTTCATTTTTTTCTTTACATTACTTTGGACACGATGATATATATTTTCTGTATGATACAGAATTCAAATTAGATTATCTCACTCACCAATAATTTATGCAATCCATCGACGAAAGCGCTTTCCTCGGGATGCGATGAGCTATAGGGGTTAAGAATTTAAGTACACAAAAAAAAGAACAAAAAAAAAATCAATTTTGCTGCAACACCACATCACACCGCACTGCACTTTTCTTTCCACTATTTGGGGTTTTCTAGATCGATATTCGCCCCGTCACTGCCATATTTAACAATTGATAAAATAAAACTTAATTAACTAATAAATTAACCTAAAAAAAATCATCACTTTATTTCTGGATTCCACTTTTCTGGGCTAGATCATCACTTTTCCTTCTTGGGACGTTTCGCGGCCAAACTTTCCGTATTTTTACAGCATTATTTGGCCCAAGCTCGATGCCAATTCAAGGTTTATCTGCCTCTGTTTAGAGCAGATCGCGCGCCGACGTCATACGCGAATTAGAGGGGAAACGAACATCTCCCCATAGCTGTCGAACTTAAGACATTGGTAGTTTTAACTAATTTGCTTAGTTTGCGTTTTCGGTGTGGGTGTTAGTTTGGCTTTACATACGAGCGGCGCTCAGCTCGCTCGCAAGAGATAAGGTTAGGGCCGTATGCCCGCTATACACAACTTTTAGACAATTAAATGCCCGTAAATTTTAAATGGGTTGCGCTGGGCTCGACGGTTGCGCTGGGTTCGATGTGCGCTTCGGTTTGATGTGCGCTCGATATGCTGGTTGCGCCTGCGCCGACTGCCGGTTTTCTTACCCTTGCCTTCGCTTCTCATTGGCCTTGGAACTGCCAATATGCATCTTTAAGGTCGAGACTGGATATAAACATCGCTTTGGGAAGCCGTCCCAAAATGCCATCTATTTGCGGTAGCGGATATGCATCCTTCTTGGTAAGTGCGTTGACTTTTCGACTGTCTAAGCAGAGACGAATTTTTCCTGGCTTCTGTACAAAAACCACCGGCGATGACCAGGCACTATCTGACTCCTCTATCACCCCCAAACTCAGCATCCGATCTACCTCTTCATATAGCAGTTTTTCAACCGCTGGGGAAACGGGAAAATGCCTTTGTTTCACCGGCTTTGCGTCTCCAGCTTTGCGTCTCCAATATCAATCGTGTGAGAAATAAGGCTGGTTTTGCCTAAACCCGAAATAGCGAATGATGGAAACAGCGCCACTACAGACTTGAGTATCTCCTGTTGGCTAGTTGTCAGATTATGCGACTCCGGAGCTATTTCCGCTATATTCATACTGGCCGGCAAAAGATCGAAAGCCTGCCAAAAATCTATCCCTAAGTAGAGATCCTGACTGAGGCTTGGAATTATATGCAGTTCTAAATCCTTAGTGATTTTCTTATACTGCACCGGTATTTTTAAGCGGCGTTTTATTTCTTGTCTCTTTCCATCCGCTGTACTTACCACAGTTGTCACAGTTAGACTAAATTAATTTTAATAATTTCTGCACATTGCTGCAGCTTTTTGCTGCTTAACTTATTTAGTCGGGCTGAAGATCTCACTATGGGCAAATTATTATGCCTTTTTTCTTAGTACGACGAAACTCTCAACGCCACCGACGACTTCTGCGAAACGCTTACTCTCCCGCCGGACACTGACTTGACCGCCGGTTTCTCTTATGTTTCTGCCGGCCGTCCCTCCGTGGTCTTCTCCTTCTCTTTTTGGAGCGGCGATCTCTGGTGGCTTTTGCACTGTGGGGGCTTCCCAGCACTGCAAAAAATACTGGTGTCTGCCTTCACCGACTTCACGGGTTGCGTTCTGGGACTTGGGGCGGCACCTTTTGGCCAACACCTATGCAATAAGATGAGCCCCCTTAGAAATCTAAAAGACTTCATTCGCTTTTCACTCACCCCTGAACTTGGCCGGAATCCCACTGGGATCTTCCTTCTAGGCTCCTTTGCCGTGATACCTGCGCGGCTGCTGGAAGTTGCCTCTGCTTATCGAGCACTTGCACTTTCGACTTGATTTTAACCACCACTTTTGACTCAACTGATCACTTTGGATGCCCAATTAGGAATGGCGGCTAGTGACGCCACAATAAAGGCGGCAACCTATCTCTCCACTTAATTGGAGAAATTCTCTCACTCTGGGAAAGTCTGACAATTCGCCCTGCTACCCCGATTGATCTAACCCTGCCACCAATTCTTCCCACTGAGATCTAGATGGCGCCACCGATTGTTTACTTTGTATCTACATGGCGTTGGACCATCTGCAGCTGCACCAAGCGCTACAAATACCCCCGCTAAAGATCTGTCTTGGGGGTCACACATCCACATCCATGATACCGGCCAACAAACTTCCCTTGCAGGTCCTCTAGATCGTAATATGATTGGCCAACTCTATTTTTAACTCTGGCCTTTAAGTACGCTGGAGCTAACTTGGCATTATATACCGCCACGAAATTACTTTGTTTAAAATTACGTCTATACACTTCTTGCCCTTCTGCGTAAGACTCATCCCTGGAACGCAGATTATACTAGCGCGAGTTCTTTTCATTTAGCTTTCTCATTACTTCGCAGGCCTTACAACGAACATTTGCAAATTCCTCAATAGTTTTAAAGTCGAACCTGAAGATATATAATGCTGTCCGAAAACCCTATAGTAAGGTGCCAATACTTGAATGGACAGTCAACCGCAATGCACAGTCCGACGCGGAAACACCATGCTCCTGCTTTTCATCGATATATTCTCTAAGTGGGTAGAGCTCATTCCATTGAAGAAGGCCACTGCCGCCCAACTGGAGTTCGGATTCCGAGATAGGATCCTCTCTCGCTTTGGAGCCCCCAGGAGGTTGATTTGGGACAACGGCACGCAATTTACCAGCCGAAGCTTCCGGGCGTTCTGCCGGAACAACGGTATTCAACTGGAATACACCGCTCCGTACTCCCCCAGCAAAATTCGACGGTGGTTTAAGGTGGTGAAATTTCTATCATCAAATGTCGTGCGGCTACAGCAGGTAGACGGCCGGAAGAGGCGTACAGCTGGCATAGGCGATCCAATGGAATATCATTCGCGCGAAGAACAACACGACGACTCTACAAAAGACCCCAGGAGGAGCGATTTTCAACCCACACTTGATGACATACCCGATACAACTCTACCAGGGTAGACGTAAGCGACGAAGCTAGTAACAAGTTACCTTTAAGCGGGAAAATTGTATCTTGTATCTATCTTTAACTTTAACCCGCTGACGACCGAGAAGGCTCCGAAACCGGCAGTAGTGGAGAGTCCCAAAACCACGACTCGGTCTTGTCCACCCACAGCCCGACTCCACCCCCGTTCAGCCCATGGCGGGGCATGGGAACTCCCGAAGGACACGCTGGTCGCACTCCTCCGAGCAACACCGACTCCGTGTCAACCCTGGCTAGGTCTCCGGACGCTAGCATTGTGGTCAGCGGTAACGTTCCGGAAGCGTTCGAGCCGCTAGCCGAAAACGACGAGGAAGAAGAGCCAACAACCCCCACGGTTGCACGCCTGGCTCGACTGCAGGTGAACGACGGAGAACGAGCCCAGGACATCGACCACCCCCACGTCCTAGTGAGCGCATGGCTGCAGGGTCAGGACCACCACTCTTTCGCCCCTGGACATCTACAGCAATGCCTCGGGGAGGCCCAGCGGAACCACCCCGCGAGCCCAACATCCACTGACGACTCGGACGTCGGAGCCGACGATCGGTTTTGGAGCGACCGCCCGCGAGCCCCGCTCGAACACGCCATAGCGGAGGCAAACCAGGCCTGGGAGGATTACGCCGGCGACATCGAAGGACTCCGAGCCCCAGAGTGGCCTCAGCTCTCAGTACGAGGACAGCGATGGCGAGCAAGACGACGTGTTGGACATCCACGCAGAGGAGGGCCCAGTCGTCCCTGACTTAGTAGTCCCAAAGGAGCACTAACCCGCGGTTGCTGAGGATCCACAAGGCCCAACCCCACCCGGGACGCCAGCACGCACCACTCCACAGTCCACGCCAAAACGCGTCCAAGCTGAGTCCCCGCGGACACCCATCCATAGTGGACGCCCGCCCCCGGCACTGTCGCCATTTGCCTTGTCACCCGTCCTCGGACCTTCTGACCGGGGAGTCCCATGCACTCCCGGCCGATACATCCCCTCCGCGTTTTGGACCGATTCTTGGGAACCCCAGCGCCGGCGGCATCCCAAAGCGGGGATGAAAGTCTGGACCTCCAACTATGCATAACCGGCGGGGAGCAGCTCGAAGTACTCCATGCTCTCCAGGAGGACCGAGCGGAGTACTAAGTTCGGAATAAATCAGACTGGATCGAGGCCCCAGCAGAGGCCCCGCTCTCGTCGCATCCATCCAGGCTCAGGGTCGCCGGCACGTGCGATATCTTTGCCAAATCGACGGCGCTAAATTTCGCGTCAACGTGACCGCTCGGGGTGAAGTCATCGTGGCCCTCCGCCCACTTCTTTAACCACCCCGAAGTAAAGGGGGGTGTGAGGACGCTCAAGGCGCCTCACATTTTCCCACTCAATCTCGGGCAAATTAGTTGCTTAAGGCAGAGTATTCGAATGACGTAGTGCGTGAGAATAGGAAGACTTTGAAACGGCGATTGGGTTGTGTTCGCGCAAACATATAAATGCATTAAAATTCTTTTGGTTATTTGGCTTTTGTTCACATTTTTTTTCAAAGGCCCTAGCGAACGGTAGCGTATGATTTTTTTTTTTCTTTTTGTAACAGAATCGCTAAGAATTTTGCTTCGAATGAATAACTATACGCAATGTAGGAACCTTCATATATGGGCAATATTGGGATTTGTTGAATTAACAATGCTCTCTAGCTCATCACTCACCAATTTCCCTTAAACGTCCATCGATGAAAGCGCTTTCGGCGGCGGTAGTCTGCTGTTTGGGAGGAATTTTAAGCTTTATTAAATTAAACATTACCCGATTCCGCTTTTGGCTATTTTTTTTTTTGTTAACACAAGCCTAATTCATTTTTCTTTTTTAAGCTACCATTAAAAACAACACCAAGATTGCCACACATTTTTATTTTCCTCACTCACTTAATCACTCACTCCATTTATGTACCGAAAATTATTAGAATTCAAAAAAACTTAGACTAAATTAATTTTAATAATTTCTGCACATTGCTGCAGCTTTTTGTTGCTTAACTTTTTTTAGTCGTGCTGAAGATCTCACTATGGGCAAATTATTATGCCTTTTTTCTTAGTATGACGAAACTCTCAACGCCACCGACGACTTCTGCGAAACGCTTGCTCTCCCGTCGGACACTGACTTAAATCAGACTGAGGCCCCGCTCTCGTCGCATCCATCCAGGCTCAGGATCGCCGGCGCGTGCGATATCTTCGCCAAATCGACGGCGCTAAATTTCGCTTCAACGTGACCGCTCGGGGAGAAGTCATCGTGGCCCTCCGCCCACTTCTTTAACCACCCCGAAGTAAAGGGGGGTGTGAGGACGCTCAAGGCGCCTCACATTTTCCCACTCAAACAAACCCAGTATCTCAGTCATTGAAGGCAGAATTATGTTAAATTCTCATTAGATGTTAAGTTTCCAAATATACATTTAAGCTTAAAACCTAAGTAATCCTAGTTTCAAATATAAGCGCGTGAGGTTGCCAGTGTTGATCAGCAAGATCAGTCAGCTGGCTAGTCGGGTCGAAAGTCGATAACGTTATCGCAATCACCCGTGAACATGCAAGCGTGCTGTTAAACAAAGCGTGCTGTTAAAGGCAAGCTTAGCGCGGATTGCGCGAACGTGCTGTTAAGCGCAAGCGTACTGTTAAAGGCAAGCTTGGTGCTGATAACGCGAGCGTGCTGTAAAGCGCAAAAACAAGCGTGTCGACGTAGCACAGCTATCCGCTGATATCGCACTCTTTCTTTTGCGGCAGCCGAACAGGACGGACCACCAGTAAAACTCAGCGGAAGGAACCAGCAGACGGCGACATCAGATCAAGCACAGGAGTAAGATAAGCAACAGAGATCAGAGGCAGGCAGTACTGAGTGCGAAGGTTAGGGAGAATACGAGAATAAATATAAGGAAGATAAATTGTGAAACTAAAAACCCCAAGTGCTGGTAGTAAAATTTAGTGAACTTCGCGGAGTGCTTTTTCGGGTTGGCCAGGTTGCCGCATTGCGTTTCCGATGTCTGTTTTCTCTACGCAACGCAAAACAAAAGCTACCCACGTGCTACTCCAGGTCGGGCAAGTTCACGTGTTGCGTCTCTGTAACGAATCACGAATAATTCCGAGTTCAGGCGAGATGGTGGTATATGGAACTGAGCGCACGAGTTATCCTCTCTACCCTATTAGTAGAGATGGAGAGTCTGCGACGAACTCGAAGAGGCACGATCCAACTGGACACAATCGGGAACTACCGTTATAAACAGACAAGAGAAGACAGAATCGCGAAGTGGCGATTCTGCTCGGCCGAGTCAGTCGAGTGTGAACATCGTTACTGAACAGACGTTACAAAAATAAATGAAAACAAGAATAAATAATAAAAGTGTATTTATTGAATAACTAACCCTAGGAGATATCTAAGCCAATATTGTTATCAACATATTGGTAACTGGCGCAGCCGTACTCTTACCTATTATTCCATATTAAGCCGGAGACAACATTATAAAATGTATGTATGCATGTATGTATTTGATTTATTAATTCCGAGTGAAAACACACAGCATAATGGTGAAATTTAATAAAATAAATGGAAAGAAAAACATACATATATGTATGTATGTATATATCAGTGAAGCAAAGTAAATGATTTGCTTATTGTAATTCCGTTATTCTGTGTTTTTGTACGAATATGTTGGAACAATGCGTGAAGCACACACAGATAACGGGATCGTTCGATTCAGTACGAACAGTCGTCCAAACATTTTTTTTTTGCCTGAGTACAGTTGTGTGTATACGTATGTATACAACAAAAATCAATGCATAGAGACGCGCAAAACAACAATATGTGCTCAAACCGATCGAACGTGTCGTCAAAGATGTTTGAGACAGTTGCAGTTAGTTCTGTGTTTCAGTACGACTCACAGACTAAGAGCAACAATATGTGCTGAAACCGATCGAACGTGTCGTCAAAGATGTTTGAGACAGTTGCAGTTAGTTCTGTGTTTCAGTGCGACTCACAGACTAAGAGCAACAATATGTAGTCAAGCCGATCGAACGTGTCGTGGAAGATGTTTGAGACAGTTGCAGTTAGTTCCGTGTTTCAGTGCGACTCACAGACTAAGAGCAACAATATGTGCTCAAGCCAATCAAACGTGTCGTGAGGATGTTTGAGATAGTTGCAGTTAGTTCTGTGTTTCAGTGCGACTCACAGACTAGGGGCAAATATACGTTTTCAAACCTTTTAACGTGCAGTTGATACATGTTCGAATGATATTAGTATATATTTAGGTGCAACCTAAGTTCCAAATGCAACAATATATTAATATACGTATTTGGTTTGTTACACGTAAAACTGAAAAATAAAATACATATTTTATATTAACAGATAGGAGCTACCATGAGAGGAGCAAAAAACCATACTCCAAATACCAGGAGTCAAACTGGAATCAACAACATCGTATCCGAGAATACAGAGGCCAAAAGTTTAAAATTAACACCGATCACAGACCACTAACGTGGCTAATGAATTTTAAAGAGCCTAATTCTAAATTGGTTCGGTGGAAACTGCAACTTTTAGAATATGATTATGAAATCTCATATAAAAAAGGTTCTGAAAATGTAGTAGCAGATTCACTTAGTCGCATTTCAGCGGAAGTACACACCAACAGTTCTATAAAAAATACCCTTAATAAAAAGACAAACACAATTTTAAACGTAAATAAACCAATTAACGAATACAACATGCAGATTATATTTAGATTTCATACAGACTCTCAAATAATAACCTCAACTCTTTTCAAAAAAAAAATAAGGAGAGTAGTCACGGATAGTTCATTTGATAATAAAAAAATAACAGAAACATTTAAAACAATATTAAAACCAAATAAAGTATACGCCATTTTTGCTGCAGATGACATTTTCACCATCATTCAAGATGTACATATTAAAAGAATATTTCTTACCCACAAATTTTTATAAAATTGTAAGAACTACTACATTACTGAAAGATGTTGAAAGTATTGCAGAATTAATCACAGAAATACAAAATTATATATAAAAATTAAATTATTATTATCATATAAACAACAATCATAGAGGCGTAGACGAAACGGTAGCTCATTTAAAGAGACAAATATATTCTCCACAACTTAAAAATCAAACGTCCCGATTAATTAATAGTTGTGATATTTGTCAAACTTTAAAATATGATAGACAACCACAAAAACTATCTTATCAAGAAACAGAAATTCCAGATTTTCCTATGCAAATATTACACATCGACTTGTACAGCATCAATTGCAAAATAATTTTAACAATTATAGATAAATTTTCAAAATTTGCAGCTGGATATACTATTCCAGCAAGGGATAGTCTGAATATAGTTAAAGTCATGAGAAATTTCTTTGTACTCTTCGGTACTCCAAAAAAACTTGTCTGCGATCAAGGCGCTGAATTTGCAGGAAAAATATTTAAAGACTTCTGCCAACAATATAATATTCAAGTACATTTCACGTCTTTCCAACAATCATCTAGCAATTCACCAGTTGAGAGGTTACATTCCTCCTTAACAGAAATATATCGCATCATATTAAATAAAAAAAAGTAGAAAAAATTGGATTGTGATCATGATGATATTCTTACTGAAACGTTTACTACATATAATAACGCTATCCATTCTACCACTAAATACACTCCATATGAGATTTTTTACGGTAGACCACATGATTATGATATGATTATATACAAAAACTTAATGATTTTCAGAGAGTAATATATCCCGAGATTAAAGATAAAGTTGAAAGAAAAATGAAAATTAGAATCAATAAGTTGAATAACGATAGGCAAGACCCGGAACGACTAGAAAATAATGATATAATATTTAGAAAAGAAAATAGACGAAATAAGCTTACCCCTAGATTCACTAAGCATCAAGTATTACGAGATAAAGGTCCAACCCTTATCACATCCAAAAATCAGAAGATTCATAAATCAAAAATTAAAAAAAGAATAAAGAAACAGGAAACTCAGTCCATTTAAATTCTAATCCTTAAAAAAAAAAAAAAAAAAAAGAAAGCAAACTTCGGCAAGCCGAAGTTCATATACCCTTGCAGCTATTGCAAGAATTAAACATTTTTGAAAACATTAAAATTATAATTTACTTGCGTATAAGTTTAAAAACATTGAAGCTATGATGATTTGCAGCTCAATTATTTGATAGTTATTTTATATATTTTTATTGTTCCTATGGGAGCTATATGATATAGTCGTCCGACTTTGATGAAACTTAAACCGTAAATTGGAAATATTTAGCCATTACTAAATGTCGAAGAACTAAACAAAAAATTAAAAAACAGAAAAGTTATAATTTTTTTTCATTTATTTCTCCGATTGTTCCTATGGGAGCTATATGATATAGTCGTCCGACTTTGATGAAATTTAAACCGTAAATCGAAAATATTTAACCATTACTAAACGTCGAAGAACTAAACAAAAAATTAAAAAACAGCAAAGTTATAATTTTTTTTCATTTATTTTTCCGATTGTTCCTATGGGAGCTATATGCTATAGTCGTCCGATTTTGATGAAATTTTTACCATAATTCTTAAATATTTAACCATTACTTTATGTCGAAGAACAAAACAAAAAATTAAAAAACAGCAAAGTTATAATTTTTTTTCAATTATTTTTCCGATTGTTCCTATGGGGGCTATATGCTATAGTCGTCCGATTTTGATGAAATTTAAACCATAATTCTAAAATATATAACCATTGCTATATGTCGAAGAACTAAACAAAAAATTAAAAAACAGCAAAGTTATAATTTTTTTTCATTTATTTTTCCGATTGTTCCTATGGGAGCTATATGCTATAGTCGTCCGATCCGGCTCGTTCCGACTTATATACTACCTGCAATAGAAAGACAACTTTTGGGAAAGTTTCATGCAGATAGCTTTAAAACTGAGAGACTAGTTTGCATATAAACGGACGGACAGACGGACAGACGGACGGACAGACGGACAGACGGACATGGCTAGATCGACTCGCCTAGTGATGCTGATCAAGAATATATATACTTTATAGGGTCGGAGATGTCTCCTTCACTGCGTTGCAAACTTCTGACTGAAATTATAATACCCTCTGCAAGGGTATAAAAAAAAAAAATGAAGTTTGTTACAATAGTAAGATATATAAATATATATAATATAAATAATGAAAGTTAATGAACAAAATAATGAAGCCTTAATATTTTTATAAGTTGATCATTTTTGAGAAAAACATATAAAATAGTTATATTATATAAGCTCAAAATTCAGAATAATAAGCATAATAATATAAGAGTTACAAACACTGTATGTATAGAATAGGCGATGAACGCAATAAAAAATGTACTTATGTCACAATAAATCTAATAAGGCAAAGTAACAATATTTCAATAACCACATACTTATTCATGTTATATTAATCGAATAAACTACTAACCATTCTTAATCTAAGACTAGAGCAGGGTCTCGTTTTAAGGAAGACACCTTCGTTCGTGCCGTCAGAAGTGTCTCCATTCCGGACCTCACTCAGCACTTGTGGGGGGAGGAGTTACCCTCTCTACCCTATTCGTAGAGATGGAGAGTCTGCGACGAACTCGAAGAGGCACGATCCAACTGGACACAATCGGGAACTACCGTTATAAACAGACAAGAGAAGACAGAATCGCGAAGTGGCGATTCTGCTCGGCCGAGTCAGTCGAGTGTGAACATCGTTACTGAACAGACGTTACAAAAATAAATGAAAACAAGAATAAATAATAAAAGTGTATTTATTGAATAACTAACCCTAGGAGATATCTACACCAATATTGTTATCAACATATTGGTAACTCACGCGAGCGTTGGTTCGGCTGCTGCTTGTCGGCAATGAGGGGGTGGTGGTCTTGCTTCAGATTCCATAGATGCCTTCTATGATCCTAATATTTATTTTCGCGTGAAAGACAAGCTTACTAAAACCAGAAGTAGAGAGCTCATACAAAAATAGTGGAGAGGGCATTGGTTTCTTGTAGTCTAAATAAAGTCTCAGTTCACCTCCGATGACTGAGGAGGTCTTCTGCCCGCCCTACCTATGGCCCATACCCTTTTATTTTCTTAATTATTGATAACCTCTTATTAGGCCTAGATACCCTACTCTACAGAGGCTTCATGCTAGCTGCGGCAAAAATATTGGTGTTTAAAACATTATAAACATATTTATTACAACTTAGACGAAATGATACTCCTTAAAATAGACATTAAAATAATGGGTAAATAAAAAAAAAATAATGAAATCGACATGTACGTATATAATGGTAAATATAGATATTAATTAAAAATATATTTATGTTATCAAAAAAATGTTACTAATAAAATTAATGGTAAATCTTGACACACTGAAATTTATCTCTAGTTGCTTAAGGCAGAGTATTCGAATGACGTAGTGCGTGAGAATAGGAAGACTTTGAAACGGCGATTGGGTTGTGTTCGCGCAAACATATAAATGCATTAAAATTCTTTTGGTTATTTGGCTTTTGTTCACATTTTTTTTCAAAGGCCCTAGCGAACGGTAGCGTATGATTTATTTTTTTTCTTTTTGTAACAGTATCGCTTAGAATTTTGCTTCGAATGAATAACTATACGCAATGTAGGAACCTTCATATAGGGGCAATATTGGGATTTGTTGAATTAACAATGCTCTCTAGCTCATCACTCACCAATTTTCTTTAAACGTCCATCGATGAAAGTGCTTTCGGCCACGATAGTCTGCTGTTTGGGAGGAATTTTAAGCTTTATTTAATTAAACATTACCCGATTCCGCTTTTGGCTATTTTTTTTTTTTTTGTTAACACAAGCCTAATTCATTTTTCTTTTTTAAGCTACCATTAAAAACAGCACCAAGATAGCCACACATCTCATATTTTCCTCACTCACTTAATCACTCACTCCATTTATGTACCGAAAATTATTAGAATTCAAAAAAAGCTGCTTTTGCTGCTTAACTTTTTTTAGTCGTGCTGAAGATCTCACTATGGGCAAATTATTATGCCTTTTTTCTTAGTACGACGAAATTCTCAACGCCACCGACGACACACATATAACTATTGCTGCTGAAAAACGAAAATTACCCTAATGCTACTGAATTCCCCTTTTCGCCTCCTTAGATGTTGTGAAGGCCTAGTCGAGCCCACCCTTCCTTTGGTCGCTCCATCCACCTGCTCAATAGCCTGAGCGACCCCTTTTCTCAAGCGCTACCCTACATCTGCATATCTCTAGCTGCGGCCAAACTCATATTTTCTTAAAACATTATAAAAGTTTATTAACGGCTAAAAACATTCTTGACACTATACATAATAATAGATTTACTTATGGAGATGTATAAATACGACATATAACTTAGTAATATATAAATTAGAGTGTACAAATATTGAATGTGAGAAATGCGTAAATTAACTTGTAATATTTCTTTCTTTTTCTTAATAAAAATCAAACTTTAGGCCAATGGGAACGGGAATTTAATCCGCATTTAAAGAAATGAATTTAAAACGAATAAAAAGTACGACTGCAGAACAATTATCCCATGCGATTGAGACATAACCAAAATTGAGTTTTTTTTCTTCTACATTAGAGAGCTTTGGATTTCACTCATTTTTCTTTCTGCTCATTCTCTATCGACGTTTGAGGTTAAAATATTTTGATTTTAATTTTTTTCTTTACATTACTTTGGACACGATGATATATATTTTCTGTATGATACAGAATTCAAATTAGATTATCTCACTCACCAATAATTTATGCAATCCATCGACGAAAGCGCTTTCCTCGGGATGCGATGAGCTATAGGGGTTAAGAATTTAAGTACACAAAAAAAAGAACAAAAAAAAAATCAATTTTGCTGCAACACCACATCACACCGCACTACACTTTTCTTTCCACTATTTGGGGTTTTCTAGATCGATATTCGCCCCGTCACTGCCATATTTAACAATTGATAAAATAAAACTTAATTAACTAATAAATTAACCTAAAAAAAAATAATCACTTAATTTCCGGATTCCACTTTTCTGGGCTAGATCATCACTTTTCCTTCTTGGGACGTTTCGCGGCCAAACTTTCCGGGTATTTTTACAGCATTATTTGGCCCAAGCTCGATGCCAATTCAAGGTTTATCTGCCTCTGTTTAGAGCAGATCGCGCGCCGACGTCATACGCGAATTAGAGGGGAAACGAAACTAAAGCTGCGCTCGATCGAACATCTCCCCTTAGCTGTCGAACTTAAGACATTGGTAGTTTTAACTAATTTGCTTAGTGCGTTTTCGGTGTGGGTGTTCGTTTGGCTTTACATACGAGCGGCGCTCAGCTCGCTCGCAAGAGATAAGGTTAGGGCCGTATGCCCGCTATACACAACTTTTAGACAATTAAATGCCCGTAAATTTTAAATGGGTTGCGCTGGGCTCGACGGTTGCGCTGGGTTCGATGTGCGCTTCGGTTTGATGTGCGCTCGATATGCTGGTTGCGCCTGCGCCGACTGCCGGTTTTCTTACCCTTGCCTTCGCTTCTCATTGGCCTTGGAACTGCCAATATGCATCTTTAAGGTCGAGACTGGATATAAACATCGCTTTGGGAAGCCGTCCCAAAATGCCATCTATTTGCGGTAGCGGATATGCATCCTTCTTGGTAAGTGCGTTGACTTTTCGACTGTCTAAGCAGAGACGAATTTTTCCTGGCTTCTGTACAAAAACCACCGGCGATGACCAGGCACTATCTGACTCCTCTATCACCCCCCAAACTCAGCATCCGATCTACCTCTTCATATAGCAGTTTTTCAACCGCTGGGGAAACGGGAAAATGCCTTTGTTTCACCGGCTTTGCGTCTCCAGCTTTGCGTCTCCAATATCAATCGTGTGAGAAATAAGGCTGGTTTTGCCTAAACCCGAAATAGCGAATGATGGAAACAGCGCCACTACAGACTTGAGTATCTCCTGTTGGCTAGTTGTCAGATTATGCGACTCCGGAGCTATTTCCGCTATATTCATACTGGCCGGCAAAAGATCGAAAGCCTGCCAAAAATCTATCCCTAAGTAGAGATCCTGACTGAGGCTTGGAATTATATGCAGTTCTAAATCCTTAGTGATTTTCTTATACTGCACTGGTATTTTTAAGCGGCGTATTATTTCTTGTCTCTTTCCATCCGCTGTACTTGCCACAGTTGCCACAGTTAGACTAAATTAATTTTAATAACTTCTGCACATTGCTGCAGCTTTTTGCTGCTTAACTTATTTAGTCGGGCTGAAGATCTCACTATGGGCAAATTATTATGCCTTTTTTCTTAGTACGACGAAACTCTCAACGCCACCGACGACTTCTGCGAAACGCTTACTCTCCCGCCGGACACTGACTTGACCGCCGGTTTCTCTTATGTTTCTGCCGGCCGTCCCTCCGTGGTCTTCTCCTTCTCTTTTTGGAGCGGCGATCTCTGGTGGCTTTTGCACTGTGGGGGCTTCCCAGCACTGCAAATAATACTGATGTCTGCCTTCGCCGACTTCACGGGTTGCGTTCTGGGACTTGGGGCGGCACCTTTTGGCCAACACCTATGCAATAAGATGAGCCCCCTTAGAAATCTAAAAGACTTCATTCGCTTTTCACTCACCCCTGAACTTGGCCGGAATCCCACTGGGATCTTCCTTCTAGGCTCCTTTGCCGTGATACCTGCGCGGCTGCTGGTAGTTGCCTCTGCTTATCGAGCACTTGCACTTTCGACTTGATTTAAACCACCACTTTTGACTCAACTGATCACTTTGGATGCCCAATTAGGAATGGCGGCTAGTGACGCCGCAATAAAGGCGGCAACCTATCTCTCCACTTAATTGGAGAAATTCTCTCACTCTGGGAAAGTCTGACAATTCGCCCTGTTACCCCGATTGATCTAACCCTGCCACCAATTCTCCCCACTGAGATCTAGATGGCGCCACCGATTGTTTACTTTGTATCTACATGGCGTTGGACCATCTGCAGCTGCACCAAGCGCTACAAATACCCCCGCTAAAGATCTGTCTTGGGGGTCACACATCCACATCCATGATACCGGCCAACAAACTTCCCTTGCAGGTCCTCTAGATCGTAATATGATTGGCCAACTCTCTTTTTAACTCTGGCCTTTAAGTACGCTGGAGCTAACTTGGCATTATTTACCGCCACGAAATTACTTTGTTTAAAATTACGTCTATACACTTCTTGCCCTTCTGCGTAAGACTCATCCCTGGAACGCAGATTATACTAGCGCGAGTTCTTTTCATTTAGCTTTCTCATTACTTCGCAGGCCTTACAACGAACATTTGCAAATTCCTCAATAGTTTTAAAGTCGAACCTGAAGATATATAATGCTGTCCGAAAATCCTATAGTAAGGTGTCAATACTTGAATGGACAGTCAACCGCAATGCACAATAAATGCTGCAAAGCTGCTCATCCCAATCTTTCTGATCCGGGCGAACATAAGAACGGATTGCCGCTATAACGGACCGGCCTTTCAGACGCATTGGCTTGCGGCGCATAAACTGCGGTAAGAGTATGCCCTACCTTAATTTCCCGCAGAAACTTTTGAAATGCCTCGGATTTAAACTGGGAACCGTTGTCAGATACAAAAGTTTCTGGCACTCCGAAAGTATGAAAAAAATCATGCTGCATATATTTGATCACCACATGAGTTTCTTCACAGCTTGCAAAAACACAAACTTCGTGTAGTGATCCAGGGCTATAAAAATCCCTACATGCCCACTCCTAGAGCGGGGATATGGTCCGAGAAAGTCTACAAACAAACTCTGAAAGAATCGCTGGGATTCCGGAGAAGTACCCATCAGCGGTCATTGTATACAATTTGGCGCTTGGCTTTGACCTTTTCCAATAACTCCAAGTATTCTACACTTTTAAATTCAGGTGAATCTAATCCCACTTGTAAACCCTGACTTGCATCTAAAACAGCTAACTCCGACTCATTTACTGTAACGGGTAGCTACACTGCAAATCATTCCAGGCGAGATGTTGAAGGTGAAACACAAGCGCACGCGGAATAGTTGTCCGGCTGGCGGCTCGATCGAACATCTCCCCTTAGCTGTCGAACCTAAGACATTGGTAGTTTTAACTAATTTGCTTAGTGCGTTTTCGGTGTGGGTGTTAGTTTGGCTTTACATACGAGCGGCGCTCAGCTCGCTCGCAAGAGATAAGGTTAGGGCCGTATGCCCGCTAAACACAACTTTTAGACAATTAAATGCCCGTAAATTTTAAATGGGTTGCGCTGGGCTCGACGGTTGCGCTTTGTTCGATGTGCGCTTCGGTTTGATGTGCGCTCGATATGCTGGTTGCGCCTGCGCCGACTGCCGGTTTTCTTACCCTTGCTTTCGCTTCTTATTGGCCTTGGATCTGCCAATATGCATCTTTAAGGCCGAGACTGGATATAAACTCGCTTTGGGAAGCCGTCCCAAAATGCCATCTATTTGCGGTAGCGGATATGCATCCTTCTTGGTAAGTGCGTTGACTTTTCGACTGTCTAAGCAGAGACGAATTTTTCCTGGCTTCTGTAAAAAAACCACCGGCGATGACCAGGCACTATCTGACTCCTCTATCACCCCCAAACTCAGCATCCGATCTACCTCTTCATATAGCAGTTTTTCAACCGCTGAGGAAACGGGAAAATGCCTTTGTTTCACCGGCTTTGCGTCTCCAATATCAATCGTGTGAGAAATAAGGCTGGTTTTGCCTAAGCCCGAAATAGCGAATGATGGAAACAGCGCCACTACAGACTTGAGTATCTCCTGTTGGCTAGTTGTCAGATTATGCGACTCCGGAGCTATTTCCGCTATATTCATACTGGCCGGCAAAAGATCGAAAGCCTGCCAAAAATCTATCCCTAAGAAGAGATCCTGACTGAGGCTTGGAATTATATGCAGTTCTAAATCCTTAGTGATTTTCTTATACTGCACCGGTATTTTTAAGCGGCGTTTTATTTCTTGTCTCTTTCCATCCGCTGTACTTGCCACAGTTGCCACAGTTAGACTAAATTAATTTTAATAATTTCTGCACATTGCTGCAGCTTTTTGCTGCTTAACTTATTTAGTCGGGCTGAAGATCTCACTATGGGCAAATTATTATGCCTTTTTTCTTAGTACGACGAAACTCTCAACGCCACCGACGACTTCTGCGAAACGCTTACTTTCCCGCCGGACACTGACTTGACCGCCGGTTTCTCTTATGTTTCTGCCGGCCGTCCCTCCGTGGTCTTCTCCTTCTCTTTTTGGAGCGGCGATCTCTGGTGGCTTTTGCACTGTGGGAGCTTCCCAGCACTGCAAAAAATACTGGTGTCTGCCTTCGCCGACTTCACGGGTTGCGTTCTGGGACTTGGGGCGGCACCTTTTGGCCAACACCTATGCAATAAGATGAGCCCCCTTAGAAATCTAAAAGACTTCATTCGCTTTTCACTCACCCCTGAACTTGGCCGGAATCCCACTGGGATCTTCCTTCTAGGCTCCTTTGCCGTGATACCTGCGCGGCTGCTGGTAGTTGCCTCTGCTTATCGAGCACTTGCACTTTCGACTTGATTTTAACCACCACTTTTGACTCAACTGATCACTTTGGATGCCCAATTAGGAATGGCGGCTAGTGACGCCGCAATAAAGGCGGCAACCTATCTCTCCACTTATTTGGAGAAATTCTCTCACTCTGGGAAAGTCTGACAATTCGCCCTGTTACCCCGATTGATCTAACCCTGCCACCAATTCTCCCCACTGAGATCTAGATGGCGCCACCGATTGTTTACTTTGTATCTACATGGCGTTGGACCATCTGCAGCTGCACCAAGCGCTTCAAATACCCCCGCTAAAGATCTGTCTTGGGGGTCACACATCCACATCCATGATACCGGCCAACAAACTTCCCTTGCAGGTCCTCTAGATC
The DNA here is from genome assembly GCF_018152505.1 of Drosophila elegans. Classification (NCBI taxonomy): domain Eukaryota; kingdom Metazoa; phylum Arthropoda; class Insecta; order Diptera; family Drosophilidae; genus Drosophila; species Drosophila elegans. The sequence goes on along the minus strand of NW_024545760.1, from coordinate 1,009,877 downwards.
GTAATATGATTGGCCAACTCTCTTTTTAACTCTGGCCTTTAAGTACGCTGGAGCTAACTTGGCATTATATACCGCCACGAAATTACTTTGTTTAAAATTACGTCTATACACTTCTTGCCCTTCTGCGTAAGACTCATCCCTGGAACGCAGATTATACTAGCGCGAGTTCTTTTCATTTAGCTTTCTCATTACTTCGCAGGCCTTACAACGAACATTTGCAAAAATAACTTAAGATATATAATGCTGTCCGAAAATCCTATAGTAAGGTGCCAATACTTGAATGGACAGTCAACCGCAATGCACAGACGCATTGGCTTGCGGCGCATAAACTGCGGTAAGAGTATGCCCTACCTTAATTTCCCGCAGAAACTTTTGAAATGCCTCGGATTTAAACTGGGAACCGTTGTCAGATACAATAGTTTCTGGCACTCCGAAAGTATGAAAAAAATCCTGCTGCATATATTAGATCACCACATGAGTTTCTTCACAGCTTTCAAAAACACAAACTTCGTGTAGTGATCCAGGGCTATAAAAATCCTTACATGCCCACTCCAAGAACGGGGATATGGTCCGAGAAAGTCTACAAACAAACTCTGAAAGAATCGCTGGGATTCCGGAGAAGTACCCATCAGCGGTCATTGTATACAATTTGGCGCTTGGCTTTGACCTTTTCCAATAACTCCAAGTATTCTACACTTTTAAATTCAGGTGAATCTAATCCCACTTGTAAACCCTGACTTGCTTCTAAAACAGCTAACTCCGACTCATTTACTGTAACGGGTAGCTACACTGCAAATTATTCCAGGCGAGATGTTGAAGGTGAAACACAAGCGCACGCGGAATAGTTGTCCGGCTGGCGGCTCGTCGGCTAAGGCTGTGGTGGTCTTGCTTGTGTACTCGTTTGCCTATCAATAATATTGCTCTAATAATCGCGTGCAACGTCAATGAACCGGAAAAGATAGAGACACACACATTGCTGCTGAAAAACGAAAATTACCCAAATGCTACTGAATTCCCCTTTTCGCCTCCTTAGATGTTGTGAAGGCCTAGTCGAGCCCACCCTTCCTTTGGTCGCTCCATCCACCTGCTCAATAGCCTGAGCGACCCCTTTTCTCAAGCGCTACCCTACATCTGCATATCTCTAGCTGCGGCCAAACTCATAATTTCTTAAAACATTATAAAAGTTTATTAACGGCTAAAAACATTCTTGACACTATACATAATAATAGATTTACTTATGGAGATGTATAAATACGACATATAACTTAGTAATATATAAATTAGAGTGTACAAATATTGAATGTGAGAAATGCGTAAATTAACTTGTAATATTTCTTTCTTTTTCTTAATAAAAATCAAACTTTAGGCCAATGGGAACGGGAATTTAATCCGCATTTAAAGAAATTAATTTAAAACGAATAAAAAGTACGACTGCAGAACAATTATCCCGTGCGATTGAGACATAACAAAAATTGAGTTTTTTTTTTCTTCTACATTAGAGAGCTTTGGATTTCACTCATTTTTCTTTCTGCTCATTCTCTATCGACGTTTGAGGTTAAAATATTATGATTTTAATTTTTTTCTTTACATTACTTTGGACACGATGATATATATTTTCTGTATGATACAGAATTCAAATTAGATTATCTCACTCACCAATAATTTATGCAATCCATCGACGAAAGCGCTTTCCTCGGGATGCGATGAGCTATAGGGGTTAAGAATTTAAGTACACAAAAAAAGAACAAAAAAAAAATCAATTTTGCTGCAACACCACATCACATCACACCGCACTGCACTTTTCTTTCCACTATTTGGGGTTTTCTAGATCGATATTCGCCCCGTCACTGCCATTTTTAACAATTGATAAAATAAAACTTAATTAACTAATAAATTACCGTAAAAAAAATCATCACTTAATTTCTGGATTCCACTTTTCTGGGCTAGATCATCACTTTTCCTTCTTGGGACGTTTCGCGGCCAAACTTTCCGGGTATTTTTACAGCATTATTTGGCCCAAGCTCGATGCCAATTCAAGGTTTATCTGCCTCTGTTTAGAGCAGATCACGCGCCGACGTCATACGCGAATTAGAGGGGAAACGAAACTAAAGCTGCGCTCGATCGAACATCTCCCCTTAGCTGTCGAACTTAAGACATTGGTAGTTTTAACTAATTTGCTTAGTGCGTTTTCGGTGTGGGTGTTCGTTTGGCTTTACATACGAGCGGCGCTCAGCTCGCTCGCAAGAGATAAGGTTAGGGCCGTATGCCCGCTAAACACAACTTTTAGACAATTAAATGCCCGTAAATTTTAAATGGGTTGCGCTGGGCTCGACGGTTGCGCTGGGTTCGATGTGCGCTTCGGTTTGATGTGCGCTCGATATGCTGGTTGCGCCTGCGCCGACTGCCGGTTTTCTTACCCTTGCCTTCGCTTCTTATTGGCCTTGGATCTGCCAATATGCATCTTTAAGGTCGAGACTGGATATAAACATCGCTTTGGGAAGCCGTCCCAAAATGCCATCTATTTGCGGTAGCGGATATGCATCCTTCTTGGTAAGTGCGTTGACTTTTCGACTGTCTAAGCAGAGACGAATTTTTCCTGGCTTCTGTACAAAAACCACCGGCGATGACCAGGCACTATCTGACTCCTCTATCACCCCCAAACTCAGCATCCGATCTACCTCTTCATATAGCAGTTTTTCAACCGCTGGGGAAACGGGAAAATGCTTTTGTTTCACCGGCTTTGCGTCGCCAATATCAATCGTGTGAGAAATAAGGCTGGTTTTGCCTAAACCCGAAATAGCGAATGATGGAAACAGCGCCACTACAGACTTGAGTATCTCCTGTTGGCTAGTTGTCAGATTATGCGACTCCGGAACTATTTCCGCTATATTCATACTGGCCGGCAAAAGATCGAAAGCCTGCCAAAAATCTATCCCTAAGAAGAGATCCTGACTGAGGCTTGGAATTATATGCAGTTCTAAATCCTTAGTGATTTTCTTATACTGCACCGGTATTTTTAAACGGCGTATTATTTCTTGTCTCTTTCCATCCGCTGTACTTGCCACAGTTGCCACTCTTTTAAAAGGAATTCGACTCAAGACCACTTGCTCAGCCAACTTTCCTCCTAATGCACTCATGGCCGCTCCTGTATCAAGAAGCCCTAATACCACTCGATCTAGCACCCGTACCTCAGCATAAGGTCGTTTATCGCATTTTTTGTAAAGTCGCACTCCAAAACGCTCTTATTCTGTTTGAATTTCTTGATATTTTTTTCGGACAGACAGGATTCGGACTTGGCAAACGCTGATTTGATTTAACTAATTGGGGCCAAAATGTAAGCGGACTATGATTTCTTTCGGACAAATTTGGTAGGTCTGTAGAGCTAAGCTTTTCTACTGGTTCGTCTCTGAATTCGTCGGACTCTTGCGCTGAACACACAACGGCTGTCGAGAAGAATTATAAGCTGAATATATGGATCTCAAATAAAGCCTCATTATTTATCAAGACCTTTTACAAATTTGATTTATTTATGGTATTGATTAATAATATGTAATGGAGAAAAATACATTTTTTCAAAAACACCTTAAAATAATTCGATGTATCGATACATCGATGTTTTTTTCTGAAAAACATCGAAACGTCGATGTAGGGAAACATCAATTATTTTCCAGCTCTAGCCCTCAGTGCTCGAACCCATGCATTTTAATACTGTGCTTCCTGCAGCTTATGACATAAAACTCGAAGCATATACATGCCTCATATTGCTGCCATTCCTATTTTGGATGACATAGTCATAGTCTTAAAGAAACAATGCCCAACGAGAATCTCTCAAAGGGATTTTGCGGCGCTTTTTTAATTTTTTATTTGCTCTGTCGTTAAAGTTATCCATATAATCGATATTTTTTTCGGATAAAACACCTTTATGGTCACAACTTCGCGTAAACCCTGCAACTATCTGTAAAACAGCGAAGTCCACAATTTTAATCAATATAATAAACAAAAGAACTGTTTAAAGTTTTTTTTCCCAGCCGTTGTTTTTGTTTTGATTTTTTTGCTACTAATACAACTATCAAACATCGAACCCATACAGTGCATCGGTACCCACACACTAATACAGTTTTTTTCCAAGTGCACTTTTAAAATCCACACTTTAATAACTGTAACCTAAATCTACACTGCAAAACAAAAATATAAGCACGTTACAAACAAAAATATAAACACGTTAAAAAACAAAACAAAACAAGAATGAAAGCAAACTTCGGAAAGCCGAAGTTCATACACCCTTGCAGCTATTGCAAGAATTAAACATTTTTGAAAAAATTAAAATTATGATTTACTTGCGTATACGTTGAAAAACATTGAAGCTATGATGATTTGCATTATTTTATATATTTGTATTATTTCTAAGGGAGCTTTATGATATAGTCGTCCGATTTTGATGAAATTTAAACAGTAATTCTGAAATATTTAACCATTACTATTTGTCGAAGAACTTAAAAAAAAATTAAAAAACAGCAAAGTTAAATTTTTTTATTTATTTTTTCGATTGTTCCTATGGGAGCTATATGCTATAGTCGTCCGATCCGGCTCGTTCCGACTTATATACTACCCGCAAAAGAAAGACAACTTTTGGGAAAGTTTCATGCAGATAGCTTTAAAACTGAAAGACTAGTTTGCGTTGACACGGACAAACAGACGGACTAGATCGACTCTCCTAGTGATGCTGATCAAGAATATATATACTTTATAGGGTCAAAACGTCTCCTTCACTGCGTTGCAAACTTCTGACTGAAATTCTTATATCCTCTGCAAGGGTTTAATAAAATAAATAAACAATGCGCAACCGACTAAGCGCACCCGCAATAATGCTGGGTTGCCAGCATTCGGACGCCCCCTCGCCACAACTGTTGGAGCTCCTTAATGATCATCTTCAAGAGCAAACCAATCGCGACACATGTCCATGAAGCGGAAAAACGCATCCTCTCCAGTATCGAGAAGCGGATGATCGCCGGAGATGTCAAGGACATGGGCTCACGAATCATAGGCCTAGAACGCGAGGTACTTGATAAATTGGGTGAGCGGGTTGACCAGCTGAATCAGGAGATGGCTGACTTGCATGCATTGGGTGATAAAATGTGTGGACTAGAAGCGAAGCTGTCTGCCCAAAACATTGGAATCAGCTCAAATGCATATGCAATGAAGTGGGAAAACTTACGATCTCTGTATAACAAACTGTGCTTTAATCTCCGGCTGACTCCGCCGCCACAAGTACGAGACATTTTTCGCGCCCGTAAAACACAAAACACGCACGTCGACCCGGTAATTACTATCAAATTTGAAACGTCAGGGAGAAGATATCTCTGTTTACAAAAATTTAGACAGGGTTTTTTGCAGTTTTATGGTCTTGGATCAGACGTTTCAGTATATATAAATGAGCCGCTATCCAAAGAGAGCGTTGACAGCTCTCTGCTGTTTTTACTTGTCGCGGTCTGGACCATGTTCGTTGCACTTGTAAAGAGGGTGTTCACTGCGTCGAGACGGTAAAAGAGCTCTCTTTGATGCACGCCGATCCTCTCACCACCTCTTCAAATGCTGCTATTACTCACGCTTCGGTGGGGGGAGAGACCACCTTATCTGCAGATGATAGCTTTCGCTGTTAATAACTTTAAATTCACTCTCTTTGAATCTCTAGTTTACATATCTTTACGTTTATTTAATATTAATTACCTTTTTCTGTTCTTTGAAAACATTTTTAAAAATGTAATAAGCCTTATTTTCTGAGTCTAGCAAGAACGAAGGCCCACCGAACCAAATGTACGTTGTTAGCTCCTCTACGTCGCATCCTCGGGACACTGTGTCTGCTGGGTTGACTTGCGGATCTGTGTTGACAAATCGCGATACCTTAATTTTCGGCAGCTGCAGAAGCGTCGCTTTAAACGTCTCCCACGATGTAAGCAACTGCATCGGAAGCGACTCGTACCAATCTTATTTTCGAAGCCACATTTCCTGCAACAACATCATTGCCTTTGCGACCAAAGGACACAAGAAGCCAAGTGGGTCGAAAAGTCGAGCAGTCACTGACAAAATATTTCGCTTTTTCGCGCGAAGATCCAGGAAAGAGTCATTCAACCGAAATTGAAAGTAATCTTTAACCGGTAACCAAACCACGTCAAGGGTCTTAGTTACTCTGGGCAGTTTTAAACCACTTTGCCAATTCAAAGCCTGCCTCTTGCAAGACCTGAGAAACTTCGTCTCGAAGACTTTGCAGGTCGTCAACGCATCCGGCGACAGTCAACAAATCGTCAACATAAAAATCATTCTGAATAACCTTTGCGGCTTTTGGATGAGTTGGTTGCGCCATCTCTCCTAGTCGCATTCAACACTGAACCAAAAAGGGTGCTGGCGAAGTTCCATATATAACGGTGTTTAACTTAAAGATTTTCAGGGACTCGGAAGGATCTCGTCTCCATACTATGAGCTGGAAGTTTCGGTCAGCTTCGTCCACAATCACTTGGTGATACATCTTTTTGACGTCGGCCGCACGGGCAAACTTATGCATTCTAAACCGAAGCAGAGTCGAGTACAGCTCCTCTTGGATAGTTGGGCCTACCATCAAGATGTCATTCAACGCTACCTGCCGTAGAACGCATTGGTGCGGAATGAAATAGTGCGGAGTATTCGGAATTTTGTCATTGGTGGAGACATGTGGTCCTTGAAACATATTTCTCCATGAATTCTAGATGCATCTTCTTCAGGGAAGGGTCTTTTGACAATTTCCTTTCTAGCGACAAAAATCTATGTTTCGCAACTTCGTATGATGAACCAAGAGTATTTGGGTCAGATATGAACGGCATACGAACCGAAAATCTGCCGGACGACAATCTTTGAGTATTTTTCTCAAAGTGTTGTTGACAGAATTGTTGCTCAGGAGTATGGATTTTAGCCTTGGGCGGCAAGTCCTCCACAGACCAAAATTTGTGCAGAGTTGTGTCGATTGAATCCAACGCATTTTTGTTTACATTTATTTAAAATCGAAATCAGCAATGACTTTGTCAATACGGCCTTCTCTTCCAACTCTTCGCGGTATACATCTTTTGTGCCTTTCACTTCTATTTGGTTTTGCAAATGTGAAGCATTAAAGCACTAAAGCTCGACATGACTCACAGTTAATTTCGCTTCTTTTAAATGGCGATACGTTCGATTAATACTTTTCATGCAAACATCACGTTGGTGTTTAAGCTCTTCGATATCCTTGGTTGCCATTGCGTTTATTTCTATGTATTTTTTTGGAATCGATGAGGTGTTAAAAGTTTATTTTTATTAATATTATTTATTTGTAAAAAAAAAAAAAAAAAAAAACAAACGAGTAATATACCGATCGCACAAAGTGTAGGGGAGCTAAGTGCCGAGAGAAGTACAGCAAAAAATATTTAAATAGGGTTTTTATATTTGATATATAGATCCTGCGACAGTAAGGGAAACGAATAAATAAGCCTGATGCCGAAAGGCGCTCAAAAATTATGAAGAGCACGGGAAAATTGTAAAACACGCGGCAAAATTCTGAAAAGCGCGGGAAAATGTTCAGACAAACTGCGGCGAAAGTTTTTGCCGCTAATTTCTAAAAACTAAACTTTGCACAATTTGTACTTATACCCCAAATTGGTGCTCACTACGACGAAAATTGGGGGAATTAAGTTAGCACTAATAGGGTCAACGACGAGTATTTTATTTTGCTTGTTTATAGGCCAAAGCGATTTAATTGGAAATATATTATGTTTATTGCAGAATTTTGGTTGTTAGTACATGCAAATTTGATTTCTTGGTTAGAATGCTCACAATCTACCGATTTTTACACGAATGTAAAAAGTTGAAAGATGGGCCAAAACACAATTAACAAAACGCCACAGATTAACTTTCAACTTTTAGCACTCTGTACCTGGTTGGCGGACTCGACAATTGCAACTTCCTTTTTTACATCCATGTTCCAGCGGCAGCAGCAAATTAAACAATTAAAGTTGCAGCGGCGGAAGAAACGTCCTCGGCAACAATTAAAAGTTGTTCCAATGACGAAATTTATTTCGGAAGACTAAACTTGTTAATTTGTAAGCCGAACCGACACGAATAATTTGCTTTTTTGTGTTTGTTGGTAATTGTTCTAGTTTCTCACCGAATTTAATTGGTAAACAAATCTTAAGCTCTACTGCGACCACGTCGGGGTCACCATAAAAATTTTATTTCATTTTCGATGAAGTTCAAATGATCACTAAATTTAATGTTCCTATAATTTCTCTTAGAAACTAACTTATGCTAAGGTGGCGAGAGACGGGGCGAATTCGCAAGAGCGTGACTTCAATTTAAATAAACGTGCAAAGTGCGCAAACAGCTAAAAAATCGACCCGTATTTGAAGCGGATGGTGACTGCTGATGAATAGTTGGTCACTTACGACAACGTGAACCGAAAACGGTCGTGGTCGAAGAAGGATACCACTTGTGTCTACCTGTGTCTCAATTCGGAGACTTTAGCTCTAAGTCCCGAACGTCTCAACGTAGCGATCTTGTTTTCTTGATGACTCCGCACGGCCTTACTGGTTACTGGTTCACTTGATGACTGTTACTTGTTGACTTGGTAGAAATCGACTGATCCAGCTTCCTGCGCTCGGCCGGCTTATATAGGCCTCTATTTACCGCTAGTTATCGGCGTCTCCTTGCCTCTTGGTCCACAGTCCACGGATTACCGTTTACCAATATCAGGGTCCGAAGTCCGGGGCTGTCCCGTTACTTCCATCTGCACACGGCCCTTCGCTGCTCTCTTTTTCGGACTCTCCCTGTCCTTGTCTGGTGCTCAGGGCACCACTCTCTCTCGCCGCATTACCGTTACTACGGGCGAATTCTCCGCTTAACTGGTAACTGGTAGACCACTGCTTGCATGCGCTTACTCTGCTTGCTTTTTAACTTGTGGGGAGTTATTCAACTCCTCACACATTTCTAATGTAAATGGCTTTCTGTACTGTTGTTCTTGTTGCAAAATTGTTGTCTGGTGAAAATTTAGTGTGTGGTGGCTCTCCCAACAGTGGGCCATGAGTTCTGGGAAAAGATTTGATTTCCTTGTATTACATGTTTTTTGGTCCTTTCCGTTGCATAGGATTTTATTAACTTAATTGCTTTTGTTCATTGGTTCTATTTCTGATATGTATTTCTTAGCAGTCCGATTTCATTACTCTTTCAGATAGCCTTCTTATCTATAATATATTAAAGACCGATTCGTTTTCTGTAGGTTTCTGGGTGTTCGTAGTTTGCAGTCGGTTCAAAAGACCCCTTGATCTTGTAAGGGAAGGGTGGTCCACAAGGACAAACTTACATGATTCAACCGTTATTCGTAGAGTAAAAAAGTATATTGTATATGTTAAAAAGTATGTAACAGGTAGAAGGAAGCGTTTCCGACCCTATAAAGTATATATAGTCGTCAGGACCAACAACATCACTCTTATCAACTTTGTGCTGGTCCTTTTCGGACCAACCCATGAGCGAGTCGTTACGCAGATGCTGATGGGTTTCCAGGTGATGTGCACACTGATTGTCCTGACCATTCGCTACCCACTGGCCAACTACTTATACGCTAAAGCCTACCCCTCGATCCTGTTCCTCATTGATTATAGTGTACATTGTAGTAGGCCTTTGCTAAGTTAACTTTACAAACAGAATTCTTGTATTTAAAGCCTACACAAAACATTTTCCGAAAGTAAATCATATTAACACGTCAATAAACAACCAAGCGAGTTAAATAAATACTTGATCAGGATCAATATCCGAGTCGATCTAGCCATGTGTTTGTCAGTCCGTCCGAATGAAACTATAAAAGCTAGAGATTTGGGATGCAGATTCGAGTAATTTTATTTCAAGTTTATTTTAAAACGGAGCCACGACCACTCTAACGCCCACGAATGGCAAAAGATTGTCACGTCACTTTAAGACAAAGTTAGACCGTAGCTATTGGTCTGTGTGTGTGTTTTTCATTAATATCTATCGGTAGACTGAAAATCGAGTTATTATTTTTAGAAGTTATTATTTTTCTTGTTAATTATGTAGCCCGTATAATAGGGACTACTTTTTTTTGTTATATTGCGGTGGTGCATTAAAATTGTGACTACGCAAAAAACCATTAAGTAACTCCAAATATATGGGCTACAAAATTAAAAATGGTGCCAATCATCAGATTTTCGTATTTTTGGCTTTACCCCGGAGCCTTTAGGAAATAGAGTATATGTTAGTATGGAATACTCTAAAACACCAAATACTCATTGAAAGTAGAAATGTTTCCTGGAATTTTTAATGTTTGATTTTATGATCCGAAGGCATTCCGTTGTTGGATTGCCGAAAACTTTGCACTGTCTTCGGCGCTGGAAGATTGGCCACCATCGCAGCGATGAAATTCTTTTTTAAGAAAATTTTCTTTGTTCATACAATAATAAGTGTGACTATAAAATTTAGTTTAGATAAGCATTTAATTTTATTATTAATTTTTTTCTCCCCTTTAAAAATGTGTAACGACTTTAAATAAAAAAAACTTTTGTACCAATCCATTTGTGTTTCATTGCTTTTGCATTGGTGTTTGCTCTACCACAAGCAATGTTTGGGTACCCCTGCTTTACAGTTTCGCGATTTGCGAGCATTATAGTGAGCGTGGCCAAATTTTAAATTTCTTTGCTTTCAGATGTATTGATTCTCATGAAAAACCGAAAAATGATTCATACCATCTGTGTCATACTTTTTATATAAAACAAGTAGCTGTTATAGTAAAGGACACAAAGGCATGTAATCAAATTTAAGGATTGGGAAATGTATGACTTAGGCAGAAAAAAAGCACTCCAATTACTATTTTTTTATAAGCCAAAGACACTACAACAACAAAAAATAAAGGAAACTTCTGCAAGCCGAAGTTGATATATTCTTGCTGCTGTGTCCAAAATAAGTTTTAATTAAAAAGTTAAAATTATTATTAAATACAAAATTTAAACCATAAGGGGAATGAGTTAATATAAAAAAGATGGCATCACAATTCATTCTTGTATCAACTTGGCCGACGGGTTTGCCGCAAGTTCTTCTCAATTTTAAACTGGCGGAAATCTGTTCTCTGCAAAAATTCCTGACGCTCCAAAAATCTAAAACATGGCAAACCTGCTAACCTGCTTGCAAACGTGATTTATGGCATCGGCGACTTTGCGCTGAAGGCTACCGCCAATAGCCATTGCCGAGTACAACGCAAGGCAAGCGGCGAGTGAGCGTCAGCAAGCCCAGTACAAGGACAACCAGCGAACGAAAATTCCGCCAACACCTTCTCCTAAAAAACAGAGGGGTCGACGCGCCCGGCTCCTGAAAGAGCGAGCCCGACTTATTGGAGAGCTGAAGGAAGGAAGACCGCAGAACAACGAGGAAGACCCCAAATAGAGCAGACTAAAAAATTAGTACACCGCTGATTTTTTTGCACTAGAAACGCGTTTACGTGGTTTGCGTGTATTAAGACTACTAGCAAACAACTTTTTCGGTGTAAAATTAATATAAGTAATTCTATTGTTACTTGTTAATTACCGTTATGTAAATCACTTATTATTTACATTCACATCCTTACTCTTATGTTTTTTTTTTTTAATTTCACTTCAAACTGTAGAAGTACAAATGGTCTGTGAAGTTCAAAGGAGGCAAAGGTAAAGGAAAATACGGCTAATGTCGTAAATAATGTAGTTGTTGATAATACTCCTTTCTTCCACTCTTTGTACATCCTATTTATTATAGTAACTGTGGCTTTAGTGATACAAGTAGTGCTTAAAGTGTATTACGTTTATAAAAAATGTATCAAACGGTACATATTTATAGAGAACATATGAGCCAAAGATCTTGATAAAAAAAAATAATATATATAAGTTAAGGCCGGTCATGGCCGGGGGGTATGAAGCTCCCCTATATTACCTTATGGTGGTGTTTATCAGCTGCATCTCACTTGCTCACTCGTTCTTTCTGGTTCTTAAAGAAGGCAACAACTTTACTTTCGGATTACGTTATATGTTTATTTTTATAATCTAATATTAGGTCCGCACAGTACTACTGTGGTTATAGAAGTGAGCTCTTAAATACTAGTGGGTTGGCCTCTTAACCAAATCCGGTCCTCCGGCGTCAGCATGCCGCTGGCAGACGCGGAAGTACCGTAGCCGACGGCAGCGGTTTTGGTTAGTCCGCTTGTTGCGCTCCGGATGTGAGAGGCGGCGGCTGTTGAGCTGAGGCAGCTAGCGGGCGGTCAACCGTCTTTCGCTTGCTTGTTGCTGCCGTTGCTCTTTTGCCGCTGACGCTCTGGCGCTAGCGCTGTCGCTCTGTCTCCATCGTCGCGTCGCTGCCGCTGCATCGCTGCTGTTGCATCTCTGCCGCTGCTTAGTTGCTGCTGCCGCCGTCGCTATTGCTGGTTCTGGCGCCGTCGCTATTGCTGGTGCTGCCGCTGTAGCTCTTGTGGCCCAGCGGCCGGGTTATTGCAGCCACTTGAGTTGGTGTCGTGTTCATATGGCCACTTGAGCGTAATGTTGTCGCTGTGTGGCCACTCGAATTGAATGTGTCCGATGTGGGTGGCCGAGGGGTCGAATGAGGAAGGTCTTCGTCGGGTATCGTGGATGTCGAGAGGGGGTGAAGGGAAGGGGGCGCTAGCCGGTGTTAACTCCTCCCCACCACAAGATCTGTGTCCCACAGATCCTTAAGCCTTTGTCGGTTCGAGGTTCGCAGGTGGGTCTCGCAGCCTTGGGATCCCTTTGGTTGATGTTATCTTCCTCCAAACAAGGAAGATTGCTATTATGATGGATACTGATATAACTATTTCTGCGGAGAAGGATATTAAAATTTTATTAGACATAGTTGATAATTTTTTCAGGTTCTCCATGCTGAAGTCATGCACGTATTTCAATGATAGTTCGTAACCCGTTGTCGTTATTTGGGTCAAGACCGCTGGCATTGCCATCAAGTGCGTTGGCGAATAACTGCTGAAATTCCGGTCACCGATTGTGACCGTTTCATTGTCAAATTGTACGACGAAAACCCCTTCCAGGTGGGGTTCCTTTGTTGGAGTGGATATTGTGCCATTGAAGTTCGTCAGAAAGATTGTGCCGTCATTGATGAGTTCCACCGTTTATTGGTTTGTCCTAAGATAGTCGCATGCAGCTTGACCTCCTTTAAGAAGTCTTGAAATGCAGCTATCCTCCTCCAGTTTGTATAGGTCCTTTTCCCGGCAGACAGTTGTATTGCCGATGGACACGCAATTTCCAAGAAGGGCGTATGTTTCCACCTTATTCGTGCCCAGTTTATTGTACTTCAGGACGACCTGTTTGCCGTCGGATACCGTTTGGTAAATTAGCATCAATCGGTACTTTTGGTCCACTACCTTGGTCATTGCCAAGATATACAACAATGTAGTTCCATTCGTGAGGATTGTTGGTCGGGAGAATTCGACGGCTTCGACCACGTTCTGATAAGGAAGGCTTTCTACCTCTGTCAAAATTTCGTCTATTTCCTCGTGGTCCAATAGATTCGTGTTGACCAAGTCAGTATTTGCCAGTTGGCAGGCTGTTAGTATTTCACTGACTTGGTCCGCTATTATTATTGCCTTGTGGAGTACGGCGGTTGTTACATGGAAATCGCCGTCTATTGCGTTGATTCTTCCGATGACGTCGTTTAATCTCTGGAGTGATTCGTGAGTCGAGTCAAAGAGTTTTGTATTTATCCGGATCTGATGGTTATTGTTACTAGTTATGTCGTCTTCTGTTTTTAAGATCGCGTTCCAGTCAGACCTATCTGATGACCCTGCTACCCATTTCCAGGCTGATCCTAGCCAGTCGATTGATCGTGGCCTCTGTGCTGGTGTGCCATCCATGCGTAAGATGCCCTCTGATGCGTGTTGCAGGTAGTGGAAGACCAAAGCATTGATCCGTTGGTCGGTGATTATCTTAGCCTCGTTGGTTGTTTGGTCGATGATGGGCCAGCTTAAAAACATCGTTGGTTCGCCAGACGGTACCCTGTTGTAAGGGGACAACCGGTGCGTCATATTTGAAAATATGAAGCGCGGACGCTACGTAGAGCGTGGACACGCTTGTAGTGCCGAAAATGAAAGGTAATAAATTCCTATAGTTAGGTGATTAAATTTAGTTTCTAAAATTTTGGTCTTAATTCTTTTGGTCTTAAGCTAGGTTTATCTTATTTTGAAAGTTTATATTCGATAGTATTTAAATACTTTAGTTTAAGTTTTCTTATTTGTTTATTATTTTCTTTATTTTAGTTTATATGCTCAGCTTTGTTAGTGTTTTAGTTTAGTGTGTTTTTCTGTTAGGTTGTTTTTTTTTTGTTTTTAGGTTTGTTAGTTTTTTTGTGTTTAGGTTTGATTTTGTTGTGAATTTAGTGTTAAGTCTGTTTGTGTTCTAAAAAATGTTCCTGTGTTTTTCTTATATATCTAGATTGTTTTTGTATTCTATTGTGTTTCCTTTGCTTTTATATGTCTAGATTTGTTTGTGTTATAATTTTTCCTTTATTTTTAAATGTCTAAATTTGTTTGTGTTTTAGATTTATTTTTATATGTCTAGATTAATTTTTTTTTTTATATGTTTTTTTTTACGTTAACATATTATGGTATTTTGGTGTGGTTATTGTGTAATTTTTTTTGAGCTTGTCAAACGTTTAATACACGTTTCCCCTTTATTATCGAAGTGACATTTAATAGTTGGAAAATTTCAGGGATATCCTGTTACCAGCCCATTGCTAACGGCGGGGGTGTTATAAGTGAGCGTTAAAAATTAATGTTTCTATTTTCCATAAGTAAACTTCTCAATTGGGACTTATAGAAGATTTTTCCCGACCTTGTCTTAACAGTGACCCTTCCATCGTCTTGAACATCTTCTGTCTTGAAACGCTTTTTTTTTTATTGTTAATATCTGGTATTGGATAAGAGTCTGCGATTGTGATGGCATTTAAGTGCTTGAAATTGATGACCATGCGGTATTGTTTTTCTCCGTTCGGTTTAGGTTTTTTTTGGTACTACCCAAACCGGGAAGTTATATGGGCTCTTTGATGGTTTAATGATCCCATCCCGCAAGAGTTCTTTAATCTGTCTATCCACTTCCCCTCTCATGTTTGTAGGGTAGGGATAGCTCTTTGTGTATATAGGTTCTGAGGTGCTAGTGCGAATCTCAGCCCTGACGCTCGTGACCACGGCCTCTCCGGGCGAGAGTGGCTCGAATATCCTAGAATATTCGTGAATGAGAGCATTTAACGCCTCCCTAGCAAGCTCAGGATGCGTTGCGTCTAGTAAAGGGTGTTCATAGTTAACACCGGCTAGCGCCCCCTTTCCTTCACCCCCTCTCGACATCCACGATACCCGACGACGACCCTCCTCATTCGACCCCTCGGCCACCCACATCGTACACATTCAATTCAAGTGGCCACACAGCGACAACATTACGCTCAAGTAGCCACATGAAGACGACACCAGTCTATTGTGGATGACTAAAAAATCATTAGGGAAAGGCCTTTGTATAGGTACGTTCTCATTCAGATCAGGCAGAAAATCAGGGGTAATGCCAACTCAACGCTCAACGCGTATAGCGTACGAGATGACGACTGGCCGGAAGTCAAACGTATTTTAGCTCTATGTTTGGGTACCCCTGCTTTACAGTTTCGCGATTTGCGAGCATTATAGTGAGCGTGGCCAAATTTTAAATTTCTTTGCTTTCAGATGTATTGATTCTCATGAAAAACCAAAATATGATTCATCCCATCTCTGTCATACTTTTTATATAAAACAAGTAGCTGTTATAGTAAAGGACACAAAGGCATGTAATCAAATTTAAGGATTGGGAAATGTATGACTTAGGCAGAAAAAAATCACTCCAATTACTATTTTTTTATAAGCCAAAGACACTACAACAACAAAAAATAAAGGAAACTTCTGCAAGCCGAAGATGATATATTCTTGCTGCTGCGTCCAAAATAAGTTTTAATTAAAAAGTTATAATTATTATTAAATACAAAATTTAAACCATAAGGGGAATGAGTTAATATAAAGAAGATGGCATCATAATTCATTCTTGTATCAACTTGGCCGACGGGTTTGCCGCAAGTTCTTCTCAATTTTAAACTGGCGGAAATCTGTTCTCTGCAAAAATTCCTGACGCTCCAAAAATCTAAAACATGGCAAACCTGCTTGCAAACGTGATTTATGGCATCGGCGAGTACAACGCAAGGCAAGCGGCGAGTGAGCGTCAGCGAGCCCAGTACAAGGACAACCAGCGAACGAAAATTCCGCCAACACCTTCTTCTAAAAAACAGAGGGGTCGACGCGCCCGGCTCCTGAAGGAGCGAGCCCGAGTTATTGGAGAGCTGAAGGAAGAAAGACCGCAAAACAACGAGGAAGACCCAAAATAGAGCGGACTAAAAAATTAGTACACCGCTGATTTTTTTGCACTAGAAACGCGTTTACGTGGTTTGCGTGTATTAAGACTACTAGCAAACAATTTTTTTGGTGTAAAATTAATATAAGTAATTCTATTGTTACTTATTAATTACCGTTATGTAAATCACTTATTATTTACATTCACATCCTTACTCTTATGTTTTTTTTTTTTAATTTCACTTCAAACTGTAGAAGTACAAATGGTCTGTATAATTCAAAGGAGGCAAAGGTAAAGGAAAATACGGCTAATGTCGTAAATAATGTAATTGTTGATAATACTCCTTTCTTCCACTCTTTGTACATCCTATTTATTATAGTAACTGTGGCTTTAGTGATACAAGTAGTGCTTAAAGTGTATTACGTTTATAAAAAATGTATCAAACGGTACATAGTTATAGAGAACATATGAGCCAAAGATCTTGATAAAAAAAAATAATATATATAAGTTAAGGCCGGTCATGGCCGGGGGGTATGAAGCTCCCCTATATTACCTTATGGTGGTGTTTATCAGCTGCATCTCACTTGCTCACTCGTTCTTTCTGGTTCTTAAAGAAGGCAACAACTTTACTTTCGGATTACGTTATATGTTTATTTTTATAATCTAATATTAGGTCCGCACAGTACTACTGTGGTTACAGAAGTGAGCTCTTAAATACTAATGGGTTGGCCTCTTAACCAAATCCGGTCCTCCGGCGTCAGCATGCCGCTGGCAGACGCGGAAGTACCGTAGCCGACGGCAGCGGTTTTGGTTAGTCCGCTTGTTGCGCTCCGGATGTGAGAGGCGGCGGCTGTTGAGCTGAGGCAGCTAGCGGGCGGTCAACCGTCTTTCGCTTGCTTGTTGCTGCCGTTGCTCTTTTGCCGCTGACGCTCTGGCGCTAGCGCTGTCGCTCTGTCTCCATCGTCGCGTCGCTGCCGCTGCATCGCTGCTGTTGCATCTCTGCCGCTGCTTAGTTGCTGCTGCCGCCGTCGCTATTGCTGGTTCTGGCGCCGTCGCTATTGCTGGTGCTGCCGCTGTAGCTCTTGTGGCCCAGCGGCCGGGTTATTGCAGCCACTTGAGTTGGTGTCGTGTTCATATGGCCACTTGAGCGTAATGTTGTCGCTGTGTGGCCACTCGAATTGAATGTGTCCGATGTGGGTGGCCGAGGGGTCGAATGAGGAAGGTCTTCGTCGGGTATCGTGGATGTCGAGAGGGGGTGAAGGGAAGGGGGCGCTAGCCGGTGTTAACTCCTCCCCACCACAAGATCTGTGTCCCACAGATCCTTAAGCCTTTGTCGGTTCGAGGTTCGCAGGTGGGTCTCGCAGCCTTGGGATCCCTTTGGTTGATGTTATCTTTCTCCAAACAAGGAAGATTGCTATTATGATGGATACTGATATAACTATTTCTGCGGAGAAGGATATTAAAATTTTATTAGACATAGTTGATAATTTTTTCAGGTTCTCCATGCTGAAGTCATGCACGTATTTCAATGATAGTTCGTAACCCGTTGTCGTTATTTGGGTCAAGACCGCTGGCATTGCCATCAAGTGCGTTGGCGAATAACTGCTGAAATTCCGGTCACCGATTGTGACCGTTTCATTGTCAAATTGTACGACGAAAACCCCTTCCAGGTGGTGTTCCTTTGTTGGAGTGGATATTGTGCCATTGAAGTTCGTCAGAAAGATTGTGCCGTCATTGATGAGTTCCACCGTTTATTGGTTTGTCCTAAGATAGTCGCATGCAGCTTGACCTCCTTTAAGAAGTCTTGAAATGCAGCTATCCTCCTCCAGTTTGTATAGGTCCTTTTCCCGGCAGACAGTTGTATTGCCGATGGATACGCAATTTCCAAGAAGGGCGTATGTTTCCACCTTATTCATGCCCAGTTTATTGTACTTCAGGACGACCTGTTTGCCGTCGAATACCGTTTTGGTAAATTAGCATCAATCGGTACTTTTGGTCCACTACCTTGGGCATTGCCAAGATATACAACAATGTAGTTCCATTCGTGAGGATTGTTGGTCGGGAGAATTCGACGGCTTCGACCACGTTCTGATAAGGAAGGCTTTCTACCTCTGTCAAAATTTCGTCTATTTCCTCGTGGTCCAATAGATTCGTGTTGACCAAGTCAGTATTTGCCAGTTGGCAGGCTGTTAGTATTTCACTGACTTGGTCCGCTATTATTATTGCCTTGTGGAGTACGGCGGTTGTTACATGGAAATCGCCGTCTATTGCGTTGATTCTTCCGATGACGTCGTTTAATCTCTGGAGTGATTCGTGAGTCGAGTCAAAGAGTTTTGTATTTATCCGGATCTGATGGTTATTGTTACTAGTTATGTCGTCTTCTGTTTTTAAGATCGCGTTCCAGTCAGACCTATCTGATGACCCTGCTACCCATTTCCAGGCTGATCCTAGCCAGTCGATTGATCGTGGCCTCTGTGCTGGTGTGCCATCCATGCGTAAGATGCCCTCTGATGCGTGTTGCAGGTAGTGGAAGACCAAAGCATTAATCCGTTGGTCGGTGATTATCTTAGCCTCGTTGGTTGTTTGGTCGATGATGGGCCAGCTTAAAAACATCGTTGGTTCGCCAGACGGTACCCTGTTGTAAGGGGACAACCGGTGCGTCATATTTGAAAATATGAAGCGCGGACGCTACGTAGAGCGTGGACACGCTTGTAGTGCCGAAAATGAAAGGTAATAAATTCCTATAGTTAGGTGATTAAATTTAGTTTCTAAAATTTTGGTCTTAATTCTTTTGGTCTTAAGCTAGGTTTATCTTATTTTGAAAGTTTATATTCGATAGTATTTAAATACTTTAGTTTAAGTTTTCTTATTTGTTTATTATTTTCTTTATTTAAGTTTATATGCTCAGCTTTGTTAGTGTTTTAGTTTAGTGTGTTCTTCTGTTAGGTTGTTTTTTTTTTGTTTTTAGGTTTGTTAGTTTTTTTGTGTTTAGGTTTGATTTTGTTGTGAATTTAGTGTTAAGTCTGTTTGTGTTCTAAAAAATGTTCCTGTGTTTTTCTTATATATCTAGATTGTTTTTGTATTTTATTGTGTTTCCTTTGCTTTTATATGTCTAGATTTGTTTGTGTTTTAATTTTTCCTTTAATTTTAAATGTCTAAATTTGTTTGTGTTTTAGATTTATTTTTATATGTCTAGATTAATTTTTTTTTTTATATGTTTTTTTACGTTAACATATTATGGTATTTTGGTGTGGTTATTGTGTAATTTTTTTTGAGCTTGTCAAACGTTTAATACACGTTTCCCCTTTATTATCGAAGTGACATTTAATAGTTGGAAAATTTCGGGGATATCCTGTTACCAGCCCATTGCTAACGGCGGGGGTGTTATAAGTGAGCGTTAAAAATTAGTGTTTCTATTTTCCATAAGTAAACTTCTCAAGTGGGACTTATAGAAGATTTTTCCCGACCTTGTCTTAACAGTGACCCTTCCATCGTCTTGAACATCTTCTGCCTTGAAACGCTTTTTTTTATTGTTAATATCTGGTATTGGATAAGAGTCTGCGATTGTGATGGCATTTAAGTGCTTGAAATTGATGACCATGCGGTATTGTTTTTCTCCGTTCGGTTTAGGTTTTTTTTGGTACTACCCAAACCGGGAAGTTATATGGGCTCTTTGATGGTTTAATGATCCCATCCCGCAAGAGTTCTTTAATCTGTCTATCCACTTCCCCTCTCATGTTTGTAGGGTAGGGATAGCTCTTTGTGTATATAGGTTCTGAGGTGCTAGTGCGAATCTCAGCCCTGACGCTCGTGACCACGGCCTCTCCGGGCGAGAGTGGCTCGAATATCCTAGAATATTCGTGAATGAGAGCATTTAACGCCTCCCTAGCAAGCTCAGGATGCGTTGCGTCTAGTAAAGGGTGTTCATAGTTAACACCGGCTAGCGCCCCCTTTCCTTCACCCCCTCTCGACATCCACGATACCCGACGACGACCCTCCTCATTCGACCCCTCGGCCACCCACATCGTACACATTCAATTCAAGTGGCCACACAGCGACAACATTACGCTCAAGTAGCCACATGAAGACGACACCAGTCTATTGTGGATGACTAAAAAATCATTAGGGAAAGGCCTTTGTATAGGTACGTTCTCATTCAGATCAGACAGAAAATCAGGGGTAATGCCAACTCAACGCTCAACGCGTATAGCGTACGAGATGACGACTGGCCGGAAGTCAAACGTATTTTAGCTCTATGTTTGGGTACCCCTGCTTTCGCGATTTGCGAGCATTATAGTGAGCGTGGCCAAATTTTAAATTTCTTTGCTTTCAGATGTATTGATTCTCATGAAAAACCAAAATATGATTCATCCCATCTGTGTCATACTTTTTATATAAAACAAGTAGCTGTTATAGTAAAGGACACAAAGGCATGTAATCAAATTTAAGGATTGGGAAATGTATGACTTAGGCCGAAAAAAATCACTCCAATTACTATTTTTTTATAAGCCAAAGACACTACAACAACAAAAAATAAAGGAAACTTCTGCAAGCCGAAGTTGATATATTCTTGCTGCTGCGTCCAAAATAATTTTTAATTAAAAAGTTATGATTATTATTAAATAAAAAATTTAAACCATAAGGGGAATGAGTTTATATAAAGAAGATGGCATCACAATTCATTCTTGTATCAACTTGACCGACGGGTTTGCCGCAAGTTCTTCTCAATTTTAAACTGGCGGAAATCTGTTCTCTGCAAAAATTCCTGACGCTCCAAAAATCTAAAACATGGCAAACCTGCTAACCTGCTTGCAAACGTGATTTATGGCATCGGCGAGTACAACGCAACGCAAGGCAAGCGGCGAGTGAGCGTCAGCGAGCCCAGTACAAGGACAACCAGCGAACGAAAATTCCGCCAACACCTTCTCCTAAAAAACAGAGGGGTCGACGCGCCCGGCTCCTGAAAGAGCGAGCCCGAGTTATTGGAGAGCTGAAGGAAGAAAGACCGCAAAACAACGAGGAAGACCCAAAATAGAGCGGACTAAAAAATTAGTACACCGCTGATTTTTTTGCACTAGAAACGCGTTTACGTGGTTTGCGTGTATTAAGACTACTAGCAAACAATTTTTTTGGTGTAAAATTAATATAAGTAATTCTATTGTTACTTATTAATTACCGTTATGTAAATCACTTATTATTTACATTCACATCCTTACTCTTATGTTTTTTTTTTTTAATTTCACTTCAAACTGTAGAAGTACAAATGGTCTGTATAATTCAAAGGAGGCAAAGGTAAAGGAAAATACGGCTAATGTCGTAAATAATGTAATTGTTGATAATACTCCTTTCTTCCACTCTTTGTACATCCTATTTATTATAGTAACTGTGGCTTTAGTGATACAAGTAGTGCTTAAAGTGTATTACGTTTATAAAAAATGTATCAAACGGTACATATTTATAGAGAACATATGAGCCAAAGATC
Source organism: Drosophila elegans (assembly GCF_018152505.1). Taxonomy (NCBI): domain Eukaryota; kingdom Metazoa; phylum Arthropoda; class Insecta; order Diptera; family Drosophilidae; genus Drosophila; species Drosophila elegans. The sequence continues at coordinate 987,986 of NW_024545760.1, read as the reverse complement.
TTGATAAAAAAAAAATAATATATATAAGTTAAGGCCGGTCATGGCCGGGGGGGTATGAAGCTCCCCTATATTACCTTATGGTGGTGTTTATCAGCTGCATCTCACTTGCTCACTCGTTCTTTCTGGTTCTTAAAGAAGGCAACAACTTTACTTTCGGATTACGTTATAAGTTTATTTTTATAATCTAATATTAGGTCCGCACAGTACTACTGTGGTTACAGAAGTGAGCTCTTAAATACTAGTGGGTTGGCCTCTTAACCAAATCCGGTCCTCCGGCGTCAGCATGCCGCTGGCAGACGCGGAAGTACCGTAGCCGACGGCAGCGGTTTTGGTAAGTCCGCTTGTTGCGCTCCGGATGTGAGAGGCGGCGGCTGTTGAGCTGAGGCAGCTAGCGGGCGGTCAACCGTCTTTCGCTTGCTTGTTGCTGCCGTTGCTCTTTTGCCGCTGACGCTCTGGCGCTAGCGCTGTCGCTCTGTCTCCATCGTCGCGTCGCTGCCGCTGCATCGCTGCTGTTGCATCTCTGCCGCTGCTTAGTTGCTGCTGCCGCCGTCGCTATTGCTGGTTCTGGCGCCGTCGCTATTGCTGGTGCTGCCGCTGTAGCTCTTGTGGCCCAGCGGCCGGGTTATTGCAGCCACTTGAGTTGGTGTCGTGTTCATATGGCCACTTGAGCGTAATGTTGTCGCTGTGTGGCCACTCGAATTGAATGTGTCCGATGTGGGTGGCCGAGGGGTCGAATGAGGAAGGTCTTCGTCGGGTATCGTGGATGTCGAGAGGGGGTGAAGGGAAGGGGGCGCTAGCCGGTGTTAACTCCTCCCCACCACAAGATCTGTGTCCCACAGATCCTTAAGCCTTTGTCGGTTCGAGGTCCGCAGGTGGGTCTCGCAGCCTTGGGATCCCTTTGGTTGATGTTATCTTCCTCCAAACAAGGAAGATTGCTATTATGATGGATACTGATATAACTATTTCTGCGGAGAAGGATATTAAAATTTTATTAGACATAGTTGATAATTTTTTCAGGTTCTCCATGCTGAAGTCATGCACGTATTTCAATGATAGTTCGTAACCCGTTGTCGTTATTTGGGTCAAGACCGCTGGCATTGCCATCAAGTGCGTTGGCGAATAACTGCTGAAATTCCGGTCACCGATTGTGACCGTTTCATTGTCAAATTGTACGACGAAAACCCCTTCCAGGTGGGGTTCCTTTGTTGGAGTGGATATTGTGCCATTGAAGTTCGTCAGGAAGATTGTGCCGTCATTGATGAGTTCCACCGTTTATTGGTTTGTCCTAAGATAGTCGCATGCAGCTTGACCTCCTTTAAGAAGTCTTGAAATGCAGCTATCCTCCTCCAGTTTGTATAGGTCCTTTTCCCAGCAGACAGTTGTATTGCCGATGGATACGCAATTTCCAAGAAGGGCGTATGTTTCCACCTTATTCATGCCCAGTTTATTGTACTTCAGGAAGACCTGTTTGCCGTCGGATACCGTTTGGTAAATTAGCATCAATCGGTACTTTTGGTCCACTACCTTGGGCATTGCCAAGATATACAACAATGTAGTTCCATTCGTGAGGATTGTTGGTCGGGAGAATTCGACGGCTTCGACCACGTTCTGATAAGGAAGGCTTTCTACCTCTTTCAAAATTTCGTCTATTTCCTCGTGGTCCAATAGATTCGTGTTGACCAAGTCAGTATTTGCCAGTTGGCAGGCTGTTAGTATTTCACTGACTTGGTCCGCTATTATTATTGCCTTGTGGAGTACGGCGGTTGTTACATGGAAATCGCCGTCTATTGCGTTGACTCTTCCGATGACGTCGTTTAATCTCTGGAGTGATTCGTGAGTCGAGTCAAAGAGTTTTGTATTTATCCGGATCTGATGGTTATTGTTACTAGTTATGTCGTCTTCTGTTTTTAAGATCGCGTTCCAGTCAGACCTATCTGATGACCCTGCTACCCATTTCAAGCGCTTAAATGCCATCACAATCACAGACTCTTATCCAATACCAGATATTAACTCTATTTTAGCAAGCCTGGGTAAAGCAAAATATTTTACCACCCTCGACTTGACATCAGGATTCCACTAAATCCGCATGCTGGAATCCGATACCCCGAAAACCGCATTTTCAACTCTAAACGGCAAGTACGAGTTTCTTCGTCTGCCTTTTGGACTAAAAAACGCCCCAGCAGTATTTCAGAGGATGATCGACGACGTACTAAGGGAGCACATTGGCAAGATATGCCACGTGTATATCGATGACATAATAGTCTTCAGTGAAGACTATGATAGCCACTGGAAAAACCTTCGAGCTGTCTTCGACAATCTGAAGAAGGCTAGACTCCAGGTCAACTTGGAAAAAACTAATTTTCTCTCGACACACGTTGAATTTCTGGGGTATGTAGTGACCGCAGATGGCATCAGAGCGGACGAGAAAAAGGTAGAGGGGGTCACAAAAATGAAACCACCCACCAATGTAAAAGAATTGAAAAGCTTCCTGGGTATGACATTATATTATAGGAAATTCATTAAAGATTACGCGAAAGTTGCAAAACCACTTACCAATCTAACTCGAGGGGAGTTTGGGAGGGTTAAATCATCTCAGTCAAAAAAAGTTCCCATTGAACTAGATGAGCAGGCCTTAAAATCCTTTAACGATTTAAAAACCATTCTAGCGTCCTCAGAAGTTCTAGCGTTCCCCAACTTCTCGAAACCTTTTCACCTAACCACAGACGCATCAAACTATGCCATTGGAACAGTCCTTTCTCAGGTAGACTCTTACAAAGATCGACCAATTGCTTATATCTCCCGATCATTAAGTAAATCAGAAGAGAATTACGCCACAAACGAAAAAGAAATGTTGGCAATAGTATGGACCTTAGACAACCTTTGATCGTATTTGTATGGTGCTGGATCTGTTAAGACTTACACCGATCACCAACCATTAACATTTGGTCTGGGCAATAGGAATTTCAACGCCAAATTAAAACGTTGGAAGTCCCGTATTGAAGAATACAACTGCGAACTAATTTACAAACCAGGGAAATCCAATCCTCTCACGCGTCACGACGTACGTAAATCACTTGGGTAATGGCACCGCCTCCGAGACAGATTCAATCGCAACGATTCATAGCGCTCTACAAGACGCTTCCCGTTTAATTCCTCATGTTGAAACCCCAATTAACGCTTATCGAAATCAATTAATTTTTTCTTCAAGTGTGTCCGATTACTCATGCGAGCACCCGCACTCCAGTTATGTGCGCCACATAATCCCTATTAAAGACCACAACCCATCAGACTTGATAGATTCTCTTAATAAATACTTAAAGCCCTTAATAATCAATGGAATTAAAATTTCGCACACTTACCTGCAACTTCTTCAAACTTGCTGTCACCAAACTTTCAAGCTATACAAGATTCGTATAACGCAACGCTTAGTAAAAGATGTGACGGAAGAAGAAGAAATTTGTGAGATCATCGAAAAAGAGCACCATAGAGCCCATAGAAGTTCGAGCGAAGTCCGTATTCAAATCCTGGAGAAGTATTATTTTCCCAAGATGTCTAGTATCATTAGAACACAAATTTCTACTTGCACTACTTGTAAATTACACAAGTACGATAGACACCCAAATAAACCAGCACTCCAACCTACGCCTATCCCCAATTACCCGAGCGAAATTCTTCACATAGACGTTTTTACACTGGAGAAAAAATTTATTTAAGCTGCATTGATAAATTTTCTAAATTCGCCAAACTTTTTCCACTGCAATCAAGGTCCGCAATCCATCTTCATGAAACCCTTCTGGATGCACTACACTATTTCACGGCACCTAGAATGATAGTATCCGATAATGAAAGAGGCCTTTTATGCCCAACTGTTTTAAATTACCTGCGAACGCTAGGAATTGAACTTTATCATACCCCAACTCAAAAAAGTGAAGTAAACGGTCAGGTAGAGAGATTTCACTCCACTTTTATGGAAATTTATCGTTGCTTGAAAGACGATCATCCCAATTTTAGGAATACGGAACTTATTCCGATCGTGGCGGACAGGTACAACAACTTTGTCCACTCGGTAACAAATAAAAAAAACGTAGACATTTTTTTCAACCGCACTTCCAGGATAAATTACCAGGGATTATCCGATTTCAAACAACAAACCCTTTAGGATTTTCGAGGCCTCATCGAACATAAACAAAGTTTAACCAACAACGCTCGTAATAAAAAAAGGACCGACCCGGTTTCCTACGAAGAGGGCGACACAGTATATGTCGCCAATAAACAAATAAAAACTAAGGAAAAAAGCGGTTCAAGGCAGAAGAGGTTCAAGACGATAGAAGGGTCACTGTTAAGACAAGGTCGGGAAAATCTTCCATAAGTCCCACTTGAGAAGTTAACTTATGGACAATAGAAACACTAATTTTTCACGCTCACTCATAACACCCCCGCCGTTATTATTATTGCTTTGTGGAGTACGGCGGTTGTTACATGAAAACACTTGGTCCTCAAAAACTAGTGGGATGGTTCGAAGGGAGGCTTAGCTGAGGCCACCAGGCGGGTCGCAGGTTGCGGATAGCGAACGACCTTCTGGGAAGGTTAGTTGCGAAAAAGCATAAGCATAATACCGATGGAGGTATACCGACAAGACGCTTGTTTGGCCGTCTTAACACCGTAGCCTTACACACCCCCTCCCTCACAACTACCTACCTCCATCCATATCTCACCTCGATGCCGGACTAAGGTGTCATTCGACCCGTGCCGATAGTCAGCCTGGCCGGGGGCCCGAGTTAACAAATAGCCCAGTCGCAAACGGAGGGTTCAGGCAAGTGGCGACCGTCTGTCCTAAGTACGTCTTACCCGGGTACGGCGGATCTCTGCCCGGGCGGACCATATACTTCTCCGCAACTCGTGGGACCCCATGAAGAAAAATAAAACAATAAAAATCCCGCAGGATATCCCTGCAACCGGTGTCGTGGCGTGGCCTGCCAGGGTCAAAGGTAAAGTGGTACCTGAGGTACCTCATGCAGGGCATGACACCGGAGGAGGCCTTGAAGAAGGCAAAGGAGCCGAGGGAGCAGCCGGCATTGGGGACAGCACCGGCTGGCAGACGGCTGAACACCAGCCGCACACCACCAACGGACACCCCCAAAAGGTCTAGGCACGGCCCAGGGGCTAGTGAGACGTCCTCACGGGTCCCTGAGCAAGAGGGGCCTAGCACATCAGCAGCAGCGGCAGCAAAGGCAAAGGTGCAGGCCAGGAAGATACCTTCCCAGCCCCACCAAAACCAGAAGCGGACAACCGCTGAAGGAAGACCCTCTAGCTCGGTACCACCGGTCATCGGACCCCGTCCGACTTACGCGGAGGCTGCCAAGAAAGCCACCCTCATCAGGGTGGCTATACTCCCGGAGGGTTTCCCGGCGGCCAGCCTAACCGCAGAGGAACTATCCGGGCTCCAGGAGTCGGTCATGGACGAGATGCTCACGTCAGCGTGGAGCGGTGCCGTCGTGTTCAGGGGAATCCACTTCAGGGTGGGTTACCTGATTATCGACTGCCTAGATGAAAGCTCAGCTGATTGGCTCAAGATGGCAGTACCTCAGCTGCGGACGTGGAAGGGAGTACCCCTAGAAACCCGCACGGGAGCAGACATCCCGGCAGCGTACAACGCCACGTTGTTCTGCCCGAGGAGCTCCGACCGGACCAATGAGGAGATATTGGCCTTCATTGGTTTCCAAAACCGGGTCGAGACGGGCGCCTGGAAGGTCATCTCCAGGAAGAACGACGGAGCTGGTGCACTCCTGGTCGTAGGGATGGACCAGACCGGAAGGGATGAGATAGTGGAGTGTGACCACAAACTCAACTTCCGGTTTGGCCACGTCACCGTGCAAGGCTGTCGAGGATACCCTCGAACCACTGAATGTGGGGCCGAAGTTACAGAGTGGGGAGCAGGATGAACAATCCATCACCAGCATGGACATTGGGGACGACCAAGGGGATGGACACCCTATGTCATCCCAAGAGCTGGCCCAGAAGCTCCTCCTGGACGAAAGCTGCGAAGAAGCCGAGGTTACCGTGATAGACGGTGGTGGAGAGACTTGCTCTCTCTCTCTTCACCAGACCTCACGGAGCATCAAACCTCGGAGTGATGGCTGCAACAAGCAGCACTCGGCTAGCCCAGGTAAACATCCATCGGGCCAAAGCAGCATCTGCTGTCTTGGCGAGGATGTTCACCTCCCAACACCTCGGGCTAGCCCTTGTACAGAAGCCATGGTGGCACCATGGCATAAAAGGCCTGTACACGAAGGACACTAAGGTAATATGCGATCCAGGAGGATCACCTCCCAGATCATGCATCGTTATAAGGAAAGATATCAATTATAGTATCTTTTCAGAGTTCATGAGCAGAGACTGCGTCACTGTAACCATCAACGGCACAGAAGCTGCACCGAAGCTAGCAGTGGCCTCCGCCTACTTTGCCGGGGAGGAGGCCTGTCCACCGCCAGGAATACCCGGGCTAGTGGACCACTGCCGGACGAACAAGATCCCCCTCATCATAGGATGTGATGCCAACGCACATCACGTGATCTGGGGTAGCACTGATGTCAACAACAGAGGTGAGGAATTACTAGAATTTATTTTAAACAATAACCTAGAGATCTGTAATGTCGGCGCCAGGCCGACATTTGTTACTAGGGTACGGGAAGAGGTGCTAGACATAACTCTAGTAACCAATTCATTTAAACCCCACATTAAGAACTGGCATGTGTCACCAGAAGAATCAATGTCCGACCACAGGACAATTTTGTTTGAAGTAGCCTTCAAAACAAAAAGATGTAACCCTAAAAGAAACCCCAGAAAAACAAACTGGGACAAATTCAGGTCAACTCTAGAGCTCAATCTTTCCAACGAACCATCAGGATACCCTAGACATCCCTTGGAATTAGACAGAGCGGTAGACAACCTGGGTCACAAGATAGTAAATGCCTTTGAAGACAGTTGTCCTCTAGGTAGACAGAGGCGGGAAACAGACGCACCATGGTGGAATGCTAGTCTTGAACGACTACGAGTAACCACTCGGAAGCTTTTCAACAAACCAAAAACTGATAGAAACTGGGAACTATACAGGCAAAGCCTGACGCTCTACAACAAAGAGATCAGGAAGGCCAAACGGAAAAACTATAGGAACTTCTGTGAGGCAATAAGTAACGTCAACGAGGGCGCGAGACTGCAAAAAGCAATGGCTAAAAGTGCAGCGGATAGTAATTTAGCCCTGAGGAAAGGGAATAACACCTTCACCTCCACGGATCGGGAGAAATTAGAATTGCTATTTGCCACGCATTTCCCGGGGAATACTCCCACTATGGGAAACGCAAGGCGTGATCAACATAGAACCCCTAGGACAGTAGTAAGTGACTGGGCAGCAACCAAATCTATAGTTACGCCCGAGAAACTCAAATCGGCTATTGGAACCTTCCAACCATTTAAATCACCGGGATTAGACATGATCTCTCCAGCTTTCTTACAGCAGGGGCAGGAACTACTCCTAACCCGCCTAAGAAGACTAATGGTGAGCAGCCTAGCCCTTGGGTATATCCCAAGTGCATGGTGCAGCGCTAGGGTGGTCTTCATCCCCAAGATCGGGAAGAAAGACATCACCAGCCCAAAGTCCTTCAGACCTATCAGCTTAACTTCGTTTTGTCTTAAAACGCTGGAAAAACTGGTAGACTACAACATCAGAAGAACAGCTCTCAGAGACTGTCCGCTGCAAAACGCACAGCATGCATATAGAGCAGGCCGTTCAACAGACACTGCACTTTATCAACTATGTCGCACCCTAGAGGGAGCCTTCGACAACACATCACATGATGCAGTTCGAGCTGCCCTGTCCAGAAGGAACATAGACACTACTACGAGCCAGGCAAGCAACATGTACGCTGGGTTCGGAAAGAGTGACAATTGCTACCAGCAAAGGCTGCCCGCAAGGAGGAGTACTGTCCCCTCTGCTATGGAGTCTGCTAGTAGATGACCTTCTCAGCAAACTTGCTGGAAAAGGAATTCAATGTCAGGGATACGCCGATGACATCGTGATAATCGCCAGAGGCAAATTTGAAGCGACACTCTGCGACATCGTCCAACTCGGACTAAGGACAACGCTGGACTGGTGCAGGGAGGTTGGACTCAACTTAAATCCTGCTAAGACAGTCATCGTTCCTTTCACAAGGAAGTACAAACTACAGAGAATGAGACAAATCTCACTGCTAGGAACTCCTATAGAAACTAGCCGAGAGGTTAAATATCTAGGAATCACTTTGGATAGTAAACTGACCTTCGCTTCCCATGTCCAAAAGACATTGGAAAAGTGTTACAGAGCACTCTATACCTGTCGGAAAATTGATGGGAAATCCTGGGGAACCAGGCCTCAGATAATACGATGGCTATACTTAATGATCGTGAGACCAATCCTCACTTACGGAGCACTTGCATGGGGCAAACGAGCTAAGCTCATCAGCATGCAAAACCAACTAGGAAAGTTACAAAGACTTGCCTGCGTATGCATGACAGGGGCAATGTGGACCTGTCCTACAACTGCCTTAGAAGTTTTGATGGAGCTAACACCACTCCACTATGTGATTGATATCCAACGCAAAGCTACACTCCTGAGAATAAGCACTGAGGGCACAGGTAGTGGGTGCATTCTAAATAACAGGGATGCGACTAATCTGTTATGTGAGGTGCCCCTAATACTCCACCCTAGGGATGAAATGACAGCCGAACTAATCTTCGAGCAGAACTTCACAGCACACCTAGGCAATAAGAAAGATTGGACCACACTGTCTGAAGTGCACCCGATGGCTAAATACACCATTGCATGGTACACAGATGGATCCCTGACACAACGGGCCTTGGAGTGGTAGGACCTCGCATAAAATACCACGAATCCCTTGGACAATTCACCAGCATATTCCAGGCTGAGGTATGTGCCATTGGACGTTGTGCAGAGCTCAACATACAGCGTGGATACAAGGAAAATGACAATCGATCCTTTCGGACAGCCGAGCAGCAATTACATAGCAACAAAATCACCTCGAAGCTAGTCCTAGAGGTGAAGAGTAAGCTAAATATACTGGGCAGCCGAAACAGGCTGGCCCTCAGATGGATTCCGGGACATAAGGATATATCCGGAAATGAACTTGCCGATAAAATGGCAAAACTAGGAGCCGAACAGCACCTGATAGGACCAGAGCCCTACTGTGGCATAGGGAGGCACACTATAAAGGAATACCTTAGGAAAGAGGAAGGCGCCATGAGGCAAGAACACTGGAGGAATACCCCAGGCCTAAGGCAAGCCAAAACTCAAATAAATAACTACAACAAGAAGAGGTTCAAGGAACTTATTCAACTAGGGAAAAATTCACTTAGGATCGTTACCGGATTACTAACCGGGCACTGTAGACTGAAAAGTCACCTAGGTAAGATGGGAATAACCAGCAGTAGAACTTGCAGATTCTGCGACATAGAGGACGAAACCTCTAGACACATCATTGCAGACTGTCCGGCGTTAGCAAGTATAAGATGTAAAATCTTAGGAACCAGAACTCTTACACCTGAGCTCCTAGGAAGAATCAACCCACTAAAACTCCTCGACTTTATTCGAGGAAGTGGGTTGATATCTGAGCTGTAGGCTCTGAATGGGGGTACAATAGATCTTACAGGTCGCGGTACACTGAACACCCCGATATTAAAAATAATAATAATAATAATAATAATAATAATAATAATAATAATAATAATAATAATAATAATAATAATAATAATAATAATAATAATAATAATAATAATAATAATAATAATAATAATAATAATAATAATAATAATAATAATAATAATACATGGAATGACGTCGCTTAATCTCTGGAGTGATTCGTATTTTGTATTTATCCGGATCTGCTGGTTATTGTTTCTGGTTATGTCGTCTTCTGTTTCTAAGATCGCGTTCCAGTCAGACCTATCTGGTGACCCTGCTTCCCATTTCCAGGCTGATCCTAGCCAGTCGATTGATCGTGGCCTCCATGCTGGTGTGCCATCCATGCGTGAGATGCCCTCTGATGCGTTTTGCAGGTAGTGGAAAACCAAAGCATTGATCCGTTGGTCGGTGATTATCGTAGCCTTGTTGGTTGTTTGGTCGATGACTTGCTTAATGCGGCCTAGATCGATAATATGGGCCAGCTTAAAAACACCGTTGGTTCGCCAGACGGTACCCTGTTGCAAGAGGACAACCGGTGCGTCATATTTGAAAATATGAAGCGCGGTCGCTACGTAGAGCGTGGACACGCTTTAGTGCCGAAAAAAAAGGTAATAAATTCTCATAGTAAGGTGTATTTCGTGTAGGTGTTGTTTGTGTTGTTTCTAAATTTTTGGTCTTAATTCTTTTGGTCTTAAGCTAGGTTTATCTTATTTTAAAAGTTATTTTGAAACGTTTAATACACATTTCCCCTTTATTATCGAAGTAACATTTAATAGTTGGAAAATTTCAGGGATATCCTGTTACCAGCCCATTGTTAACGGCGGGGGTGTTATGAGTGAGCGTGAAAAATTAGTGTTTCTATTGTCCATAAGTTAACTTCTCAAGATGGAAGATTTTCCCGACCTTGTCTTAACAGTGACCCTTCCATCGTCTTGAACATCTTCTGCCTTGAACCGCTTTTTTTTTTATTTGTTAATATCTGACGAAATACTTTTTTCAAAGGGCTTCGACACCTTTCTGCACCTTTGAATAAAACGAAAAACACACACGAACACTCTCAAAAGCTTCAGGTGCGAGGAAAGGACTCTATTTTCTAAAGCACATAATTGAGCTCTGGGCTGACTACGAGAGCTATTGCCGATTTGCGTAGCTCCATCGACATTACATCAGCCGGCAGTTCGAATTGTTTATTTACAGGCCAATTATTTTCTGAGTCTAGCAAGAACGAAGGCCCACTGAACCAAATGGACGTTGTAAGCTCCTCTACGTCACATCCTCGGGACATCATGTCTGCTGGGTTGACTTTCGTGGAAACGTGTCTCCAAATTGCTTTCTCCGACCACTCCTGAATTTCTGCAACCCGGTTCGAAACAAAAACCGACAACGACGAGGGATGGGTTTTGATCCAGTGTAAAGTGATCTCGGAGTCTATCCACAGGAATACATTCTCAATGGGACAATTTAGCAATGGCCTGACACGATTATAGAAATCTGCTAAAAGGTGAGTTGCACACAGCTCTAGGCGAGGAAAAGTTACATTCGTTTTGGCGGTCAGTAAAGACACTTTCAAACCTTCAGCATTTTGAGTACGAACGTAAATGCGTCAGCGAAACCATGTATTTGAATCGGGACTTGTGAATCTGTGTTGACGAATCGCAATACCTTAATTTTCGGCAGTTGCAAAAACGTCGCTTTAAAGTCTCCCACGATGTAAGCAACTGCATCGGTAGCGACTCGTCCCAATCTAATTTTCGAAGCCACAGTTCCTACAACAACATCTTTGCCAAAGGACACAAGAGGCCAAGTGGGTCGAAAAGTCGAGCAGTCACCAACAAATTATTTCGCTTTGTCGCGCGAAGATCCAGGAAAGAGTCATCCAACCGAAATTGAAAGTAATCTTTAATCGGTAACCAACCACGGTCTTAGTTACGTCTGAGTCTGCCATAAGTGGCATTACAGCGGTATCAGATGCGGATAACTCTGAGCAGTTTGAAAACCACTTTGCCAATTCAAAGCCTGCCTCTTGCAAGACCTGCCTCTTGCAGGTCCTTACCGCATCCGGCGCCAGTCAACAAATCGTCAACATAAAAATCATTCTGAATAACCTTTGCGGCTTTTGGATGAGTTGCTTACGCCATCTCTCCTAGCCGCATTAAACTCTGAATCGCCAAAAACGGTGCTGGCGAAGTTCCATATGTAACGGTTTTTAACTTAAAGATTGTCAGGGACTCGGAAGGATCTCGGCTCCATACTATGAGCTGGAAATTTCGGTCAGCATCGTCCACCATCACTTGGCAATACAACTTTTTGACGTCGGCCGCAAGGGCAAACTTATGCATTCTAAACCGATAGTTTTGGGACTACCACCAAGATGTCATTCAACGCTACCTGCGTCGAAGTACTGCTCTATGCATCGAAAAGTACTCTCAACTTAGTTGAATTACTTTGTGGCCTTGTGGCCCATTGAAACATCTATCTATGTTTCGCAACTTCGTATGACGAACCAAGAGTATTTGGGTCAGATTTGAACGGCAAACGAACCGAAAATCGACAATCTTTGAGTATTTTTCTCAAAAGGTTGTTAATAGAGTTGTTGCGCAGGAGTATGGACTTTAGCCTTGGGCGGCAAAGTCCTTCACAGACCAAAATTTCTGCAGGGTTGTGTCAATTGACTCCAAAGCTTCCTCCTGGCAGCTGAGATGTACCACGTTTTCAGCCTTTACATTATTTTCAGAGACACATCTCCCTGACACTGTTCAGCCGAGAACTGTAACTAGAACTTTTGTAAGGTGGGGAGTTCAGGCCCCTGCTTTATCTGGCCAAAAGATAAAAATTCGAAGAACGTATCAGCGCCGATAAGCATATCTATTTTTTGGGACTTGAAGAAGAATGGTGTGCGGACTCTGCCCAAATGCAAAGTTATCAAAGTAAAACGTCCGAGTTGTTTCAATCTCTAATATGAACTGATTTAATGTTCAAGTTTGAGATTACAATGAGCGAGATATAGATGTGTGAGCTGTATGTAAAAGAGTGAATTCAAAATACAAACATATGATTACAGTGAAGGGTAATTAAGTAGTACAAGTTGGCAAGGAATTTAAATTAACCAACTGTTTTTAAACAAAAATGATCCAAGGAGTACTCAAGCACCAATTTGCTCAGGCAGGGGCGCTATCTTGCAGATCGGTCTACAAATGGTTCCATTTTTCACCTTGATCTCGGACACTCTTACTCGTCCATCAGCTCCAAAATGCGTTTTGGTGATGCGACCCAGGATCCACTCCAGGGGAGGTGTATTATCCTCGTGAATTATTACAATTTAGCCAATTTGAATGTTGGCATCGGGTTTGAGCCATTTGGAGAGCGCCTGAAGTGTGTGTAAATAATCACGCCTCCATAGCTCCCAGAACTGCTGCTTCAAGTACGTTACGCGCTGCCACCGCGTAAGATAGGATGGTCTACTCTTGTCAACTGAAGGCTCCGGAACAGACATCAGAGAGGACCCAAACAGCAGGTGCGCTGGGCTAAGTGCCTATCCATCGTTCGGGTCTTCGGATAGGAGGAGTGCCATTGGTCTTGAGTTTAAGATTGCCTCAGCCTCGATTGCAATCGTTTGAAGCTCCTCGTACGCCCAGTGTTGCCCAAGTTTTTGCTCATCAAGGTTTTCATGGACTTCACTGCGGCCTCCCACAAGCCGCCAAAGTGGGGAGCTCGCGAAGGGATGAACTTAAACTCAAATCCCACGATGCTGCTGAAGTTATGTACATTCAATGTGTTGGCTTCGTCCAACAGCTGCTGCTTAAAGTCCTCGAGCTGAGATCGTGCCCCGACGAAATTAGTTGCATTGTCACAATAGATGCGTAGTGGGACGCCTCTGCGACTGACGAAGCGCTTTAAACAAAGAATATAGTTATTAGCAGACAGATCGGAAATAAGTTCTAAGTGTATTGCTTTTGACGAAAAGCATAAACACGGCTATGTATATTTTATAAGGCACTTTGCTTCGAGTGCGGTATGATGTGGCAAATGCTCCACATAGGTCGACTCCAGTTTCAAAAAAGGGTCGTTGTGAATGAAAGCGATGACCTGCAAGTGATCCCATTATTTGTTCCATTAAACGCGACTTATAATGGTAACAGTGTGTGCAGCGCCGTACAATCTTTCGAACGATTTCTTTGGCGTTTACAATCCAAGCCTGGAGTCGCAGAATTCCAATAAGAGCCTTTGGTCCAGCGTGCATGTGCTGCCGGTGCAGATACTCAACAAATTTCAATGTTAAGCAATGATCCTTTGGAAGAAGAACAGGAAATTTGGCATTGAGTGAAATGGGCGCCTTGGCTATAGTATTATAAAACGGTTTGATCCGTCAGTCGCTGCTAGGAATGAATTTAGTTTTTGAAATTCGGGTTTTAAAATCTTGTTTTCCTTGAGCTGCTGAATTTCATTGAAAATGGTCTTCTGCTGGATATGTGATACGATGTGCTTGAACGCGTATTGCAATTCAGTTGCTGATGTATGAATTACATCGACTACGTTCAATTTCCTGTTGGCCTTGTTTCGATTGAAGACGCGCAACACAAAAGCTATGACCCGCAGAATGCGCCGATAGGATGAGAACTTGTTGATAATGTAATCGAACACATCTTCTTTGCTGCTGATTTTCGCAGCTCCAACTCTTGTTCGGTGTCCTGAGAATTTAGCACTGGTTGAGGCCATCCAGATGAGGGTTGACGTAAGAAGCTTGGTCCACTAAACCATATAGTTTCCATAAGCTCAGATGCGGCACAGCCTCTTGCCACTATGTCCGCGGGATTGTCCTTGCCCGGAACGTGTCTCCAAATAATGTTTGAAGTGGTTGATTGCATCTCAGAAATCCGGTTGGCGACGAAACTGTTTAGCCTGGACGAGTGCATGGTTAGCCACTTTAGAACAATTCTTGAATCTGTCCAAAAGAAAACGTTATTAATGTAATTTTCGAATTTTTCCTTAACCTTGGCCCATGTTTGACACAATAAATACGCGGCGCTTAATTCTAGCCGCGGCAATGAAATTGCCTTCATTGGGACCACTTTAGACTTTGCGATAATTAGTATTGATTTAAACTCTCCATTTAAGTTTGTTCGTAGATAAAGGCAACAGCCATAAGCTCGCTGCGATGCATCTGAAAATCCGTGTATTTCCGATAGATTTCTTGGTGACGAATTTATAAATCTTGGAATTTCGATGGTTTGAAGATGTGCAAATCTTCTTCTATTCGCTTCCACTGGGATTGAAGCTCAGAGGGAAGTGGATCGTCCCAGTTCAAACGGTGCATCTTGCAGCTCCGTGAAACGTGCCATGTTGCATGTGATTGCGGAATTTCAGAAACCTTACCGCAAACGATCCAACCAAGTGCAGTATTGACCAGGCAAGGAAGAAGAGAAATTTTTCCATTTGAAAGTAAATCAAAAAACTCTTGTGTGCTGGTGAGTAAGTAAATCTTGTGAGGCATGTAGAATCCTGGATCTGCAAGGTCAATCTCTGTAGGTATGTTCCACTGTGAAGTGTCAACAAAACGCTCTGACTGATTAAGCGCTACAGCGAATTGTAAATGCCATTCATTTACTGATAGTCGTGATCGTTCTGGCTGAAATATTCCGAACTTATCCCTAATCAACACTACTGCCGTAGGAATTAAAGCGCGCCTCGAATGATGCGAAAGCATGGAAACAGCATGTGTGAGTTTCTGCTCCTGCTGAGAAGTGTGGGCAACATCTGTGTTGGTAGCTCTGGATGAGCAGTTCTATGAAGAATAGTGTGATGTAAGCCTTGACAAACGCACCATCGCGATCTACTTGGACATCTGCTCGCCAAATGGCCGATGCGCAAACAAAGTATGCAGAGAGCGGATTGCGACACTCAGAGCGGCTCCAGACAAACAGCTAAGCATGTAGTTGAATTTGTCAATAGCTGATATTGAAGCGTCATCATGTACCATGCTAGTAAAGGCAGTGATGAACTTTATATAGTCACCATACTTTTCGTCGAACTTAGGTAGCTTAAACGATGGTAAACGATTATGGTGCCCAGTTGCGTAATTTACCGATGAATTGAAGAAACTTGCATCTTCTGGCATGTCCCCCGTTGCTGCCCCAATACGAGTGATGATAATTGCTTTGGTGACTATGAATATGTCCTCCAATTCCTGACGACCGTCGTCGGCCGCATCCAGCCAGCATCCAGAATTTGCTTAAAATACGATTCCAAAATTTGTGACTGGCATTTAAGCGCAGCAAGATCGTTCTGCGGTTCGATGCGAGCTTTGAGATTAACTATGTTTCGCTGAATTGTTATCCTTTGTTGTCTTAACGACACGATTTGAGTATCAGCAGGCGTAGTCATCTTGCGAAGGGTTAAGTAGCGAAAACTGAGTGTTATTATGAAACAATACCTTATCCGAAAATGTTGGTAATGCCCTTTGGTTCTGAGTGAGAAAAAGAAACACTCCAATGCTTGCGAGAGTAACTAAATTTTTGGCTCATTTATTTGCAGACCAGCTGCACAAGTATGTGTGTATATGATCAGAGTGGAATGACAAAATAGCGATTGCATTCGCGAGACTAGCTTACGGGTTTTCGTCCACTTTGTGCCGCTGTTCCTTAGCTTGCTAAACTGTATTTGCGACGGTTATGGGGTGTGCAGGTATCCACTACGAGCCAGTGGCGATGATTCCGGTGATCCAACGATGCTTCTGGAGATCCAACGATGATGCCAAATGCCCTGCCAATAGGCCGATGAAGTGCAATGCCTGCCGAAAATACACCAAGTATTCTGGCGGTCTAGCGATGCTGGAATCTATTTCTCTGCCGAATGCAGAGAGAATGATTTGTATGCGAATAGAATTTGTTTGCGCACTCAGCGCTTGTATTCAAATCACTAGTTGTAGGGCGAGAGCGGGAGCCAATAAAGCTTTCGTCTGTTCGCTCTTGCGAATTCGCCCCATCTCTCGCCACCGTAGCATAAGTTAGGTTCTAAGAGAAATTATTGAAATATAATGGTTAGTGATCCATCGAACATCATCGTAGCCACTCCTTTTCGTCGCGCTTTCGACATAGTTTCACAATTTTTCGCAAATTAAAATCGCCAGAACTACTGCGTTCACAAAGTTTTCGCGGTGTTAATACAAAATAGTATTAAATTTTCAGAATTTATGTTGAGACTTGCCGAATGCAGTGTCCTGTCACGGTCGCCAAAATGTGCGCACTCTGCCCAAATGCAGAGTTACGAAGTAAAACGTCCAAGTTGTTTCGATCTCTAATATGCACTGATTTAATTTTCAAGTTTGAGATTATGTAACGGATTACGAATAATTCCGAGTTCTGGCGAGATGGTGATATATGGAACTGAGCGCACGCGAGCGTTGGTCCGGCTGCTGCTTGTCGGCAATGAGGGGGTGGTGGTCTTGCTTCAGATTCCATAGATGCCTTTTTTGATCATAATACTTATTTTCGCGTGAAAGACAAGCTTGCTAAAACCGGAAGTAGAGAACTCATACAAAAATAGTGGAGAAGGACATTGGTTTCTCTTAGCCCAAATATAATTTCAGTTCACCTCCGATGACTGAGGAGGTCTTCTGCCCGCCCTACCTATGGCCATCATACCCTTTTATTTCCCAATTATTGATGACCCCTTATTAGGCCTAGATACCCTACTCTACAGAGGCTTCATGCTAGCTGCGGCAAAAAAATATTATTGTTTAAAACATTATAAACATATTTATTAAAACTAAGACGAAATAATACTCCTAAAATTACACATTAAAATTATGGTGAATAAATAAACAAATATGGGAATCGACATGCATGAACGTATATAACGGTAAACATAAATAATAATCAAAAATTAATAATTATTAATGTTATCAAAATGTGATTAATAAAATTAATGGTGAATCATGACACGCTGAACTTTATCTCGGACAAATTAGTTGCTTAAGGCAGAGTATTCGAATGACGTAGTGCGTGAGGATAGGAAGACTTTGAAACGGCGATTGGGTTGTGTTCGCGCAAACATATAAATGCATTTAAATTCTACTGGTTCGTTTGCTTTTGTTTATATTTTTTTTTCAAAGGTCCTAGCGAACGGTAGCGTATGATTTATTTTTTTCTCTTTTTGTAACAGAATTGCTAAGAGTTTTGCTTCGAATGAATAACTATACGCAATGTGGGAACATTCATATAGGGGCAATATTGGGATTTATGCTGAATTAACAATGCTCTTTTGAGCTCATTACTCACCAAAGCGCTTTCGGCGACGGTTGTGTGCTGTTTGGGAGGAATTTGAAACTTCATTTAATTAAACATTACCCGATACCGCTTTTGGCTATCTTTTTTTTGCTAACACAAGCCTAATTCATTTTTCATTTTAAGCTACCAATAAAACAACTCCAAGATAGCCACACTTTCCATATTTTTCTCACTCACTTAATAAACCGAAAATGCAGATGGAACGGAGCAAAGTTCTAACAGACAACAAAAAAACAGCTGATTGGTTTGTAAACAAAACGAACACCGAATTCCCGCCAGCAATAAAATCACTTTTGGCGAAGGGTCCGAGGTTCGCGCTCCCAATAGAGAAGAAGAAATGCCCTCTCTTAAAATACATTGCGGACGGAGAGGAAATCCTCAAAACTATTATTGACAAAGAGAAACAAGAAGGCGCGAACCCAATTCTCTTTACTTATCAAAGACCACAAAACATCTAACAAAGAAAGTGCATTTGATCATGCAATACTAGACACAGTGGGACAAACAAGGAGATTTCTTAAAGAAAATGACGACATTTTAATATTGACCTCAGACAAAGGTAACAAGACGGTAGCTATGAACAAAGATGACTACAACCAAAAAATGAAGGTTGTAATAGTGGACAAACTATTAAAAATGGAATTTATCTCAAGGATCGAAAGAAATAAGTTGACAACCACCACAGCTTTACCACCACGAATATATGGACTACCCAAAATTCATAAAGAAGGAACCCCTCTACGACCAATCTGCTCCTCCATCGGATCAGCATCCTATGCACTATGCAAATACATTATTGACATATTAAAAAACATAACAATAGACTCCAAATACAACATAAAAAATTCAGAAGAATTCAAAGACAAAATCAACAACACATATATTGGCGACGATGAAAGATTAATTTCATTTGACGTAATTTCATTATGTCCGAGTATACCGACAGATCTAGCACTGGATATAATTAAAAACAAATGGACAATAATACAAAAACACAGTAAAATACCGCAAACAATATTTTTGGACATAATAAAATTTTGTATGCAAGAAAACAGATATTTCAAATTTGAAAACACTTTGTACACACAATTAAAAGGAATGCCTATGGGATCGCCAGCCTCGCCGGTCATTGCAGATACAACTCCTAGACAACACGTTAGAAAAAATAAGACGACCTCCAAGATTACTGACAAAATACGTAGATGACCTGTTCGCAATCATTCAAGAGGGTGACATTAAAACTACACTGACCATGCTCAACTCTTTCACCAATAATATAAAATTTACAATGGAACTAGAAGAAAACGACCAATTACCTTATTTGGACTCAGTGATAATTAGACGTGGAAATCGATTAAAATTAAAATGGTACAAGAAACCAATTGCGTCCGGACGAATCATCAATTTCAACTCCAAACACCCAAAACAAATGATAATAAATACAGCTAGGAGCTGTATACATAGAATGCTCAAAATTTCAGACACGGATTACCACGAAGAGACGACCCAGGAGATAAAATCAATGTTGACAGACAATGATTTCCCAAAACACATAATAAAAACATTATTATCGGAACACAAAACAAGAAAACAAAAGAACGTTAAAAACAAGAAAAACAAAAAATATATGTCAATTACATACGTCCCGGCATTATCCGAACGTGTAGCGAAATCGGAATGCTACGACAAAGAAAACATAAGTATCGCACATAAACCGGATCACACATTAAAATCTATATACAACAGAACAAAATCAAACATAAATGAAATTGACAAAAAAGACGTAATATATAAAATACCGTGCAACGGCAACAACAACGAAACATGCAACATGATGTATATAGGAACAACAAAATCTAAACTTAAAACTGGACTAGCACAACATAAATCGGACTTCAAAGCTAGACATCATACGAACACGCAAAAAACAGCACTCATGTCCAACTGTGCCAAGAGTAATCACTCACCGAACTTCGAAGACGCGAGTATTTTATCACAAGAACAACACTATGCCAAACGATTCACCATAGAAATGCTACATATCATAAAAACACCTACAGACATACGGATGAACTACAAAACGGACACTGACAATTGCGCTCATTTATAAAGACTTACTAGGGAAAGAAAAATTAGTTAACAACTCCACGTCACCGGACGCAGACGTGTAAATTAAATGTAGGTCAAATGTAAATTGTTTTGTATTTCTGTTTGTTAAAAATATTAAAATCGTTGTTATTATTTTATAGTTGTCCTGAAGACGGTTGCCGAAGAGCAACCGAAATATATTGACGAATTACGAATTGAAATAATTTTGTGTTTTTTTTTCAACGTCCTGACCTCGAACCGGCTAACAATTAATGTACTTTGGAAAGGTCGCCAAAACCAACTATACCGAAAATTATTAGAATAAAAAAAAACGTAGACTAAATTAAGCTGCACATTGCTGCAGCTTTTTGCTGCTTAACTTTTTTAAGTCGGGCTGAAGATCTCACTACGGGCAAATTATTATGCCTTTTTTCTTAGTACGACGAAACTCTCAACGCCACCGACTACTTCTGCGAAACGCTTGCTCTCCCGCCGGACACTGACTTGACCGCCGGTTTCTTTTATGTTTCTGTCGGCCGTCCGTCCGTGGTCTTCTCCTTCTCCTTTTTGGAGCGGCGATCTCTGGTGGCTTTTGCACTGTGGTGGCTTCACCGCACTGCAAAAAATACTGGTGCCTGCCTTCGCCGACTTCACGGGTTGCGTTCTGGGACTTGGGGCGGCACCTTTTGGCCAACACCTATGCAATAAGATGAGCCCCCTTAGAAATCTAAAAGACCTCATTCGCTTTTCACTCACCCCTAAACTTTGCCGGAATCCTCCTGGGATCTTCCTTCTGGGCTCCTTTGCCGTGACACCTGTGCGGCTGTTGGTCACCTTTGCTTATTGTTATTTCACTTCTTTTCCTTGATTTTAACCACCACTTTTGACTCAACTGACCACTTTGGATGCCCAATTAGGAATGGCGGCTAGTGACGGCGCTATAAAGGCGGCAACCTATCTCTCCACCTAATTGGAGAAATTCTCTCACTCAGGGAAAGTCTGACGATTCGCCCTGTTACCCCGATTGATTGATCTGCCAGGCCACCAATTCTCCCCACCGAGATCTTGCCGAGAGAAGTACAACCAAAAAAATTTTAAATAGGGTTTTTATATTTTTTATATAAGTCCTGCGACAGTAATATGCCGCACGCACGCACTGCAGGGGACCTAACGCTCAAGCTCAAGCATACCGAAAAAACAAACAAACGTTTAAGTACACCGAAAATTGCACTGCTGCAGCGATCGAGAACGAAAACCTCCAAAGATAGCTCTAAATAGCGGCAGCGGTGTCGGTGTGCGTGCGTATGTGTACGCGGCTAGCGGCTCTTTCTAGGCAAATGCTAACGAAGAATGATACACTGACCGATAACTAAGGGCAACGAATATATAAGCCTGATGCCAAAAGGCCCTCAAAAATTATGAAGAGCGCGGGGAAATTACTAAAAAGCGCGGGAAAATTCTGAAAAGCGCGAGAAAATGTGCAGACAAACTGTGGCTAAAGTTTTTGCCGCTAATTTTTGAGAACTTAACTTTGCACAATTTGTACATTTTTTCCAGCTGTTTTATTTATACGCTAAATTGGTGCTCACTACGACGAAAATTGGGGGAATTAAGTTAGCACTAATTGGGTCGACGACGAGTATTTTATTTTGCTTGTTTATAGGCCAAAGCGATTTAATTCGAAATATATTATGTTTAATGCAGAATTTTGGTTGTTAGTACATATAAATTTGATTTCTTGGTTAGAATGCTCACTATCTACCGATTTTTCACGATGCAAGTTGAAAGATGGGCCAAAACACAATTAACAAAACCCCGCTGATTAACTTTCAAGTTTTAGCACTCTATACCTGGTTGGGCGACTCGACAATTGCAACTTCCTTTTTACATCCATGTTCCAGCGGCAGCAGCAAATTAAACAATTAAGTTGCAGCGGCGGAAGACACGTCTTGAGCAACAACCAAAGGAACGGCAGAAAAGTTCCAACGACGAAATTTATTTCGGAAGATTAAACTTGTTAATTTGTAAGCCGAACCGACACAAATAATTTGCTTTTGTGTGTTTGTTGGTAATTGTTCTAGTTTTTCACCGAATAAAATACTAGTTTGTATTAACGAAAGCGAAACTTGTGTGGCTGCAGTAGGATTCGTATAATTTATTTGAGATAATAACTTGTGTAAAACTTGTGCGAAAATGCGACGACGAAAGGCAGTGGTTTCGATGAAGTTCAAATGATCACTAAATTTAATGTCAACAATTGGACCGTTTGAAGGAAGCAATTGCCCAGAAGCGCTTCGCTTTGGCCAAAAGGAAAGGAATTGTTTTTCATCAGGACAACGCCAGACCACACACGTCAAAAGCGTCTCGCCAAAATACGGATTGTATATAAAAATGGTGCTTATTTGAAATAAATAGGTTAATTCTAACCATAAAAAAAGCTTTGCATTTCATGAGCGTTGGGTGGCGCCACCTAAACTTCGATTGTTTTGTAGTGGGAATACTTAGTTTGAAGTTGTTGGCTGAGTAACGGGTACTTAATAGTTTGGAAACTCGACTATTGCGTTCTCCCTTGTTAAATCTAATGTAAGTCTGTGTGTCTATAATGTGTAAGATTTCTAATGTAAATCGCTTTCTGTACTGTTGTTCTTGTTGCAAAATTGTTGTCTCGTGAAAATTTAGTGTGTGGCCGCTCTCCCAACAGTGGGCCTGTTTTTGGGAAAAGATTTGATGTCTTCACTTGAAGTCAGATTTATGTTCTGATTTCTTGTATTACATGTTTTTTGGTCCTTTCCGTTGTATGGGATTTTATTAACTTAATTGCTTTTGTCCATTGGTTCTATTTCTGATTTAGTTTTATTATGTATATGTTTGAAAATGTTAGTCGGCTTGTGGGAAATTATAATTATTTCGTAGCAGTCCGATTTCATTATTCTTTCAGATAGCCTTATTACATATAATATACTAAAGACCTATTCGATTTCTGTTGGTTTTTGGGTTTTCGTGGTTTGAAATCTGTTCAAAAGACCCCTTGGTCTTGTAAGGAAAGTGTGGTCCACACGGACACACTTACATGATTCGACCGTTACTCTTAGAGTAAAAAAGTATATTGTATTTGTTGAAACGAATGTAACAGGTAGAAGGAAGCGTTTCCGACCCTATAAAGTATATCTAGTCGTCAGGACCAATAACATCACCCTTATCAACTTTGTGCTGGTCGTTTTCGGACCGGTCCATGAGCGAGTGGTTACGCAGATGCTGATGGGTTTCCAGGTGATGTGCACACTGATTGCCCGGAACATTCACTACCCACTGGCCAACTACTTCTACGCTAAAACCTAGCCCTCGATCCTGTTCCTCATTGATTATAGTGTACATTGTAGTAGGCCTTTGCTAAGTTAACTTTACAAACAGATTTCTTGTCAATAAATAACCAAGCGAGTTAAATATATACTTGATCAGGATCAATAGCCGAGTCGATCTAGCCATATGTTTGTCAGTCCGTCCGAATGAAACTATAAAAGCTAGAGATTTGGGATGCAGATTCGAGTCATTTTATTTCAAGTTTATTTTAAAACGGAGCCACGACCACTCTAACTCCCACAAATGGCAAAAGATTGTCACGTCACTTTGAGACAAAGTTAGACCGTAGCTATTGGTCTGTGTATGTGTTTTTCAATTATATTTATCTCCAATCATCGGATTTTCGTATTTTTAGCTTTACCCCAGAGCCTTTAGAAAATAGAGTATATGTTTGTATGAAATACTCAAAAACACCAAATACTCATTAAAAGTAGAAATGTCTCGTGGAATTTTTGTCTTCGGTGCTGGAAGATTGGCCAGCGATGAAATTATTTTTTACAGAAAATTTTCTTTGTTCATACAATAATAAGTGTGACTATAAAATTTAATTTGGATAAGCATTTAATTTTATTCTTAATTTTTTTTCTCCCCTTTAAAAATGTGTAACGACTTTAAATTAAAAAAAAACCTTTGTACCAATCCATTTGTGTTTCATTGCATTTGTATTGGAGATTTCTCTACCACAAGCAATGTTTGTGTACCCCTGCTTTACAGTTTCGCGATTTGCGAGCATTATAGTGGGCGTGGATAAATTTAAATTTTTTTTTCTTCTCGTCAAGAAGAAAAAATGATTCTTCTTATCTTTGTCACACTTTTTATACATATAATACAAGTAGCTGTTATAGTAAAGGACACAAAGGGAAAGGCATGTAAGCAAATTTAAGGATTGGGAAATGTATGACTTGGGCAGAAACACTACAAATACTAATATTTTTGTTGCAATCCAAAGTCACTCCAAAAACAAAATATAAAGGAATTTTCTGCAAGCCGAAGTTGATATATCCTTGCTGCTGTGACTAAAATAAGTTTTAATTAAATAATTATAATTATTATTAAATACCAAATTTAAACCATAAGGGGAATGAGTTAATATAAAGAAGATGGCTGCACAATTCATTTTTGTATCAATTTGGCCGACGGGATTGCCGCAATTTCTTCTCAATTTCAAACTGACGAAAATCTGTTCTCTGCAAAAATTCCTGACGCTCCAAATATCTAGAACATGGCAAAAGTCATTTTATGTTAAACTAAACGAACGCAAGAACTTACCCGTCTTTGCCTTTGTTATGTGTACGCAACTGCTCGTCTATGCCTTCGTCTCTTTTAAAGTTTTTCCAATCCATTTGAGACTTTTCCAGCACTGAGAATTTTCTTTTTTTTTCCAGTTTATCTATAAGAGAGCCGGCACCACTCTGATGTAACGGTCGTTTCAATGCCTCGAGCCTTGATTTTGAACCAGGTAAAGAACTATTTTTCTTTGCAATGGTAAAGTTTTTAGTTTTTTGTACATCCATCAGATTTTTAAGACATATTCCGGCATTTTTATCCACCGCGATGTTTGGCTTATGAACGGTTTCCTGGTTGTTTTGACTCTCAGAACCAACGTCGCTAAGGAAATCAGCCCACAGAGTTTCCGAACGCGATTTTTCAGTCTCCTCGTCAGACGGCAGCGTATCTTTATCCGTAGTCAAGCGGTAGTTCTTAATGCAGTCAGACTGCCGGGTCCTGCACAAGTCTTTTTTTTTTACATCCACCGAATTCTTCTTAATATTAAGATAAACATTTGTCTTCGACTCTTTATCGGAATCCTCACTGACACTTTCCTCGCTGGTGCCCAGGCCCAGATTCTCGCCATCAAGGCAAAAATCTTTGTCGCTTTCGCAGTCAGAATCGTGATCAAATTCTATATTCATTGTGAGTTCCTTTGTTTAATAGCTAATAGCTGAAACTAGTGTGACCATAGCTTGAAATATGTGATATACCATATCCGCGCTATCACAAATTTATAATATCGGAATTACGCAGGCACAGTTAACAACCATATACCCTTTACACACAGTCGCTTAAAACCGCATCAGTGAAAATGTATAGAATATTTCCTAACAGACTGAATTGCTGAGAACTTACCTGAAATTTTTCAGCAACTGAGGAAACAACCCAAAAGCTGAATGAATTTCAGAAATTCAGCGATTCATTCACTTATGGGCTTATGACTCTACATTGTTGACCTCATGCATTGCTCATTTATTTGTTTACCTATAAGATTTTACGTAAGTGCGACCCGATAGTAAGATATTAAACGAAATTGCGTAACAAAATTAACATTCGATAAAATACCACCGGGGTCGATACATCAAGGAGCAAAATTGTACTTAAAAAGTAAAATTTTGCTCATTCATTGGAGTTGACGACAAAACGGAATAAAAATGCGAGGCTTAATGTATGAGACATTTTTTTTGACCATTTGAAGGTAACTGGAAACTTTAAAACGTTCTTATTAGCGGTAATAAACCAAGCAATAAAGTTTGAATATAACGTTAAAAGGCAATGTGACCATGAACTTATTAGTATTACCCGGGCTGTTGCCGCAGGTAAGACGCTGTTTACACTTGATTAGCGACATTGCGTCCTTGCGTTTTTTGCATAGACAACTCGAGATGTAAGAAAGCCGATCAATTGATTTAGATCGATTTTTACTCGATATTTGGCATATATACACAGCCCATCCGAGCGAAACGGTTGGGATTTTTTATGTATGGTGGACTGGTGTTCCGACAGAGCCACCATCCATTAGAAGTCAAAGTGGCGTAGAAACGTGCTGTTAGGAACGTTAATTCCACGGTCAAGGAATAACTGTCTAATTTTTGGCACGGCAAAACCTTACGGACCAACTCTGAAAGAGATGGTGGATGATGCTCTGTGGGACTATTCCTTGAGTTTGGCTTTTTTGTGAAACGTAAATGCCTTCTGAAGTTGAATTTTTGACAACTTGTAGCCTAGTTATACTCACGCACGTCTCTTATCTATATCGGAATAGACGCAATGAAGCAGAATAGGCTGCGTAACGACCCTGTTGCGGCAGGCGGTAAAGCTCGCCGTAGACAGGGTCAAGACAGAAATTTATTTCATCTATAGATCGGGACAGGAAGGTAGTCCCAAATAATGGTACAGGGAAAGATCACTTTAAAATATGATTATATGTACTACGGTTGGATAAAACTCATTTATAATCGGTAATTTCGATGATTGGGCGCTACTGCGGCGTCGGGGCTGCGGACGGGCCGAGCCACGTACTGCTTGTTTCGTCGCGTCCGTGCTGCGGGAGGTCCAAGCGGAGTACTGCTTGCTTCGTCGTGCGGGCGCCAAGTTGTTTACTGCTTGATTCGACGCGTCGGCGCCAAGGAAGGACCGAGTAGTGTAGTGCTTGCGTCCATCGGTCGAGTACGTTGGGTATGCAGTGTTCTGGGCCGTTGAGATGGACGATCTACTTGGATTTTCGGTGGGACTCGGGTGGGTAGGGAATCGCTAGTTTCGACCTTCCGGGCATCGTTAATTTCGACCTGCCGGTTACGGTCGGGAGTCGCAAAAGTGATTTCTGGGAGGAGCTCCAATTTTCTTTTTTTTCCAGTTTAGCTATAAGAGAGCCGGCACCACTCTGATGTAACGGTCGTTTCAATGCCTCGAGCCTTGATTTTGTACCAGGTAAAGAACTATTTTTCTTTGCAATGGTAAAGTTTTTAGTTTTTTGTACATCCATCAGATTTTTAAGACATATTCCGGCATTTTTATCCACCGCGATGTTATGCGAGCTTTCGAAATAAAAGACAATTCTATATATGGCTTTGTTTCTGGTTTTTGTTTGATATTGATTTTGCGGTGGGCCATCACAGATGTTACACTTGACCTACGTGCGTCATTGCATCTGAAAAGCATTTCTTTATTTTGATTTATCAAGGAAAATGCTCCCTCTTTTTATTACTGGCTATTTTTGCTGTAGTTTTCGTTCATTTGTGGTGACATTTCCCCACGACAGTATTTGGATATACCTAATATCGAGTAAACATCGGTAAAAAACAAAAATTTTAAAACTTATGCACTCTACACACTTTTTCCTTATCTCTATCTGCCTTTACAAAACCTATGTAAAAATACTGCATCTAGCCACAGACGCAATGAAGCAGCCCAAGTGTAACTAGCCCTTGATTTAGGAATTATGTTGGCAACGAGGAACAAAACCTCTCTATGCCCTCTTTCCACCCAGTCCATCCGTTGGAAACGATTGGAAATATTGACCAATATGAAACTCTGATTTCCACAGATCACATCCACCTTCCATCTACGCATATCAGCTATCCTTGCTGCTGCGACTAAAATAAGTTTTAATTAAATAATTATAATTATTATTAAATACCAAACTTAAACCATAAGGGGATTGAGTTAATTTAAAGAAGATGGCTTCACAATTCATTTTTGTATCAAGTTGGCCGACGAGATTGCCGCAAGTTCTTCTCAATTTCAAACTGGCGGAAATCTGTTCTCTGCAAAAATTCCTGACGCTCCAAATATCTAAAACATGGCAAAAGTCATTTTATGTTAAACTAAACGAACGCAAGAACTTACCCGTCTTTGCCTTTGTTATGTGTACGCAACTTCTCGTCTATGCCTTCGTCTCTTTTAAAGTTTTTCCAATCCATTTGAGACTTTTCCAGCACTGGGAATTTTCTTTTTTTTTCAGTTTAGCTATAAGAGAGCCGGCACCACTCTCATGTAACGGTCGTTTTAATGCCTCGGGCCTTGATTTTGAACCAGGTAAAGAACTATTTTTCTTTGCAATGGTAAAGTTTATAGTTTTTTGTACATCCATCAGATTTTTAAGACATATTCCGGCATTTTTATCCACCGCGATGTTTGGCTTTTGAACGGTTTCCTGGTTGTTTTGACTCTCAGAACCAACGTCGCTAAGGAAATCAGCCCACAGAGTTTCCGAACGCGATTTTTCAGTCTCCTCGTCAGACGGCAGCGTATCTTTATCCGTAGTCAAGCGGTAGTTCTTAATGCAGTCAGACTGCCGGGTCTTGCACAAGTCTTTTTTTTTTACATCCACCGAATTCTTCTTAATATTAAGATAAACTTTTGTCTTCGACTCTTTATCGAAATCCTCACTGGCACTTTCCTCGCTGGTGCCCAGGCCCAGAGACATTTGAGACATTTTTTTTTGACCATTTAAAGGTAACTGGAAACTTTAAAGCGTTCTAATTAGCGGTAATAAACCAAACAATAAAGTTTGAATATAACGTTTAAAAGGCAATGTGACCATGAACTTATTAGTATTACCCCGGCTGTTGCCGCAGGTAAAACGCTGTTTACACTTGATTAGCAACATTGCGTCCTTGCGTTTTTTGCATAGACAACTCGAGATGTAAGAAAGCCGATCAATTGATTTAGATCGATTTTTACGCGATATTTGGCATATATACACAGCAGGGAGTCTCTATTAAACTCTTTTAGAAGTACTTTTACCTTCTGTTATTTTATTTAAAAGTTTTTTATTAGTGGTTAAATGGTTATCTCATATTTTTATTTTTGGCTTAAATCTACTCTGTATTCAAATTGTTGCCTGGGGAGCTTTAGCCTCCCAAGCCCTCCTTCTCTTTCAACTGCGAAACTGGTTGGTGGATGGTGCTCTACGGGACTAGGCCATTATCAGCGTACAACAATTTTCGTCATATCAATATTGTTTAATATGAAGCATTTTGTAACCTGACTTGTATTGCAGGGTGAACGAACTGTGCTACTATATTCCAAATTTCGGGCAATACTTGAAATTTATTGAAAGTAATTATTTTTGATGAAGTACTCTGTTTCATTTTCAAAAACTAAAGCAAAATCCTTAAATATCTTAACAAGGCAAAATTATTGAAACATTACATAAACGTTACAACGCTGCTGCGAATAAGGTTTTGTTGGTACAAAGTCGAAGTATGAAAGAGGGCAAATCAAATAGGGATTGATGAAAAGGTAAGGGAATTGAAACTATTGTGGTTTAAATATATTAACCATTTACTAATTAAAGTGTCGTCCACTCTGGAGTCGAGCTATGGTCCTTTCGAATTAAAGGAATAACTACGTTAACCTTACAGAAAGCAGCACAGATTCACGTCATATAATTAGAGTAAAAAAAAAAACAAAAATAAAATAATATGTATTTTAGGGTACCCAAATGATTTTAAAAATTTAGTTACGACGGTTTGAAAAAAAAAATAATAATTTGCCTACAGAGAACTACCCACCATCTCTTTCAAAGTTGGTCCGTAAGGTTTTTCTGTGCTAAATATTTCCCGGTTATTCCTTGACAGCGGAATTAAGGTATTTCCGCACGTTCCTAGTCGACATCTAGACGATGTTTTTTGGGTGCAACTCCAAAGTCTTGGCGCCAAAGAATTTTAATAGTTATGGCGGCCATCTTTGTTTCTGAGAGCCAACGGCGTTAACGCTCCCCTGGCAACAGTTTGAATACAGAGTAGATATAAGTCATAATTTAAAAGTTCAGATAACAATTAACCATTTATGCCCTTATTCCACACGGTTTATGCGTTGGACACTGATGGAATTTTCAACATATATGAAAATTCGATTTCCACAGAGCACATTCACCTTCCACCTGTGGATATAGTCTATTAAACTCTGTGGGAAAACCAGTCTATCAACCATCAAAAGATCCCAGCCGTTTCGCTTGGTGGGACTGTGGTAAGAGGCTTGCTTGATTTGCTTGCTTACGCCAAGAAATAAACGAGATGCTATAATAGCGCCATTCCATTGCCGCATTAGTGGTTGTTTTAAATGGCCCTGATTCCATTGGCGCATTAGCGCTCATCTGGGTTTAAATTGTCGTAAATCTAAACGAAATGAAATAATGCTCAGCAGCACATTCATAATGCGACCGGGGCATTTGCCGACTTGGACGACAAGGAAGGGGAGCTGATGGTCTTGTTTGACGGGTTTGCAAAGGAGAGCATCACAGTTTCTAAAAAAGAGCACGGATCTTCATATATGTGGGAGTTATTTCCTGCAAGAGGTCCAGCAGTACTGTTTTGTGGTACTGCGACCAGGATTTGCTGGGTGTGCTCTTATTTTTAGTCATTTTTATGCAAACTAGATTTCATAATCAAAAGACATCAAAAATGGCGCCATCCTTGCAAATAAAAACCGGCTGTTGTAATGGGGCGAACGATTTTTAATCGCAGGGGTAACCCTGTGTTAATAAATGCGCATTAGGCTAAATGCGTTTTAATGCGCCAATTGAATCCGGCTATTAGATAAATAACGAGGAATAAATATTTTTCTCCATGAAGCAGTTATTTTGTGAAGCCGAAACGAAACAATCTTCACACCACCATCCACAATTCATCAAAAGTCACAGTAGTGTATGCAGATTTCCTAAGGGGGGTCTTTATCTCTATCATACTCTTTTTGATGTACTTTTCGTGCTTTTATTTTTTTCCTAGCCTTGTAGCCTAGTTATACTCACGCACGTCTCATATCTATATCGGAATAGACGCAATGAAGCAGAATAGGCTGTCTAACGACCCTGTTGCGGCAGGGTTCAAGACATAAATTTATTTCCTCTATAGATCGGGACAGGAAGGTAGTCCCCAATAATGGTTCTGGGAAAGATCGCTATAAAATATGATTATATGTACTACGGTTGGATAAAACTCATTTATAATCGGTAATTTCGATGATTGGGCGCTACTGCGGCGTCGGGGCTGCGGACGGGCCGAGCCACGTACTGCTTGTTTCGTCGCGTCCGTGCTGCGGGAGGTCCGAGCGGAGTACTGCTTGCTTCGTCGTGCGGGCGCCAAGTTGTTTACTGCTTGATTCGACGCGTCGGCGCCAAGGAAGGGCCGAGTAGTGTAGTGCTTGCGTCCATCGGTCGAGTACGTTGGGTATGCAGTGTTCTGAGTCGTTGAGATGAACGATCTACTTGGATTTTCGGTGGGATTCGGGTGGGTAGGGAATCGCTAGTTTCGACCTTCCGGGCATCGTTAGTTTCGACCTGCCGGTTACAGTCGGGAGTCGCAAAAGTGATTTCTGGGAGGAGCTCAAATTTTCTTTTTCTTTCCAGTTTAGTTATAAGAGAGCCGGCACCACTCTGATGTAACGGTCGTTTCTTTGCCTCGAGCCTTGATTTTGAACCAGGTAAAGAACTATTTTTCTTTGCAATGGTAAAGTTTTTAGTTTTTTGTACATCCATCAGATTTTTAAGACATATTCCGGCATTTTTATCCACCGCGATGTTTGGCTTATGAACGGTTTCCTGGTTGTTTTGACTCTCAGAACCAACGTCGCTAAGGAAATCAGCCCACAGAGTTTCCGAACGCGAATTTTCAGCCTCCTCGTCAGACGGCAGCGTATCTTTATCCGTAGTCAAGCGGTAGTTCTTAATGGGCCTCTGCTTACATAGTCGCAGTTTAGTGTGATTAGGGAAAACAATGGTGATAATCTAGCTTCAATAACTTGTTATCGGGTCACGGTTCTGTCGATAACTATCGACTATCGGTATCTCTGCCGCATAAGTGTGACCAGTGTTCGTACGCTTTGGGCGCGCATTTAAAAAGTTATGCGAGCTTTCGAAATAAAAGACCATTCTATATATGGCTTTGTTTCTGGTTTTTGTTTGATATTGATTTTGCGGTGGGCCATCACAGATGTTACTCTTAACCTACGTGCGTCATTGCATCTGAAGAGAATTTCTTTATTTTGATTTGTCAAGGAAAATGCTTCCTCTTTTTATTACCGGCTATTTTTGCTGTAGTTTTCGGTCATTTGTGGTGACAGTTCCCCACGACAGTATATCGATATACCTTATATCGAGTAAATATCGGTAAAACACAAAAATTTTAAAACTTATGCACTCTACACACTTGTTCCTTATCTCTATCTGCCTTTACAAAACCTAAGTTAAAATACTGCATCTAGCCGCAGACGGAATGATGCAATGAAGCAGCCTAAGTGTAACCAGCCCTTGACTTAGGAATTATGTTGACAACGAGGAACAAAACCTCTCTATGCCCTCTTTCCACCCAGTCCATCTGTTGGAAACGATTGGAAATTTTGACAAATGTGAAACTCCAATTTCCACAG
Organism: Drosophila elegans; assembly: GCF_018152505.1. Taxonomy (NCBI): domain Eukaryota; kingdom Metazoa; phylum Arthropoda; class Insecta; order Diptera; family Drosophilidae; genus Drosophila; species Drosophila elegans. Next base: position 955,376 of record NW_024545760.1, on the reverse strand, counting down.
AGCACATCCAGCTTCCATCTCCGCATATCAGCTGATTATAATATATTTATAATTTTAAAGGAAATGTTATTGTCGCTGGTGTTATTGTCAAACGGATTTCATTGGCGCATTTAAACAACCTAGCCTAATGATCATTTATTTACGCAGGGAAACCCATAAGGCGACTACAAAGAATTTGACACGAACGTTTTTAGAAAACAATACCGAAAACTGCCGATACTTAACGACCACCTCTAGAACAGCTGGTTCTTATATGCAAGGATGGCGAAATTTTTGATTTTTCTGGAATATAATATCTATTTTGCATAAAAATGACTAAAAACAAGAGCACGCGCAGCAAAAAACTCCCACTTATGTGAGGATCCATGTTGTTTTTCAGAAACAGTGGTGGTCTTCTTTGCAAACCCGTCAAACAACACCATCAGCTCCCTCTCCTTGTCCCACAAGTTTGCAAATGCCTCGATGGCATTATGGATGTCCTTCTGAGCATTCAAGATTTTCGTAAAACGCTAATATTCATGATTTTTAATTTTGTCTTGCGACAATTCAAAAGTGAACAAGCGCAGAACAGCTGTTCGTGCCGTTCACATGTCGGAGTAGAATTAGCTAAGCTTTAAATGTACCAATGGAATCAGGCACATATTAAAGGCTACTAATGCGGTAATAAGTCGCTTAATAACGTATTTCCACAGAGATCTATCCACCTTACACCATGGTCCTTAAGGTTTTGCCGTTCCAAAAACTTTCCAGTACTTTGACCGACTAATTAATGCGATAGTTAGCCAATGTTTCTGCGGTGCAGCTCGAAAAACAAGTGAAACTCCGGTTTCCACAGAGACATTCACCTTCCGATTTCAGTTGACCTTCGTTGCCGCGAGCCAGTTATAATTGGAGTGGAGTGTTGAGCAGCCAGTGCCATAACTGACACTAACGCGTCTACTGAGCTGTCAATTTATTCTTGGGCAGCAATCAATATAGTACAAACATACTTTCTGAATTTAAGCCAATCTATTTTACTAGAAGTTGGACAGTATACACCGCTTTGAGTGTCGACAAGTATTGGTGTTGCTTGTATATAGGTTGTCGCACACGATGGCAATTGGTATTGCCTATTGCGGTTCTTGATCAGAACACCAGTACCCCCAAGAGCCTTACCAAAATTTATAGCCATTAAGGTGAAAATAGTTTTTGTGAGTCTCTGATATGAACATGGCATGTTGATCTAGGAACTTCAAAAGCTCATGTTTTTGCTGAAAAATGTCATTTGCATTCCAGAAAGATATTTTTAGAGAAACCATCCAAACAGATTTTAATTTGATTATAAGCTTTAGGAGCAGATTTTGAGCGCGAATACGCTCCTGCATCGATTGCTGTATGGAAACCATGGTGTTTGTTATAGTTACCATAATTGATTCTAATCCACTAGGTAAATGTGCAGTAATTTCGGGATCCTGGTTCGATTATTTATTGTATTATTCCTGTTGTGGTTTGTTGAAGTGCCGGCTTAGAGCCTATGACCCGCCGTAGTTACTTAACGCCTAAGCAAAATAAACACCCGTGGTCGTGGTTGATGGTATATACGGAATTTTTTGTTTGTTACTCTTCAAAGACAGGGCAGCTATAGATGGCAGTGTGGTTTCCCCTACACTTGCTGCATTTCTTGGCAGAAAGGACTTCGTTACTTGCAGGTCAGACGTGCAGGAGTTTCATTTTTTAAAATGGGAACCGCGTGGAATTTGACTGTTCAGCGATACAATAATCCCACGTTGCAGTTCATGTACCATATGAACGCCCTGCATGACTTGCCAAAGCTTACCCAGGAAGTTCGTACGACCTTAAACATATGGTAAACATTGCCAATGTATGCATTAATACAATACTCTACAACGATTAGAAATCGCAACCAAACCTTGTTACCATTGGATTGCCCATCTGCTAGTGGCCAAACTCCCAATGATCACTCTGGAAGCTTGGCAGCCCTACCTCGGTAGTTCAGTACAAATTCCAAAACTTACACAATTGGAATCTTCTATCAACAAACAGTACGTATCCATGGCCTTCAACAGCTAAATAAGTTTCTCGGAACCAGAATAACATATCGTACAAAGGTAACAGTTTTCACGCAACGACAGGAGCTGTTAACCTCAGTCGCTGCGATTATTGTGGCAGTCAAAATATCCTGCGACAGCGTCCAGAGTTTTTCGCCAAAGGTTGTTTTGCGCGAAAGCCCATAATCAGGATTCAGTCAAAACCTTAGGCCTCTATTGGAGCCCTAATCGTGATTATATGATCCTTTAGGGTTTATAACTCCAGTTATCCCAACCGCTTAAGCGATACTCAAAGAACTTTGGAAATCATGAATTCTTCATTAGAATGGGATGAGATCCAGATTCTACGCGTTCGATGTCGTCTGCGAAACGCAAGGCATCTTGCACTCGAGTAAAGAAACCCAATCATAGAGCCCTAAAACCATCCGTTTGCGGAATCTCTTGTGCAAAATGAACATCGGAACGCTTTACTGGTGGCACCGAGCTCACCCTGGCTACGATCAGACATAAATTTTGGATTGTGAATGGAAAACAAGTGGTCAAACGTATTCTTTGCAAATGCATGCTCTGCTTTAGACATCTCCCAAAACCAAGTACACAAATGATGGCAGACCTTCCTCTGCACATGGTGAAACCACTGAACCGAGTTGACTACACCGGATCATTCGAAAAACGAGCGTTTCGATTCCGAGGAAACACAACGCATAAGGCATACATTGCAGTATTGATCTCGAAGCTGTGACGGGATTGTCAACAGAACCCTTTTTAATGGCCTGAGGTAGTTTCATCTCTCGTCGTGGATACTTCCAAAACATTTATAGCTTTTGGAGTTTATACAGTGCTTCAGAGCTGGAATAGCAATTTTCTATAAGAACTTACTAAAGAAGTAATCCCCTTGCTAGCGCTTAGTCAGATTCAGTGGCATTTCAACCCACCACATACCCCAATCTTTGGAGGCTTATGGGAAGCCAACGTAAAGCAGTTTGAACTCATTTATATCGAGCCTTCTCAGAACAGAAGATGACCTACGAGCAACTCTCGACCATTTTAACACAGATAGAAGCCTGCTTAAATGCTCGACTGCTTTGCCCACTGAATGCAGATCCAAATGATCTGGCGGTGCTAGCACCGGCACATTTCTTGATCGGGGATTCGCTATTGGCAAACCCTGACGTTACCCCCAAGGATGTTTCGCTTACTACACAATTCCTCCAAGGACAAAAATGCAACGTCGATTTTGGGTGCGTTGGAGTAATGATTGGATTTCGCACCTGCAAGCTCGGCCTATATGAAAATAGGAGGAAAAATGTACAATTTTTAGGAAAATTTACAAGAAAACGACATTGTAATTTTAAAACTCGGTTGCCACCGAGCGAATGGAGACTTAGAAAAATTATTGAAGTTCATCCTGGAGCAGCCAACTTGTTAAAAGTCGCAACAATCAAGACAGCATCCGGTGCTTACAAGCGTTCCGTGTTTAAGAGAGAAAGGGAGTCAGAATTTGGAGTACATCAATTGCAATCGCGTGCTGGTCGCGAATATTATATACGATTAAAGCCTTTTGTACAATTAATTATTAAATATGGAGTGCATAACTCTTCCGTTCGTACAGTGAAGTTTTTTTTTTTTTGCTATGATGTTTCATTTATTTGTAAATCTTCTCTTTCAGGGGACAAACAGTTATAAAATCTTTAATCCATAAATTTACTTGATACCTATTAAAAGGGCAATTTGGTTGATGAGTGGACTCGTTATCTACAGGGCTTGTAAGTACCTTCGTCTTAGTCGCGTTTGTGTTCTAGTTCAGCAGAGAGTGCGTGCTAGCTGGTTTGAGTGCGTTGATAATTTGGATATGTAATTGACTTGTAGTTGGGCAACTTCTTCTTTTACTAACGGTATGTTTAGGTCTCTGTGGATGTCTGTGTTGCATAGGAACCAGGACGCTGCGCTTATAGTTGTTAGCACTTTCGACTGTGCTCTTTGAATCAGTCAATGTTTTATTTATTCGCGCTTCTCTTCTATGTTCTTCCTCCAAATGGGACGACTATCAAGGTGTACAACGAGATATGTGACATAATTTGTAGATGGTATCAATACGTTATTAAGTGATGATTGTGGACTATGTGTTTGTTGAGGGTGAAGGTAATGTGTTTACATTTTTGCTCGTTCACTTTTATGCGCCAATCAGATAACCATTTTTGCAACTGGGGTAGATGAGAAGCTGGTAATGATGATGCCTTAAGTGGACATTTTGAGCGGCTAAAGATAGCTGTGTCATCGGCGAACGTGGATGTTCAGTCACTGGTTCGTGGGTCTAACTGCCGTATATAGGAGGTAAATACTAAATCCGAGGACGGTTCCTTGTCGTACCCCTGCCGCGATGTCATCCTCCTTAGTTATGACTCCCTGTAGTACTCCCTGTGTTAAAAAGAAGTTCGTATTTCGGAGGTGATTCTATTGAATTGTTCAATGGTACCATGCTTTTCTCTAAATCCAAATTAATGATCTGGAATGATGCTGCTTTCTGACAAAAGAGGCATAATGCGTTGGAGAATTAGTTTTTCCATGAGCTTGAATATGCATGAGAGGAGGCTTATCGGTCTGTATGACGAAGGAAGTGTTTTATCTTTTCCTGGCTTCGGAATTATAATTATAAAAGATTTTTTAAAATGATGCGGAAAGCGACCCAATTTCGTCATGGCATTAAAAAGTAATTTGAAGTACTCTGAAAAACTTAGAATGTTTTTTCTAAATTAATCAACGAAAAGGAACTTGGTGGCGTGAACTTTATTCTGCGCGCGATCGAATCGAATCATATTTTACGAGTGCTTATATTTAATTTCTATAAAAGTACTTATCGAAGGTTGGCGAAGGCGGGGCGAGAGAGCTTTATTATGCCCCCACCTTCGTCCTAAACTAACTTACTAACTTACTTCATTTACGATGACTACAATAACTGGCTGCTCCTGGTGCCACTTTACCCGAATTGGAAGTCCCAGCACATACTTCCGGGATCATCGCCGCCAAAACATTTGCCTGGCTGACGAGACAAGGCCCCATTGCCGCAAGCAACTAAGACCCGCCTGACAACAGATGCGCGGGAGTTATTGCGTCTTCGTCGTTTGTGGAGTTCCTTACAGCCTACATCCCGACCAGGACTGTCCTCAGCTTTTCAGCGTTTAGGAGCGCTCTGCCTACCCTTCGTAGAAGTAGATGCTTGGCACTTTTGACACCTGCCTCCCAGATACCTCCCAAATGCAATTTGCATCCGCTTCTTCACGCGATTTCGCGAATTTTGTCCGCCATGCTATTTGTTCTCGAAGGGCCAATTCGCTATGACGAAGTTCGTCGCGTTGTCGCAATGAACGACTTGGGGAACATCCTCGTCGCCTAACGAACCTTTAAAATTGGTTAAGTCTGAAACAATTTCTATATGAACCGCTTTGGACGTAAAACAAACAAATAGGACAATGTAAAACTTATACGGAAGCCTTCCGCGAATTTTCAATGTCGCATATTGCAAATGGGCGGAGAGCACGGAGTCTGTCTGCGGGTTAATTTACCATAATTTGTGTCATCAGTCGAGGATTGCGTTTAAAATACATTATCGAACTGTTTGACTGCAGACCTCCTGACCCGTAGTGCTCGTGGGCAGATTGGAGTATACCAAGTTCCCGTATCTTCATGAATGAATGGGTTCAATCTCTGAAGACTTGAGGTATAACGAAAAACCCTCGATGACATCGTTATATTACGAATTTCTTACAGCAGCGGTCAGTCCAACCGCAGTCTTCGTTGTCTCCAGTAGAAGGAATTCCTCAAGTATATCTAAATGTGCATTTTGGGGTCAGTGCTTTTCTTTATCCTTCAAAAACGATGGTCCAGTAAAGCAGATTGACAATATCAGCTGGGTTTTGTTTGGTTGGGACATGCCGCCATTCCTGACTCTTGGATCTCAGCTACCCTGTTCTAAACGAATGTCGACAACGACGACTGATGTGATCAGATCCAATGAAGCGAATCTGACCAATAATCAATTCTTTCGATAGGGACCTTCAGTAGGGTCAGAACAGCTTCGAGGTCACCGATAGTATGTTCCGTTTTGTCGCTCGGAGACCCATGACAGCTGTATCAATTTGAAACTTAAAGGCACTTTCTTAGGCAAACAGGATATTCATAACGCCTTAGTTGACTCTGAATTCAATATAGGCATAATTTTGGTTGCTCTCAGATGTGACTTCAGGTGAGTTAGAAAACCAATTTCTCAATTCAAATCCTGCAATTTGAAGAGCCTGAGACACTTCAGACTTAATAGTCTTTAGCTCATCTACATATGCAGCACCAGTCAACACCAGTCATCCTAAGAGCTGTGGCTCATCAAAACATAAACAGAGATGGTCGACCTGTTGACTTTGCTTATGTTTTGACGAGCCACAGCTCTTAGGATGACTGGTGTTGACGGGTGCTCTGTGGAAATCGAAGTTTCACTTTTTTCAAAAATCCCAACGGACTGCTTGGAAAGAAGGTTGCACCGCAGAATCATCGGCTAGCTCTAGCATAAATAAGTTCGTCAAATTTTAACAGATGACTAACTGGGAATTTTTGGAACGGCAAAACCTTATGGACCATCCCTTTAACGGATGATGGAAGGTGGATGGATCTCTGTGGAAATACGCTATTAAGGTCTGATTGCGCATCTCGTTTATTGTTTGGTGTACAAATTTCAATCAATTTATGGCATTGTCCCACAGTCACAATCCCTTTCAAAGATGCTCAGTCTACCGTTTACCGTATACGTTTACTGTCAATGACGATGCGTATAAGCTTGCCTTCCCAAATTTTGCCATAAAATTCCACCGTCAGCTTCTGCTGTTCCTATATTTTGGCGTTTCACCCAGTACTTTAGTATATAAATTAATTATAAGTCCTCTTTAAGGATTTATTTTAAGACTCACTATACTGTACGATTGAGAAGACTTGGTAATTGCGAGGTTTAACCGTCACGATTTATTTCCAAAATTCAACTAACTGCTTGGTACAATAATCCTTTTAACGAAAGCTAGCCCTATGCCCTAGAAGTGCTGACCCGGCTGCCCATTCATGGTCTGGGTAGCCGCCGTTGCAACAGAGTGCATTGCGCTGATTGCTCCGACCGAAACTTGGGATTTTGGCGACGTCGTTGTGCAACATCCGTAGGTGTCGCTGGTCTTGCATTATTTTAGTCGGTTATGCATGATCAGCTTGGGAACTTCCGTGTTGCTGTGAAACCGTGTTAACTCCTCCCTTACTTAGATGAAGGACGTCCTCGGACTTCTTAAAACTGTCAATGATAATTTGAAGGTCACGCTGACGTTGATCTCGCTGGCATCTTTGGTAGAGCTTGTAAATAATAAAGCAGGTGACCAAGAAGGCGATCGTGGCCACTCCAGATATTATAGGCAGTGTTTCCAGTTCCTTTTCTATTTCGCCAATGTAACGTAGGTTTTTCATATTTAATTTTTGTAAGTATGGTAAGCTCAGTATTTCTTGATGTCCCGTATTGTAAAGGATTGTTGATGCAGCTTCTTAACGTAGCTCTTCAAGTTTTGGTATACGGTGTTATTTATTTTTACCTCGTCTTCGAATGTAGACGTAGTAGAATTCAGAACGTTCCGGTTACCAGTTGTCCATTGATCGTAGCTGTTCCGTCATTAAGAATGATGATGCCATCATCGATGATTGTTAGGTGTTCAAGGTGACTGGTGCGAGTCGAGCAGTGTGCGTTGCCTCCTGAGTGAAGTTGCTGTGCGCAGGTTGTGTAGGGCATTTCTCTGCAAAATGTTGTTGTAAGGGCGGTGCTGCAGTTTCCCATCGGCATGATTTTGTTACCGCAGTCAGCTATAGTATTGTCTTCAGCAAAATTAATAATAGTACCGTTGTGCAAGATTATCTTCTTACAAGCTACATATGGCTTAGGATATTTTAATATAAAGTGTAAAAAATTATTATTTAATAAAACTTTAATTTGAGCAACTTCCATTAGATCAGTAACAGTAACATTTGTAGAATGTTCATTGATTAAATTTTGTAAGTCATTTGAATCTAAAATTGCGGGGTTGATTATTCCAATTTTCGCAAGTGTAACTGACAACATTAACGCTTCGAGTTCGGAAATAATTATTTTGTTTCTTGATAGCAATTTTTCATACAAATTTTCTGTATTTATCTGTTCTACTTTTGCGTTCTTTACTAAAATGTTTACTGTGTTTGTTAGGATATTTATTTGTTCCTGGGTCTTTGTGTTAATGTTCATCTGCCTATTTTCTGATGCTATGAGTTCTTTCTGCGTGAATTTAATTTTCTCGAAGTCATCGAAATCTGGAGTACCGGCTACGATTTTTAGTGCGGTACCTAATTAGTTGATGCTTCCAGCGTGTCTATGGTGAACATTAACTGTATCTATGAGAGTTTTAATGTGTCGTAAATCCGAGTCTAATATCTGCCTCATATGTGACCGAGGGAAATGTTCTTCCATTTCTTCCGTGTCCTTTAAATAAACTTTATTTTAATTACCTCAAATTGTCCTTATGGACCACCCTCCCTTTTTTTAAGACTGTGGTCCCCAAGTCTGCTTTTATGGTTTCCTCGGTGTACAAATTGGAAAGTTTGTTTCCCAACCTCTTATTTGATTTTACGAGAACTTTGTCTCCTACTTGAAAATTTCTGTCTTGTCTAGTTTTATTTAATCTTTGTAGTTGGATGTTCTGTGCATTTGGGACTTTATCTCTAATTTCTGCATTAAGCTTTATGGTTGATGAATGAATTATGTCGATGGGTCGTTTATTTGTTACAGAGTGAATTGTTCTATTGTATGTCAATGTGTAGGATCTCGCCTGCGTACGAGAGAATGGGTGTTTCTCCGAGAATCTGTTTCTGAGGGTGTCTATCGTATTTTGCCTTCTGGCATATTTTACAATTTGCGACCACCTCATTAGCCATATGAGTCATTTTGGGAAAAAAATAGTCTTGCAAAATCTGTTTCACGTTTTCTTGAGCGGCCCTATGAGCCCTGTTATGTTCTGACACCGTAATTTCTTTTTGCTCATTTTTGTCTAGGATGTCAGTCACCAAACGGTTCGTGTAACGGAATGTGGTTGTCGGGAAAGTTTCTATTAACTTATGTTGGATAAATGCCAGTTCGCATAAAATTGTATTGACTACGTATTTTTTGACCACATTGCATACTCTCTGTATAATTGTTTCTCTATCCGAGAAATATAAGAGATGTCGAGTTTTTTCACCCAACATAATGACCGTTCTACAGTTCTGCTTTCTTCTATGATTATCTGGTTCCGGTTTCAGTTCAATTGACCGGTTTGTCTGTTTTTTCAATAGTGTAGGTGAGAGATAGCTCGCTATGTATTGTGGCAATATCTGACTGGGCATCTTCCTCTAGCGCGTGGATGTGCTGTCGAGACTGTGCTTCAGCGACGTAGTTCTCGTCAATGAAGGCTTTCCAGCTCTTAATTTTTGCGTTTGGATTGCGATCTGAGACGGCGAAAGTAAGTGGCTGATGGTCAGTAAAAATGTTTAAATTTTTCACGCCGTATAGATAATTCCTGATGCTTTTTAAGGCCCATACTATTGCTAATAACTCCCTTTCGTTGTTTGCAAAATTTAGTTCCCTGTCCTTAACCATCATGTGACAAGACTGCACTCAAACCAAAAGACGAAGCATCTGTCGTCAAGTCGAACGCTTTTTTGTAATTACGTTTTCAGACGCGAGAACACTCTTAAGTTTTTCAAATGCCAGGCGTTGATTTTCGTCGAAGTTAACAGGTATTTTCTTTGATTGTCCTGCACTAACCTTGCCATTTTCTCCTTTTAGGATGTCACTTATAGGTTTTGCAATATATGCAAAGTCTTTAATAAAAAACCTATAGTAACTAGCTAGTCCGAGAAATGACCTGACATTAAATAGTGTGGTCGGTTGTTCGTAGTTACGGATTGCGTTTACTTTGTTAGGGCATGTTCTTATGCCCCCGCGTGAAACCACGAAACCTAAATACTCTACATTTTCTTTAAACAAATTTGATTTCTCGCGCAAAACTCTCATGTTGGCCTCATATAATTTGTCTAAGACCCATGCTATGTGTTTCACATGCTCGTGCATATTTTCTGAAAAAATAATTACGTCGTCGACGTAGACATAGCATGATTTCCCTATTTATTCCCTGAGCACATCGTGAATGGCTTTCTGAAATATGCTGGGTGCATTCTTCAATCCAAAGGGTAGTCTACAGAACTCATATTTCCCATTTCCTACAGAAAAAGCCGTTTTTTCTCTGTCGTTTTCGGCGAGTAGTATCTGGTGAAAACCAGACTTTAAATCTAATGTGGTAAAGTACTTTGCCTTTCCTAAATTTGCCAAGATAAAAACTACGTTCGGGATAGGGTATTTGTCTTCTATTGTCTTCAAATTAAGCTTTTCTGAAGTTTATTACTAGGCGTTTTTTTGTGTTCCCCATCGGTCCCTTTTTTATCTACAACCCAAACAGGGTTGTTATATGGAGACCGAGATGGTCGGATTATGCCGTCTCGTAATAACGCTTGTGTTTCTGTATTTACAAATTCGGACACGCCCATTGGGTATGGGTACAATATATATATATATGTATCGGATCTTCATTTTCTGTCCGGATAGTACCAATAATGTTAGTATTGTACGGCAGCGCTTCGTTTGGCTCTGCAAATACACCCGTACGGTTTCCTATTTCCTGTGGTACAACTATATCCTAAACTATTGTAAAATTAACATCTGCACATTTCAAAAATTTAATTTCCTCCGAACTGCTATTAGTTATTAACTTTTTTTCTCTTAGATCAAGTACGACGTCAGTTTTTTTAGTAGGTCCAGTCCAATTATTCCATCAAATGTTGTTAAGTTTGGTAGCAAGAAAAATGTTGTATTAATATTAAAAAGGTGCATTATACATTTTTTGTTTATTGTGTTATTGTGTCATCGTATTCTACTAGGTCATCGTCGATGTTCTCACATTCCTCTTCGGCTACTGCTGGGTATTCATCATATGGTGGGTCGTTTTCTACAGCCAGATGGTTTATCCTCTGGTGTTTTGGTCCTGTATATCTAGCGCTACTACTATTGGGCCTTTTAATCGCCTGCCCCTGACGAATTATTGTTACCGTTGGGTTAAATATTTTGGTAAGTGTTTTGAATTTGCCTTGAAAACGGTCCACTTTGTTGGTTTTGGGTTGGTTGTCTAAAACGGGATAATGAGGGATCAACTTCCATTGGTTGTGTCGAATCCTGTCTGGGTGGTTGTTTTGGTGGTATTCTATTAAAGTGGGTGTTTTTACCATTTGGATTAAACTAAGCGTCTGTCGTTGCACTTCTTTGTTCAGCCCTTTGGTGTTTTTCCTCCGTGCTACGTGCAAAACTACTTGCGAACATGTATCGCTCATGATTAGCGTCTACTTCTTGGGCTTATGGTAAAGCGGAAGGAAGATCGGTTGGTCTTGCCGAAAAAAGAACACCGCTAAGCGATTTCCTTGTGCCCGAAATAAATACTCGTAGCGCATCCGCTCTAGATTTTTCGTTCAGTGAGGCAGCTACCGTGTTGTCTTAGGTCATTATTGTTTTGTATATTAGCAGAGTCAGTTTTTTCTCTACTTCGTCATAGTACTGGAGAAGTGTCATGTTTCCTTGACGGAGTTCTCCTGTTCTAAGAAATATATCGGTCTCTTGTCCGCGTATGTAAAGTCAAGCCTGTTAATAATAGCTTTAAAATTTAAAGGCGTGTCGAACGACGAAAGAACCATATCGGCCGAGCCTTTTATTTTGTTTCGGAGAATGACTAAGGCTTGCTAGTGTTTGGAACTACCATCATATTTTTCAAATACTTTATAGGCGGTATGCGCCGCTTTCCTCCAAGAGACGTATGTCTCATTCTTTCCCTCAAAGTCCGTCAGGGACTTCATTATATCTAACGTTTCGCAGCAAGCGATACCTATTATGATTTCGGCATCCTCACACGTTTGTACTTCTGGTGTGCCGATATTTACACCGCCTAATCTCTTCTGCACATCTTGTAATTTTTTCTCAAAGCTCTTTTCTTGCGCCTTCTTTAATGGATTTTAATTGTTCACTGGTCAGTGCCATGTTGAACTATTGTGTTGTGTCCGCGGTATTTAGTTTTTGAAATCTGTCTTATAATTCACCTATCTCTCTAACGCTCAGATGATTTTTAATTCCTTTCGTATTTAATTTTTTCTAAAAAAGGTTTCCGAACTTGTTTTACTTTTGACTGAGACTCTTAGAAAATCACTTTTTTAATATTTTTAAAATATTTTGCAATTTAAAAATATTGGGAATACATTACATGGTTTTTATTTAATTATAAAACTAAATGTTGTTGCCACTGTCAGTGTCTTCCTTCTTTTAATTCAGTTTCGCTCTTGTAGTCGTTCTTGGTTGTTTCTATTTGGTTGATTTGTTGTTGTTTTTCTCTTTTTTTTACGAATCGAACGCGTTTTTTAAATATTTGTTTTATGTTTTTATTTTAACGTTGAATCGAGGGTCTTACGATCGCGTTTTTTTTTTATTTTACACGGGTCGAGGGTCTTACGACGCGTTTTCTTATTTAACACGGGTCGAGGGCTTACGACTCGTTGGGTGCCAATTAATTATAAGTCCTGTTTAAGGATTTATTTTAAGACGCACTATACTGTACGAATGAGAAGACTTGGTAATTGCGAGGTTTGACCGTCACGATTTATTTCCAAAATCAACTAACTGCTAAGTACAATAATTCTTATAACGAATGCTAGCCCTATGCCCTAGAAGTGCTGACCCGGCTGCTCATGCATGGTCTGGGTAGCCGCCGTTGCAACAGAGTGCATTGCGCTGACCGAAGCTTGGGATTTGGCGACGTCGTTGTGCAACATCCGTAGGTGTCGCTGGTCTTGCATTATTTTAGTCGGTAATGCATGAACAGCTTGGGAACTTCCGTGTTGCTGTGAAACCGTGTTAACTTATATTGTACCCATCAAATAACTGTCTTTTTATATTAATAATTACAGTATGTTTTAAGGGAACAATGGGAAAACGATTAAAAAGTGAGACTCCAAATCACACTGCCACCGTCTAGCGTCTACCCTCAACATAAGTGAAATTCAATACATACATATATGGAAAATTTATTCAGGAGAGCCACGGGGAGCGGCCATTCCTCACCATCACCTTACACCTAATGGTCGCCGGCATGGGCTTCACAAACAGTTTGGCGTCCCCATCCCCCTCCCTCGTCTTGGGCCTCCAGCTCCTTCTGCCGCTTATTTCGAGTCTGATTAATAACGCCCAGGGCATGTTTCAGCTGGCGCACCTTGAACTGCTTAATGGGCCTGATGTGCCGCTCACTGAATTTATGCCTTGCCTTGTCCGCTTCGTTATAAAACTTGCACAGCGGGGTCTTCCAATCCTTGGAGTAGCACAGCCAGGGGTAGAACTGCACATCGGCGCGGATCTTGGTCTTTCTGTTTTGGCCAAAATAATAGCCACATGAATTTGCATATTTTACTAGTTTTGGTTAAATTTCACTTTGTTTTGATCACTTGGAAGAAGACGTTGACGGTAGACGGTGGCAGTGTGAATTGGAGTTTCATAAGGTTATAAGGTTTTGCCGTGCCAATATTCAAATTCATTGGCGCCAATACTTTGGAGTTGCACCGAGAAAACATCGGCTAAATATGGACTACTGACCATCGTGGATGGAGGACATATTTTTCGGTGCAACTCTAAAGGCTTGGCGCGAAAGAATATGAATTGACATGGCGGCCATCTTTGTTTTTGTGAACCAGAGTCCTAGTCGTAAGAGATACTTGAGAGGTTAATGCTCCCCCAGGCGGCTGTTTGAATACAGAGTAGACATAAACCATTATTTAAAAGTACAGATAACCATTTAACCACCGTGGCGGCTCTGTGGTCCACCATCCATAAAAATTCCCAGCCGTTTCGGTTGGATAGGCTCTGTGGGACTGGGCTATAAAGCAAATGAGCCTAATAGTCACAGTAGCGTAAGCAAACTCTTTTGGAGGGGGTCTTTACTTTTCCTTTTTCCTGCTTTATTATTATTTTAATGTTTTGGATTAGTGGTTAAATGGTTATCTAAGCTTTGAAACAATGCATTCGACTCTATATTCAAATTGCTAGCTGGAGGAGCGGTAATCTCCCGAGCACGCACTTCTCTTTAGACTACGCTTCTAGTTAACAGAAACATAAATGGCCGCCATGTCAAATCAAATTATTTCGCGCCTATGTGACAACATACTGTATTTGTATTCAAATTTCTATAATTTCATTCCATATAGTTTAATATTTTGGATTGGAATATAACTGACCATCCAGAAAATGGATGGTGTATGGTGCTAGCTATTAAAGCCAAATTGCACAGAGCACAATACAGCGGAAAGCTTGGAAATTATAAGAGATATGGAAATCGAGACCGAACCATCATCTAACATACAAAAAAAAAAACCAAGGGGTGTCTTAATAAAATTACTTTTCTTAGTTTTAATTTTAAGAAATGCAATTATATGTATAATGACTTAATTATAGAAGGGCTTATCTGAACTTTCAAATAAAAGCTTATTTATTTGATTTACATTTTACTGACTTGGGAAACATCTCTTCCGACCACGCCTGGAATTAGGCCAAGTAAACTCAAATTTTTCGCCGCCAAAAATTTTAAGATTACATCGAAAAGATCGGCTAGAAACGTTAATTAACAATGTAACTGGTAAAATTCTGGAAATGTAAATTTCTGCAAAGCCATTGTGCTGATGGTTAATGTGTTGGTCCTTTTTACGCGAGTTTCATATCGTTATCGCAGTTACCGCAATTAAACTCGGGTATATGCGCTTCGCTTTGGGAATATGTTGACTGTTTTGTTTTGAGTTGTATATAAAAACATAACTAAATCTGGGAAAGCAACGGTGAAGCTTATAAAAATTATATTTTAAAATTTAATTTAATTATAATATAATACATTTATTTCATATTCCAGCCATTACAATGATAAAATTAAAATCTATATCCTCCCGCCCTCGTTTGTCAGCTGTTATTTGTTTAGTTTGTTGTTGTTAGAGGTGATAGTGGAGCGATATGCCAAATACCGAGAAGATACTGCCTGAAATTTTAATACTTTCTGCACGGCCATAAATAAAAAAATTACGGACTAATATATTTTAAGTATTATTTAGTTGCAGTCAAAAAAATATTTTTAATTTCTTTAAATATAACACTATATTTCTATAAATAAAATAAGTCTCAAAATTACGAAACTGATTTAGAAAGCTTTGTAGGGTTGGGGAATGTCATAGATAAATTAAATGCACTTTGTAAGTAAGCCTTGAAATACATAAGCCTCAAACAATAGGCACAAACATTTTGAAATAAACATATGTACATCCAACCTTTTGCTTCAATAAAACTTTAGTGTATAACAAAAATGTATTTTTGTGCAAACTTAACCGTGAATGTGGAAATAAATGGCCAATACAAGTGACAAGTTGAATTAATAATCTGTCCTTCCTCAGTTGATTTTGAGTTTTTGTTGCGGATAGTAGTTGCATTAAATATTTATGTACGTGTGTACATATATTTCTGTGTTTAACTTAATTTTTGTTTATATTAAATAAAAGACAAAAGTTATTTTTTAAGTTAGTTACTCCATAGTTTGACAGTACCAGATTTTAGAAGATACGCAAAAGGTAAATTGAGCAATCAGACTTTACTCACGTTATGTACATATGTACACATACATATGTAAATGCGCATGTACATATTTACATTCTTGTTTGTGTTATTTGGTGGTATTTTATTATTGTACATATTTTTTACACAATAGTTTTTGTATGTACATATGTATGTATGTTCAAAGGTGAAGGAATTGATATGTACATATGTACGCATGATTAAAATAAATACGTTTGTAACGTTCATATAGCACTTACAGTTCACGTCACAAGCGTAATCATTAGTTTTATCAATATTAGAAAAAAGGGAAAAGAAAGAAGGTTACTGTTCATTTGCTAAATTATATATACATATGTATATAATACACATACATATGTACATTAATGTTGACAAATAAATTGTTCCTCTAACCAAAAGCTAGACATGTTAATATACATACATATGTATATACTTATGTACATAAACGTATGTACACATAAACAGCATAGGCTAAATTAAGTTTCCATTCTTGTTTGGTACACCCTTGACTTACTTACATACATACAAATGTATATAACAAGTATGCGCTGAAAAGTTAGTACCATGTTTTTAAGTACTTAGTACAATCAACAATAGTGATATTAAAAATCAGGGACCGTAAAAATTATTCATTTTATTGAAGAAATTTAAGGGGGCAGGATTGTTTGCAACTTCAACAACATTTCCGAAATGTCCTGTGAATATTTCTTGTCAATCGGACTACAACTCTCTGAGATACCGATTATCTCATATTCGTGATCAACTCAGGTGGCGATTCTGGGCAACTGCTTTTTTCAGGCGGTCCATTTGCTGACAGTACAAAACCGAATTAAGTGTTTGGCCATAGGGGAGCAGCTCATAGTAGATAATTCCTTTCCAATCCCACCAAACACACAGCAAAACCTTTCCGGCCGTCAATCCTGGCTTAGCCACCGCCTGGGCCGGCTCATCCTTTTTCGATCATGACAGTTTTCGCCTCACGTTGTCGTAAGTGACCCACTTTTATTACCAGTCACCATCCATTCAGCAGCGATTAGCAGATCGGAAATCGGTCCAAAAACTGTTTTTTTGATAGCTCATGTAGCATACCATACATCGAGTTTTTTTGTGTAGCCAGCTTTTGTTAAATGGTTCCAAACTATTTTTGAGCAATGTTTAGCTCCTGGGCCATTGATTTACTGGTCAGATTCAACGATTTCCATTACTTTATCGGTATTTTTGACGATTGGCCTTCCGCATCGAGCTCTCAAAGCGTTTTTGTTATCGATAACAAATACTTTTCTAAGAAACTTTTATAGTTCGAAAGCTTACCATTCTAACAATTCTAAAATGAAATCGGGCTTATACAACGCGAGATACAGATCACTTAAGTCATCTTTTGTTCAAATAATGGATTACATTTTACTTGACCTTATATTAAATAAGTCTATTTAATTTTTTTTTTTTAATATCACTGGGAGTTCAGTCTTTCCGCACCGCAAGATGTCACTTTTTTAAAGAGACTTCGACCGGCCGCCGCTACGGGACAAATAATAAATAAAAAGAAAACAAATCCTGGATACTCTTGAAATATAGGCATTTACCGGACCGCTTCATCCAGATATTTTGCCTACACAGGCATTTTTTATTTCAGCGTGACGAATGGGAACATTTAAAAAGTGTATTTATTTAGCTGAATGCTTATTCATATTTCGTCACAAAATTTGATATCAGACATTTTATATGTTGAAGGTGCGATCGGCACCTTTTTACCTCGTTAAGAGGTGTTTTTGTTTGATATACTTGTAAGAAGTTTTTGTTTGAAATATAGTCAAAGTACCCCAACATTGTAGCCATGGTTTAAAAAAAAAAAAACTTTTACCGATGCTTCAGTACTAATTTTGTTTTAACAAGCTACTTGAAAGCTTAACTAACAAGAAAGGAAGCAAAATTCGGCAAGTCCAAGTTTATATATCCTTGAAAGTATTCCAAAAATTAAAAATTTTTTAAAACAACAATATTTAGATTTTTATGCTTTTATGTTTTACCAGCAGCTATTTGATATCGTGGTCTGATTTTAATAAACCATTACTTTGCATCAAAGTATATTCAAATCAATTGGAAAACAGCCAAATTGTAAAATATATTTTCCCATGGGAGCTGTATGAAATAGTCCTCCGATCCGGCTTGTTTTAACTAATAATTTTAAACTGATGGGATAGTTTGCGTAGAATCGAGTGGTCAAACAATCGGACCTGCCTAGATCGACTCTCCTAATGATACTGTTATGGTCGGGATTCGGGAATGTGTCTTTCTGACTGAAATTAAAATACCATTTGTAAGGATTAAGAATTAACGAGATTATCTGGCCCTATAGAACATAAAATTAGAAAAACTTCGTTGTTTTTAAGATATTTGCTTACATCTTGCTTATTTTTTGGAAAGTATCTGATTTCAAATAAGTTTGCTTAAATTAAGATAAGTCTGAAATTTAAATTAAAAACAATAATTAATATTTTAAAACTATTAAATGAGAATGTTTCTTCCTTTACCTTTTTTTATAGCATTTTGTATACTTTTAGGAGGAAATTCTTGGCTAAACAGCGTTAGCTTCTCCAAACTCAGGAAAGTAGCCGATTTCGTTGCTTAATAACTTTCAAATACATTCATTGTATATACCAAAAGTTTGGGAATCTCAAGGGCTATAATCGTGAAAAGTTCAACAAAAATCGGGTCTAGCAACTTTTAAAAATTTTCAAAAAAGTACAAAAAAAAAAAAATTAAATAAATTTTAAACTATTTTATTTAGACCAATTATATCAAGGCTTAGTGATTAGAATTTGACAATACCTTTTTAGAAGGAAAAGCCGTGCAAAGTTTAATATTATTAGCGAATTCCCGCTAAATAAGCTAGTTTTTCAAAAAGTCGTTGAACAAACATTTGTTGTAAAGTTTTTCTGCCCAGCACAACAGAAATTATTCCAGATTTCAAAAACAAGTAATTAAAATTTTTTTAAATTGTCAAACGACAAGGAAAAAAGTTGTATTTTTTAAATATACCAAAAAGTATTTTTTTTAATAACTTTTGAGCGGAGCATCGGTTCCAGGCAAATTTGCTGTTATTCATTTTTATACCCTTGCAGAGGGTATTATAATTTCAGTCAGAAGTTTGCAACGCAGTGAAGAAGACATCTCCGACCCTATAAAGTATATATATTCTTGATCAGCATCACTAGACGAGTCGATCTAGCCATGTCCGTCTGTCCGTCTGTCAGTCTGTCCGTCCGTCTGTCCGTCCGTTTCTACGCAAACTAGTCTCTCAGTTTTAAAGCTATCTGCATGAAACTTTCCCAAAAGTTGTCTTTCTATTGCAGGTAGTATATAAGTCGGATCGAGCCGGATCGGACGACTATAGCATATAGCTCCCATAGGAACAATCGGAAAAATTAATAAAATAAAATTATAACTTTGGTGTTTTTTAATTTTTTTTTTAGTTTTTCGAGGTATAGTAATGGTTAAATATTTCAGAATTACGGTTTAAATTTCATCAAAATCGGACGACTATAGCATATAGCTCCCATAGGAACAATCATAAAAATAAATAAAAAAAACTTATAACTATGGAGTTTTTTAATTTTTTTTTTAGTTCTTCGAGATATAGTAATGGTTAAATATTTCAGAATAACGGTTTAAATTTCATCGGACGACTATAGCATATAGCTCCCATAGGAACAATCGTATAGCTGCCAGGAACTATCGAATAATTAAGCTGCAAATCATCATAGCTTCAATGTTTTTAAACATACGCAAGTAAATCATAATTTTAATGTTTTCAAGAATATTTAGTTTTTGAAATAGCTGCAAGGGTATATGAACTTCGGTTTGCCGAAGTTTGCTTCCTTTCTTGTTAGTATGTCACTTTCACTGCCCCTTTTTCCGCGAACAATCAATTATCCTTAAGTCTTGGTGTGCAATTCTTATTCATTTAGCTATACCTTTCGATTGGTGTATTAGTCGTCACGATCGGACCATCACAGCAGAATTTCAGTTCGGCGGCTATATAATATGTAGTACTCTCCTATGCACACGCTCTTGGTGCGCATCGTCACTACATATACTTTCGTCCATAGTGATATTTGATCTACTCATTAACTCCTCTCAGATGGTGTGTAATATGTGTGCAAAATAAAGTACACCTGTTATATTTACTCTGTGCATAAATATATATGTGTAGTAGGTTAAACAATGTGAGACCGAACTCAGTTTCTGAACTTTGAACAACTGAGTTGGCCTTGAGAGAATGGCGTCTTCATGCTCAACTGACAACTTCTGACTTCTTGTACTCCACTGGACTTACGATTGAATACATATACTTCATAGGGTCGGAAATATAGCCTTCACTGTGTTGCAAATTTCTGACCGAAATTACAATACCCTCTGCAAGAGTATAATTAGAAAACTGTCTTTTTATTAAACAAAGAATGCACTTTAAGGGAACAGACCTTGAGCAGAAATTTTTTTTAAATTGTCAAACGACAAGGAAAAAAGTTGTATTTTTTAAATATACCAAAAAGTATTTTTTTAATAACTTTTGAGCGGAGCATCGGTTCCAGGCAAATTTGCTGTTATTCATTTTTATACCCTTGCAGAGGGTATTATAATTTCAGTCAAAAGTTTGCAACGCAGTGAAGAAGACATCTCCGACCCTATAAAGTATATATATTCTTGATCAGCATCACTAGACGAGTCGATCTAGCCATGTCCGTCTGTCCGTCTGTCAGTCTGTCCGTCCGTCTGTCCGTCCGTTTCTACGCAAACTAGTCTCTCAGTTTTAAAGCTATCTGCATGAAACTTTCCCAAAAGTTCTCTTTCTATTGCAGGTAGTATATAAGTCGGATCGAGCCGGATCGGACGACTATAGCATATAGCTCCCATAGGAACAATCGGAAAAATTAATAAAATAAAATTATAACTTTGGTGTTTTTTAATTTTTTTTTTAGTTTTTCGAGGTATAGTAATGGTTAAATATTTCAGAATTACGGTTTAAATTTCATCAAAATCGGACGACTATAGCATATAGCTCCCATAGGAACAATCATAAAAATAAATAAAAAAAACTTATAACTATGGAGTTTTTTAATTTTTTTTTTAGTTCTTCGAGATATAGTAATGGTTAAATATTTCAGAATAACGGTTTAAATTTCATCGGACGACTATAGCATATAGCTCCCATAGGAACAATCGTATAGCTGCCAGGAACTATCGAATAATTAAGCTGCAAATCATCATAGCTTCAATGTTTTTAAACATACGCAAGTAAATCATAATTTTAATGTTTTCAAGAATATTTAGTTTTTGAAATAGCTGCAAGGGTATATGAACTTCGGTTTGCCGAAGTTTGCTTCCTTTCTTGTTAGTATGTCACTTTCACTGCCCCTTTTTCCGCGAACAATCAATTATCCTTAAGTCTTGGTGTGCAATTCTTATTCATTTAGCTATACCTTTCGATTGGTGTATTAGTCGTCACGATCGGACCATCACAGCAGAATTTCAGTTCGGCGGCTATATAATATGTAGTACTCTCCTATGCACACGCTCTTGGTGCGCATCGTCACTACATATACTTTCGTCCATAGTGATATTTGATCTACTCATTAACTCCTCTCAGATGGTGTGTAATATGTGTGCAAAATAAAGTACACCTGTTATATTTACTCTGTGCATAAATATATATGTGTAGTAGGTTAAACAATGTGAGACCGAACTCAGTTTCTGAACTTTGAACAACTGAGTTGGCCTTGAGAGAATGGCGTCTTCATGCTCAACTGACAACTTCTGACTTCTTGTACTCCATTGGACTTACGATTGAATATGTATACTTTATAGGGTCGGAAATATAGCCTTCACTGTGTTGCAAATTTCTGACCGAAATTACAAAACGCTCTGCAAGACTATAATTAGAAAACTGTCTTTTTATTAAACAAAGAATGCACTTTAAGGGAACAGACCTTGAGCCGTTCAAACCCCATCACTGTATATTTTTATTTATATCAAAATTGTTTTGATATAGATATCTTAATTGTTAATCTCTCATTTTTTGATTTTGCTTGTACTTTTTACTTTAAAGTTGAAAGTTATGGGTGTACGAATAATTAAATAGTTTTTAAAAATCTATTAGTAGTTATTGTATAGTTGTGTCTTTTCCTGTATTGGGCTCAATAGGAGGTCATTGTAAAAGGATTCCTGGTCGATTACAAATGCAGACAATAGATTTGAAGAAAATTTAATTATTCATAAACTTCAGGGTGTAAAAACTATGTCGGCGGCGTGCGTTCTCTGTCGTTCGGTATTCTCTCGCTATGTTGCCCCTTCGCTATCCCTCTGCTGTTTCTGGAATAGTTGATCCATCAGATGTTTGCTGACGTGCGATTCCAGTGGAACAAGCACTAAACTGAACAGATATTATTTTAGCGCTGATGTAGAGAGACAGAACGAAATAACCGTTAACTGCTCTTAACAGATGGCGCCACCTAGATTCCGATTTCAGCTTACTGAGTAACGGGTATCTAATAGTCGGGGAGCTCGAGCAGAAAGAACGCATTAAAAAAAAAACCCTGATATGTTAACATTTTTTAGCATAATTAATTTTTAATTAACCAATCGGTTAATAGATTTTATTTACTTGTTTATTTACTTATTTTTTGTTACTTAAGATATTAACTGATTGAAATCAGATAATACTTTCTTATATATTTCTATATTGCCAAATTTAATAAACCACTGAGCAGACTTTGCACATCAAGACATGGCTGAGACAATTATTTTTATCTTTACCTATCGACCTATTGTCCTGCATGGTACATTCCAGTTTAGGGAACTTAGAAGAGAGGAGGATTCAACATCACTATTAATTAGTTTGATCAAGAGCATTACACCATGACAGGTTCTACGATTGATTTAATGTGGGCGAATCAAGCAAGAGTTAGCTAGCACACACATAGGATGGGAAACGAAGGCCAGCGTTAAAACCGCTAGAGTAAACAAAAAAATGTCTTTTAACGAAATCTAACCAACATGATCAAGGTGAGGAATGGATAAGGCAATGATATCGGCATTCGCCATTTAACATAATTTGCAAAAATAGAAACAGTTTCGTATTTATTAATTTTATGTGGGTCGTTTATCGACAAGCCAAATAATAAAGGTTTTGGAGTTATGTCGTTGTATTCCTCTTTCTGAGAGCGATTCGAGAGATTTAAATGTATCCACATTAACAATCTAGGAGAAAATCCCATTAGAGATAGTATTTGAACAAAGGATACTTAGGTGGTTAACCGAGTCAAGAACTTTTGTAATGTGTAAATGATGTGTATAAATAACATCACTTATTTAATTTAAAAACTACGATTTACTAATGAGGTAAAGTCAAGAAGATTATTAGTAACACTAACCACACAACATATAGACTGGTCACTTCATACAACGAAAATGGACACAAAAATTTCTTAGCGGCAGGACCCAGGGGCTCTCAGCAGCAGACCCCGGCGCTTCGTGTGCTTTCCTGTTTTTTGCTCTCTCATTCTTATTCTCATTTTTATTCTCGCGCATTCATTGCAAGAGTTCGGTCGTTCAATCGCAGAGAGGCGCATTTTGAAGAAGGATGCCCTGCGCTTGAATTGGTCTTTGTATGTATGCGTCATACATTCTTATACACGGGTGCATATGTGAGTTTATTTTATTTCAACGCATCAAGAATATTTTGTCTTTTGCTACTTTTCATAGTTGGTGCCCTAACAATATGAGAGTATTTGCTATTGGGCTTATGTTTAAAATAAGAATATTATATGTTATAATATATTTTTTAATATTTCAGCATACATTTTATTTTTGTTTAAAAATTTAAATCAGTAGTAGCAGTAATATGTTTTCCATATATGTTTGTGTTCGAATTAATAGAAATCAGTCTACTGAGATGGGGACAGGTCATATCGTAGTCGGTGTTACTTAGGACTCCGACTGCTCTTAAGTGGTTGAGAAAACTTCAAACTGAATCAGCTTTCATACCCTACCGACGATTGCTTTTTAGGGGAGCGGGCGGAAACAAAAACAGCGGTTTGCCTTTTTTTTTGTTTACACTTTTTAGAACACTTGTTTTGAATGTTGTGTGATTTAGGTTTTAATGATTCGCAGTGTTATTTTAATTGTGTTTAACAATTTTATTTGTCTTTAAACAATTCGTTATAATCCAAGATATTGGTACAATTTAAATAATAAAATTATTATGAATAAAATATTATTTAAACAAAAAACGCGTATTTTTATATTTTTTCCATTTACCTTTACAAAAATAAAAAGTATTTTAGAACTTTTTTTTACGAATTATGCGGTTTTTTATAATTGTTCCATTTACTGTTAAGATATCTTTTTCAAGTACTCATGCACACACAACTTTTATGTTGAAAGCTAAATTTGGTGATGACGGCAACAGTAGGTTTAGGAAGGGACAGTCTCGTGACAATATGTTATCGTTCACATCGATCTCAGTTGCAGAAGCCAACAGCCTGGAAAGAAAATAAACTTTTTAAGGACCAGTAGATGGTTCCATAGTTGGACGCCGAGGAAGAGCAACCAGAGCCGTCACCGGGGAACCAGTTAGTAAAGCCAGCGAAATCTCATCAGAAATAAGTCCTTCACCAGCCGAGGTTGAGAAACATTTAGTTGGAGCCAAGTTGGTACCGCCAGTTGGTGAAATTGAGATGCAGTCGCCGGCATCAACTATTTCACCAACGCAAGGATCCAAATCACCACGAACCTCCGTCATGTAGGAGGTCGGAGGAACTGGGTTGAAGTCATTTGATTATACAACTGTGGTGAAGGAGGGAGAGGTTTCATTTAAGTCCATCGATGTTACCGCTTTGGAACAATAAAGTTGTTGTTAGACAAAAAACAATTATTTTTTTTCGGATGCTGGGCAGCACTGTACACTTTTAAGTTCTTGAAGTGGGATTAGTCAGAACTGAATTTATTGTGAAGATCACAAAATGATTGGGCTTGAACTCCAAGTAGGTTTGCCTTACGATTTCATGTCGACTTTTATGTGCCTGCAGCTCGGACACATCCAATTGAGGGGGTATTCTGGTCTACAATCCTGAATTTGAGGCATTTTAAGTAAGAAAAAAAAGAAACGAAAAACATTTTACAAATACAGTTTTTTTTATGATTTTTATTGACATTTTAAGAATACAAAAAAAAAATAAAACTCAATATTTGCCGACTGCTGGAGTGAGGTTTTGGAAAAAATCGCTGCGTCCTGGTTGACATGATTTCAGCCCTTGCAGAGATCGGAAAAAAAGTCAAACAAATTCTTCATTAGAAAAAATGCCCTTGTTGACCACTGTCAAAAAAAAATTTTAAATAGCAAAACGACGTCGACTTAAAAACAAAAAACGTTTTTTAACCAATTTGTTCGACCTTTATGAACATCTTAAAAATACTTTTAATCAACATTTTTTCAAGTCCGAGACAGATCGAAAGAGAGTAGTATAAACTAGATATATACCAAATTTCAAATGAATCGGTTTAGTAGAACTTAAAATATTACGTCAACCAACTCAAAAAAAATAGTTTCGAAAAGAACGCTTTTAAAGTGTAGGAAACTTTTATAAGGGCTCGGACGGCAAGTCACAAAGTCGAATTTTGAAAAATCTATTTTTAATAGTCTAAATATTCAAAACGTGAAAAAAACGGTTTTGTCAAATTTCTAGACCAGAGTACCCCCCAAGGGCCAACTAGTTGTTTGTCGACTATTTGGCAACTTGTGCGAACTTACTAAACGCATCTAGAATGCACCAAGTTAGCGAAAGCAGCACAATATAGACTCATCTGGGATACAAATTTTTTGAATATACATATTAAAAAAAAATTTAATAAAAACCACAAGTAAAAATCGGTGTAACCACTGCTGTATTGAGTGGATAGAATCGCAAGTACAGATAGTACAAATCCAAAGAAATAGTAATAAGCTTAGTAAGAGAAGTACGCTCTTAAGTTGCAAGGGATAAAACAGAATTTTTAAGAAGAATTGAGAGAAATGGAGTAGAACTTTTTTCAATAGTGTGGTCAATTTTACCATAACGTTAAACTCGACGTAAGCGTGTTTTTTTTTATATTTTTATCTGTTTTGCGACCTCTTCTAAAAAACTTTGTCTTTTACAGAGGTAATTTCATTTTGGGATACAAATTAAAACGATACCGTTTCATCATATTTACTTTATATACCAAAATATAAATGATTAAAACATAGTGTGCCATATGTTTTTTTATATAGTTTCATTATATAAGAAGCTAAAATGAACAGCCACTCAGAGCTTCATAATTCATCTGATCAGGATTATTCCGAGTTTCTCAGCGAATATTTATTGCAAACCAATTCACAAAGCAATGAGCCCGAAGTTATTTACGAAGGTTTGTATATAAAAATATATATTAATGCAAAATTAAATAATATAAAAATATTTTAAGATGGGGAAATGGAAGCAGAATGGTTGATTTCCGCTGGATATCCTGAATTGACAAAGCCATTTGAACAAGTAAGTCTGTTATATACGTAACATCAAAAATAAAATTTACTAGGCCATAAACAATCATCATTTATTAATTTTCTAACAAAACTTTTGTGACATAACAACAAGCATAGGCAGATAGGAATTAATCACCTTTATAGTTGCAAAAGCTATTTCGGGTGTTTTAGGCTTTAGGATTTAGGATTTAACGGATGTATAAATAAAATTAATTTTTACATTACTTTTTCACTTTTACTTTTACTTAAATTGATTTTAATAAAATATAATTTGTTCCTAAAATTACAAAATAACTATATGTGATTTGCTTGCAAGGATATTAAAATACATAAGAAATTAAGGATAAAATCAAATTAAACGTCCAGCTCAATTATTCGATAGTTCCTATGGCAGCTATATGATATCGTTTTCAGATTTTAATAAAATTAAAAGCGTAATTCTGAACTCTGAAAAAGAATTAAAAAAAAATTACAAAATAGAAAAGTCAAATTTAAAATAAAAAATTTTATATAAATTTATTGTTTCCATAGGAGCTATATTATATAGTGGCCCGCTTTTGATGAAATTTAAACCGTAATTCTGAAATATTTAACCATTGCTATATGTCGAACAACTAAAACAAAAAATAAAAGCAAAGTTATAATTTTTTTCACTTATTTTTCTGATTGTTCCTATGGGAGCTATATGTTTCGACTTATATATTACCTGACATAGAAAGACACCTTTTGGGAAAGTTTCATGCAGATGGCTTTAAAACTGAGAGACTAGCTTGCGTAGAAACAGACGGACGGACAAACGGACATGGCTAGATCGACTCTCCTAGTGATGCTTTCCAAGAATATATATATATATATATATATATATTTTATAGGGTCGGAAACTTCTCCTTTACTGCGTTGCAAACTTCTGACTAAAATTATAATACCCTTTGCAAGGGTATAAAAAGAACGTAACAGGTAGAAGGGAGTTTTTTCGACCCTATAAAAGTATGTATGTACAATCTTGATCACGATCAATAGCCGAGTCGATCTAGCCATGTCCGTCTGTCTGTCCGTCCGTATCAACGTCGATATCTCGAAAACTATAAAAACTAAAGCACAAGTTTATTTCAAAACGGAGCCACACCCACTCTAACGCCCACCTAAGCCATGTTAGACCGTAGCTATTGGACTCTGTGTGTGTGTTTTCGTCATATCTATCGGTAGACATAAAAATGTTCAAAATTTAACTATTATTTAAGATGTTATATTTCCTTTCCAACTGACTTTTATATGCAAGGTTGGCTCAATTTTGGATTTCTTTGAAAATAAAACTATTGTGCATAAAAATGACTAAAAAGAGACCAAACGCAGATCTCTGGCACATATACGGGAATCTTTGTTTTTTTTCAGAAATTGTGGTGGTCTCCTTAGCACACTCGTCAAACAAACACCCTTCCATGTCGTTAAAGTTGGCAAATGCCTTGACAGCATTATGTAATCCGGCTGAGCACTGTAAACTCACTGATATTCATGATGTTTAATTAATTTTAATTTGCGACAATTCTAAACTAAACAAACTCAGATCAGCTGTTCGTGCCATTCACATGTCGGAGTAGCATTAGCTAAATGATAAATACGCCAATGGAATCAGGCTATTAGACCCCAGGATGATGCAATGACTTTAACGTAACCCATCGGATCTAAATGAATTGACGAAGTGTTGTCCCACTCGACCAGTTCTGTTGCCCTTGCATGAGACACTTGGCAATTTCTCCAACTTTATGGAATCTAGGAGTATTTCGACGTGTTTGGATGTTTCTCTTTCTTCGGCCTCAATTCCAGTTAAACAGCTAACTTTCGTAATAGGTGTAGTGGCCAGTAAAGACAATTTAAAAATGTTTTTTTTTTGTTTTTAACAATTTAACAATTTTGGACAGCTAAGGGTTAAGCCAACTAGACTCTCGCATTCCATCCTTCAGTTTCGTCTGAAGAAGGCTCCGTTGAAGCACTTCAATGTAGTCTGCCTGTAGTAAATAAAAATAAACAAAGTCCATTCTGTATAAGATTTTTATACCCTTGCAGAGGGTATTATAATATCCGAACCTATAAAGTATAAATGTTCTTGATTATAATCACTAGGAGAGTTGATCTATCCAAGTCCGTCTGTCCATCTGTACGGGTATTTAATTTCTTAAATGGGTTCTACCTATCGACTGACCTATAAACTTTTGGACTGGTTAAAAATTGTCCATTTGGCAGAATTTAAAAAAGGTTTTTATTTAAGTATTTGCCATTTTGTTAATACTTGGTAATTTTTAAAGATCGAGTTGAGCTACTCACTACCGGAATCATGTAAGCAGTGGGAGTATTTTTTTTTGCTAGAGCCTCTGCAGACAGCCTATAGTCCCGTTATTTCTAAATATTTTTGTTAAACAAAAACCTTCAACCAAGTTAAATACTTGCCTTATTATGTGCTAAACAATTTTTAAAACCTTCTATTATGATATTTACTTTCTTTAAAAACAAATTCAAAAAATTGCCTATGCTTTCGTGATATAGCACCTTAAAGGTATCTGCATGAAATTGTCTTTTTGTTGCAGGTAGTACATAGGTCGGAACGAGCCGGATCGGATGACTATAGCATATAGCTCCCATAGGAACAATCGGAAAAATAAATTTAAACAAATTATTACTTTGGTGTTTTTTAATTTTTTTGTTAGTTCTTCGAGATATAGTAATGGTTAAATATTTCAGAATTACCGTTTAAATTTCATTAAAATCGGACGTCTATAGCATATAGCTCCCATAGTTTTCTTGTTTTTTTTGGTATCATACGTTTGTCGAATTAATTTTTATACCATTGCAGAGGGTATTATAAATTTAGTCGGAGACATCTCCGACCCTATACAGTATATATTTTCTTGAACAGCATCACTAGGCGAGTCGATCTAGCCATGTCCGTCTGTCCGTCCGTTTCTACGCAAACTAGTCTCTCAGTTTTAAAGCTATTTGCATGAAACTTTCCCAGGTAGTATATAAATCGGAACGAGCCGGATCGAACGACTATAGCTAAAAATAAATAAACAAAATTGTAACTTTGATGGTTTTTAATTTTTTTTTAGTTCTTTAAAATATAGTATGGTTAAATACTTCAGAATTACGATTTAAATTTCATCAAAATCGGACGACTATATCATATAGCTTCCATAGGAACAATCGGAAAAAAATACAAACAAAATTATATCTTTGCTGTTTTTTATTTTTTTTTTAGTTCTTCGACATTAAGTAATGAATAAATATTTTAGAATTACGGTTTAAATTTCATCAAAATCGGACGACTATATCACATAGCTCCCATAGAAATAATACAAATATATAAAATAACTATCTAATAATTGAGTTAACTATCTAATAATTAAGTTTTTAAACATATACGCAAGTAAATCATAATTTTAATGTTTTTAAAAATATTTAATTCTTGCAATAGCTGCAAGGGTATCGGAACTTCGGCTTGCCGAAGTTTGCTTTCTTTCTTGTTTAAACAAATTTTTTGAACATAAACATATTTTGAAATTTTAGTTTATGTAATGTGTTGAAGTTCCACAATTATAATTGAGCTACATACACGCATATAAATCGAAATTTAGATGTTTTAAATAATATTAATCTTGGCAATATCTGAAAGGGAATATACACCTTTTTTTTAATTTGTTACATTTTTATTCTTCAAAGTATTTGTGCGGACTCTGCCGAAATACAGAGTTATCAGAGTAAAACGTCCGAGTTGTTTCGATCTCAAATTTGCACTGATTTTAATGTTCAAGTTTGAGATTACAAAGAGCGATATGTACATATATGAGCTGGATGTATATTACACAAAAATGTTGTATTCCTGCGGCTGCTTTACGATTTACCCAAAAACGATATATTCTTGTGTCTGAGATTCTTCTTTTTTTCCTCGTCGCCAATAATGTTGTGTTTGAGCAGAAGCGTTCTCGGTGATTGCTTGGTACAGACTGACTTTATTCAGAGATCAGCGAGAGAATGAACATATGTAACGTGTGTTTTTTTTTTTTTTTTTTTTTTATATCATTTGGTTTTATTGAATATGGTACTTACAAAGATTAGGGGAGAGGTAATAGAGATAAAGTAGGGTGAATAGATATAGCTGTGAGTTGGTTTATTCCTTATAACCCTGTGGTGGCTTTGCTTCGCCGGATATGATTGCCACTGCATCGTTTCCAAGACGCTCTGCGTCTTGCAGTGTTTTGGCCACAATAACGATGGCTATATCGTCCGCAAAGCCTATCACTTCGATCTTCCTGGTAACGCCAGTCTTAAGACGCCATCATACATGGCGTTCCAGAGCAGCGGTCCCAGTACAGACCCTTGGGGAACTCCACAGGTGATCTTGTGTTCCATCACCCCTCTATTTGTGTCATAGAGTAGGGTGCGATCGGTAAAGTAGGACTGTACAATGCCTACCAAGCTCTCCGGTGCGCCAAGTTGGTGGAGTGTATGAAGACGGGTCCTCAGGTACTTTGTTCGCCTTAGGTAGCAGAACCAGCTTTTGAATCTTCCACCGCTCCGGGAAGATGTTTTCCGCAAGACACTGGTTGAAGACCTTTGCGAAAGCTTCTGGGTGCTCGGTCATGGCTAGCTTCACAGCAGTATCTGGAATTCCGTCCGGACCCGGTGCTTTCTCTGCGGGCATATCCCTGGCAACTTTCTTGATTTCATCCGGATGGATTCTGATCGGTGATGTCTCTGCAGGTTCTGCGTACGCGCGCTGAGGAATTGAGGTTACTGTTGGAAATAGGTGCTCTACGATCGTCTTCATGTGGGAAGCTTCTCCGGCGCCGAGGGGCTTTACCTGGCCCATCTTTTTGACTACAACTTTGTAGGCTGAACACCACGGGTCCTGCTCAGCTGAGTCGCAAAGTTCCAGGAAACACTTCTTCTTGGATTGCTTAATGAGCCTTTTTAGAGTCCTGCGGCTCTCGGCGTACTCCAGCCTCCTAAGCTCGATTTCGGCGACCTCTCGCCCTCTGCTGCCGCCTTCTGGCTCTCAGGCAGTCGCTGCCGTCACGATGGCTCCCATAAGCCTCGCCGAGCTGCTCTCCGCGTGTTCACCAGTTTCGGGATCTCTCCATCCTCTGAGAAACGCGTCCTCCTGGAACGTCTTTGGGTTAAAGCGTCTGTTTGTTGGGACCGTAGTAGCTGGCCGACCGCATGCTATGTCGCAGATGATGGTCTTGTGGTCGCTTGCAGTGTAGGTTTCACTGAGGCGCCAGCGGGCTTGCGAGAAAAGTGAGCTGCTGATGAATGTAAGGTCCACAACGGAGCCGGCTCCTGCTCTGCTTAATGAGTGCTCCGATCCGAAATTTAGTAGAGCTACGTCGAGTGACGCAATGGCTTCAAGCAGTGTTCTCCTTCTGCTGTTCGTGCAGACTGACCCCCACTCCACGGCCCACGCGTTAAAATCGCCAGCAATGATAACGTTTCGCCTTCCCCTTGCGTCGTCCACCAGTTCATCCAGAACTGCCGCGAACTCCTGGAGAGAGAGGCGTGGTGGCAGGTAGCAGCTGTAGATTGCAACCTCGTTCACCGTAGCTCGAATGAAAAACGAACCGGCTCTCAAGTGCTGTGGCCGGGATGACCCAATCGTCAAGATCGCCGCAGACTTTGTAGTATCCAGTACGTAGTCCGTCCCGGGAGTCTTTTTGTACGGCTCGCTGATTATCGCCACATCGGCTTGGATTTCCCGCACAGTCTGCTTTAGTAGATCATGCGGCTTCGCAGTGGTTGATGTTGACTTGCAGGATCTTCACTTTTCTGACGGTTTTTTGCTCATAGGGCATCTCCTGCTACCTGCTATGTGGTTAACCTCTGTCTTCCTAGCGCCAACGCATAGAAAGCAGTTTGCTACCTTATGCTTTCTTGCCTCTGGCCCTGGTAGGTTTGCCTTCCTAGCCAAGTGGTTGGCTGTATGACGCCAAACCCGGCGTTGTTTGCGTGGCCGCGCGCCCTTTTGCAGCCTCTACCTCCTCCAATCTTTCGCTAAGCTGTATCTAGATCTCCTTGATGCTCATTAGGGTATCCTTCATGCTCTGATTTATCTGGCGAACTGCCGGCTTCTTTTCTATGCACGTTGAAATCAGTCCGTCTATCAGATTTCCCAGATCGAGCACTAGCTCGACGGGGGGCTTCTGGCCCTTTAATTTTTTTGCCTGCTTCTCGGGGCTTGAAGGGCTCATAGCATCCCTGCCCCTTTTTGGCGTCTCGCTTTCGCCAGCCCGCTCCAATGGGAACATGTCCCCCGCCAAAACCGGCGGCGCTTATGGTGGGGGCGTTCGACCAACCTTGGGTCGCTTGTCGAACGCCTGGAGGCAGTCGATTTCCGCCGTTGCGTCCATCGGAAGGCCTCGTTGTTGCGCCACTTCCCGCTAACGCAGGGAACTCCTTTATTGGTAATACGAGTAACGTAACGTGTGTGTGTATACATGTGTGTGCTTATAGAACGAAGGAATGCAGAATAGTTTTGGATGTGTGAGGTAGAGAGAATACATTTTGCTTATACATAACACATAGAAAGGTCGTTGTGATTGAATGCGATCACCTGGAAGTGATCCCATTATTTGTTCCATTAAACGCGGCTTATAATGGTAACAGTGTGTCCAGTGCTGTAAAATCTTTCGAACGTTTTCTCTGGCGTTTACGATCTAAGCCTGGAGTGGCAGAATTCCAATGAGAGCCTTTGGTCCAGCGTGCATGTGCTGCCAGTGCAGATATTCAACAAATTTCAATGTTAAGCAATGATCCTTTGGAAGAAGAACAGGAAGTTTGGCATTGAGTGAAATTGGCTAAGCGGCCTGCTACACGTAACAGTGTTATAGAACGGTTTGATCCGTCAGTCGCTGCTAGGAATGGATTTAGCTTTTGAAATTCGGGTTTTAAAATCTTGTTTTCCTTGAGCTGCTGGGTTTCGTTGAAAAAGGTCTTCTGCTGAATATGTGACACGATGTGCTTGAACGCGAATTGCAATTCAGTTGCTGATGTATGAATTACATCGACTACTTTCAATTTCCTGTTGGCCTTGATTCGATTGAAGACGCGCAACACAAAAGTTATGACTTGCAAAATGCGCCGACAGGATGATAATGTAATCGAATACATCTTCTTTGTTGCCACTATCGGTACATGTGAGGACTGTTGATTTTCGCAGCTCCAACTATTCTTCGGTTTCCTGAGAATTTGTTACTGGTTGAGGACATCCAGATGAGGGTTGACGTAAGAAGCTTGGTCCAAACCTTGTAGTTTCCATAAGCTCAGATGCTGCACAGCCTCTTGACACTATGTCCGCGGGATTGTCCTTGCCCGGAAAGTGCCTCCAAATAATGTTTGAAGTGGTTGATTGCATCTCAGAAATCCGGTTGGCGACGAAAAAGTTTAGCCTGGACGACTGAACAGAACACATCTAGTTCGGGCTGCCAAAAACCGGGATTTGGGAATTTCAAAAGACTTTCCTAGCCTGTGAGGGTTCTCTTTAAAGGGCAAGCAAACTTGAACCCGTCAAGATGTTAGAAACTTTGTGTTTGCCAAATATTGCCGTTCAATACGAACGGTGAACGTTCATCTTCTACGGTGAAACAATTATTGTTCAAATCAAACTCCTCTATTGGCCAAAACCTTTCTAATGCATCTTGCTGCTCCGTGGAACGTGCCATGTTGCATGTGACGATTTGTGATTGCGGAATTTCAGAAACCTTTCCGCCAACGATTCAACCAAGTACAGTATTGACCAGGCAAGGAAGGCCAGGTCCCAGAGAAATTTTGCCTTTTGAAAGTAAATCAAAAAACTCCTGTGTGCTGATGAGTAATTCAATCTTGTGAGGCATGTAGAATCCTGGATCTGCAAGGTCAGTCTCTGTAGATATGTTCCACTGTGAAGTGTCAACGAAACGCTCTGGCCGATTAAACGATATTGTCTTCGCTACAGCGAATTGTAAATGCCATTTATTTATTGATAGTCGTGATCGAATAGTCGTTTAGACAAAAAATCTCTTCTGCGTTCTGTCATCGCCTATGCCAGAAATGTCATACTTCTGTCTTTCGAATCTGAGCTGAGGGAGATTGACCAACTCTTCAGAGATGAAATTTATTTCAGGGCCTGAGTCAAGCAAATCTCTGGCTGGCTGAAATATTTCGAACTTATCCCTAATCAACACTACTGCTGAAGGAATTAAAGCAAGCCTCGAATGACGCGAAAGCATAAAAATAGCATGTGTGGGTTCCTGCTTATGCTGAGAAGTCTGGGCAACAATCAGTGTTGGTTGCTCTGGATGAGCACTTCTATGAAGAACTGTGTGATGTAAGCCTTGACAAACGCGACATAGCGATCTACTTGGATATCTGCTCGCCAAATGGCAGGTGCGAAAATAATTAATGCACAGAGCGGATTGATTGACGAAATAAAATTTATCCTGCCAGTCTAGTGAACTAAATGAGAGCGTGATCAGTTGCAGAACATTTTTTACAACCACCCTGTTCCGCAACAAAGGCTCTCCTATTCTGTGTGGGCCTTGCTTTCGGCTTCTAATCAGATGATCGTTTAACGTTGCTCTCCAAATATTAACAGTGACGGATTAACTGCGGTAACAATCCTCATCATTTGAATATCGAAAAAGCTAGAAATGTGCTCTATGAAAATCAAAACCTTTTTAACTTCTTTAACGCCTTAGGATAACTGATTTCGGACACATGAAAAGTGGCTATGACACTTAGAGCGGCTCCAGACAAACAGCTAAGCAAGTAGTTGAATTTGTCAAGCTGAGTGAGATTGTGGAGCAATCATTGAGTGAAACAATACCTTATCCAAATATGATGACAATGCCCATTTGTTCTGAGTGAGGAAAAGAAACACTCCGATGCTTGGGCGAGTAACTCAATTTTTGGGCTCATTTATTTGCAGACCAGCTGCACAAGTATGTGTGTGGCGATGATTCCGGTGATCCAACGATGCTTCCGGACATCCAACGATGATGCCAAATGCCCTGCCAATATGCCGATGAAGTGCAATGCGTGCCGGAAATACACGAAGTATTCTGGCGGTCTGGCGATGCTGGAATCTATTTTTCCGCCAAATGCAGAGTGAATGATTCTGTGTGCGAATAGGATTTATGTTGAGACTTGCCGAATGTAGTGTCCTGTCACGGTCGCCAAAATGTGCGGACTCTGCCCAAATGCAGACTTATCAGAGTAAAACGTAGAAAGAGCGATTTATACATATGTGAATTCAAAATACTTAGATACATACATACATATAATAATTAAGTAGTATAAGTTGGCAAAGAATTCATATTAATCAACTGTTTTTAAACAAAGTTATTTATAAACAAATAATAATAAAATGTAAATTGGCATTCAGTTATGATGTCATCGAACAGTATTGTCCATCTTTCTGGTAAATCACGGATTCTGCGTCGAAAGAAGTCTATTTTGTTTATATTTTTCAAATTGAGCTTTAAATCATCATAGCTTGTATGTATTTAAGCATACATATGTGCATTTAACCCGATATTTAGATTTTTTAAATAATATTTAAATTTACAATAGCTGCAAGGGGAAATAAACTTTGGCTTGACGAATTTTGCTTCGTTTCTTGTTACTTTATTCGACGAGTTTCGGCTTTAATGTCAACGTGTTAGTATCGATTTCTACGGAGCACTCTGAATTTGTTGTTTCTTTGGAACAACATATTCATGTTTACCTAAACGATTTGTGTTTGCCGGCCTTGCCTTCACTGGCAGGACGACTGCCGCGTACGTGTGTTGCTACGAGAATATAAGATAGGTGCCCGCGAGTTTTAGTTTAGCCTGTCCCTTATCAAGGCGGACATTGACCAAATCATGAAAGCATAGAGTAAGAACTATATATAGGCACCATGCTTATATATTTTTTATCGAACTTGAATCCTCGACTAACAATATGGAGTGTTACATTAAATCTGACATTAATCTCTATAATTGTCAAGAATTTAAGCACACTAAAGCCTACAAAGACTCTAAAATGTTCGAAATGGAGTAGTGACAATGAGTCTCTCAAGAACTTTGTCACTCCAACCATTTCAGATAGGCGGTGGTGGCGTAATATCTACATGGTTCGTAATATCTACGTGGTTCGTAATATCTACAACCCTTTCGGATAGTAATAGGCCTTAGGTCCCACAGTGTGAAAGTCTATATTGTCCCTCCTGTGCGTCGTAATAAAGTCGCCTGCTGTTTCCTGCCTCCAAAATGTGCAAATGAGGTTCTCTAGCAGATAATTTTCCGCGCAAGACAAAAACTTCAAAAAAGTGACAAATAAGTAAATTTGTTCCTGCCCCGATTCCTGTTTAGAGTGCCTGGGGTCCAGTCGTATCCTCTCTTCATTCTAACCAGTAGAAGTCTAATTATGCCAGACTTTCGCATTCTCAACAACGCTCACCACAGTCCTCCCCGCTTAATGCCAGCGTGCGTTACGAAAACTTTGGATGCGTACGCGTCATGTACAAGACTAAGCTGTTTTAAAAGGGCCGATTCTTTATTGAGAAAAGCAATTTACGAGGTCAAGTCGAACTTCTTCCTCTGCAAACTTTAGTGCGATTGATTTAAATTCTGATCGTGGCTTTGAACTGTGGAAATGCACTTCTGGGCTTAAGCTTAAAAAGCTGCCTTACTCCGTTCTGATGGTACTTGGGTGAGATATCTCGATGTCTTCATCTTACAATCGGAGAAAGCATTCTAAGATGACGCGATAGCCCGACAACATACCGCATCAAACACTCACTCGTCTATTGCGCAAACTGATAACGTGTACCACAAGGCTTAAGGGCTATTCAAAATCAATAAAATATTTAAAAAAAAAACAGTTTTATAGCTATTTGAAAACTAAACTTTTTTGTGAGCCACCCTGTAGTTTTAATAAATTTTATAAATTTGTTGTATATTCCGATTTGTGATAAAAAGACGTAATTTTGTTTTGTTTTCTGAAAAGCTTTTTTTTGCTAAATTTTTTTAAACTCGTAACTTTTATTTACGTTTCCTGTAATTGCAGAATTAGGACAACTTTTAAAATTATTCCAATGTATAAATAAAACAAAACCTTTTAAAATTATTTTAATGTATAAATAAATCAACATTTAAAAAAAAACATATACATTAAACGAGATTAATTTTTTCTTTATTTGTTTTTCAGGGGTTAGAACTTCCTAAAACTGATCTGGAGCCTTTACTGATTAAATTATCAAAGCCACATGCGGAAGCTATTAAACAACGTGTACGAGCTTTAAATCAAACAGTACGAGGACGCACAAAGAGTCGGTCAAAGCCTAAACCTGATATACGAGATTTATTCCCCGATTTTGATGTAAGATGATATATTACTTTATTATTTTTAATTATAAATAATTTTTTTTTATTTTTTTCTGCCCTAAGTTTACTTGCAAGTCAGAAAAGACCGTTTACACTGAGTTATAAAATCTTACAATAATTTTTGTTTCATCATAAAAATCTTTTAATACAGTGATAGGTAAAGCAATCTCGAGGTCAAGTGCCGGCTTTGATTTTAAGTAAATGGATAATGCGACGTAATGCAAACACCCTCAAAAGAGGATGAATTGGACACGTGTTTCCCATGCACACAGTCTGGAGTGAAAATTATAATGAAAAATGCAATATCTCTGTCTATATCAAGCTTTAGAAAGATTTTTGTTTACCTTATATTTATTTATTTATGGGGTTACATGGGGAGGTAGGACTTCATATTATAAAGATATTTTGTTTTGCTAAAAGCATTTGTTTAATAATTTTTTCGCGGCGATTAGGAAGGATTGGCAGACCTCGAATGGCTTGACGAAGATTATGTTCCAGATGATATCAGCGCAGATGAACAGTTTTCAAAAAGCTAACTACGACCGTTCTCCTAGGCAAGGGGAAGTATTATTGTATTTTGGGACAACATTTTTTGAACCTAATAGATGAATTAAAGTTTTTTTAAAGAAATACTTGATTTTTGTTATGTTTCACAGGACAACACAAGTTTTGTGCATGCCAAACCGTATATAAGTATGATAAATAAGGATTTTCTAAGCATAGTTTCCTACTACAGCTATATTCTATCAGCTCTGGTATATGCGGTATATTTAATCTAAGAAAATCACATTTTTTTCTTTAGTTTGGTTATATCTTTAAGATTGGTCAACAAATTTTAGAACGCCTTTTAATTTAAAAAAAACAAAAAATTATGCCATTTAAAAAAAAAATAATTTCTTATTTTTGCTACAATTTGTTTTGTAAATTGTTAATTTAATTAAATTAAATAATTTGATAATTCTAGTTACGAACCTAAGTCAGACCCTTATGCACAACTGTGACAAATTCGTGACAATTGGTCAAACTGTTTGCTTGAAATCTTTCGCGTTTAAGGGATAACTTTCGTTCTTTAATATATTTTGAGTGGAAATTCTAGAAAATCGTACCTATACATTAATGTAAAATTTTTTTTTTGTAACTCAGAAGGCAGAAATTTATTTTAATCCCAAATTTCTAGCCTTTATAGTTTCCGATATCTCGACGTTCATACGGACGTACAGAAGGACTTGGCTAGATCCACTTGACAATTGACCCTGATCAAGAATGTATGTACTTAGTGTCTACTTATAGAGTCGGAAACGATTCCTTCTCCCTGTTACCTAATTTTCAAAGAACATAATTTACCCTTTTACTTTACGGGTATAAAAATAAGTTACTCTGAACTAATCCAACATTTTAACTTCATGGTCTGTACTGGAATTTTTCCAGTCGGGTAAAAGGTTTTTTTTTTTTTAATTTCGGTCAGAAGTTTGCAACACAGTGAAGGAGACATCTGTCCGTTCGTCTGTCCGTCCGTTTTTTTAAAGCTATCTGCATGAATCTTTTCCAAAAGTTGTCTTTCTGTTGCAGGTAGTATTAAATAGTTGGTAACGATTGTTCACATGGTTTTGTGCAAACCAAGCCTTGACCAGCTTTAAGGTGTGTCAACTTTTTGAAAGACCTATCGCGAGGTCATGTTTCCTCAGCACATGGTAGCATAACGTCGTATTATCTTATTTTTATATCGGCTCATGGTATCAGGAATGAGATGAACAGGACCAACGCCATTCTAAGAAAAAAGCCCCAATCCATTATGGATAACGGTCTTCTTTGTGTACCGGGCTCAAATTTGTTAACTTTTAAGCGTCTTATATATCGTCTGGAGTCGTTTCCAAAAAGATTTATTTTTGATTCATCGCACCATAAAATATTATTCCACCTTTGGTCCATTTCATATGATATTAAGCAAACTGTCGCCATTAAATTGTCATTTTGGGCTATATGTTCTATATGTTTCAGATGAAATTTCATTTCCCATTTGGGTGGTAAGATCATCTTGGAAGACATAAAGGCATTTTCTGCATGTCTTACGATGCGGGTGTCTGTTTATTGTGAAGGTTTCTGCTTCCGTCCTCGTATTCAACATTAACTTTGGGTGTTAATGCATTTTGAACAAAACACACACTTATCGCCATTTCCTGAAGACTTTTTCCTCAATTTTGAAGATTTGCGGCAATATTCGTTTATTTATATTTAAATACATTTCAACACTTTAACTTTTCGAAATATAATCGATTTGCAGACCTGTATTTCATAACATTTGAATTTCGTCGTAACAAATGAAATTGATACCTACGTACTTCTTATTTTGACCAGTAGGAACAATTTTTAGTTCTTCGAGATATAGTTTTGGTTTGTTATTTCAGAATTACGGTTAAAATTTTATTAAAATCGGACTTAATATAGAGCAATCGGAATATAATAAAAAATAAACTAAAAATAGTTGTAACTTCTCTATTTTTTACCTTTTCCATTATATCTTTTAGATATAGTAGTGGTTGTCTAATTCAGAATTTCGCTTTTAATGTTGCTCAAATTGGAAAACGATATCATATAGCTGCCATTGGAATGATCGAATAATTTAGCTGAAAGTCATCATTGCGTCAATTGTTTTAGACATATACACATATAAATCGAAATTTAGATGTTTTAAAGAATATATAATTTTTGCTATAGCTGCAAGGGTATGTAAACTTCGGCTTGCTTCCTTTCTTTTTTTTCTTCAATGTAGTCCTTTTTGGTTGATACACTAATTCCAGCGATTAACCAACATTTACTTCTATCGAAAAAAACACAAACTTCTTATATTTTCTTTAAAAAGTGAGTTTAAGAAATTAATAAAAATCAACTATCCAAAAAACCAAGGACTTTATAAATTATAAATTTGACTTGTCAATAAGACCATAAGGCACTATAATTTTCTCCTTCTTCAAGATTCGATAAATTAAAACCCAAGTGAGAGCACACCTTTAAACTTCGAGCGTATTTATCAGTGTAATCGAAAAGCAAAAGTAAATCGTATTTTTCTGATGTAAATAGTTTTTAAACCAAATAGTCTTTAAATATTTGTTTAATGTTACATTTTTGTTATTAAAAAGGAATCAAGTACAGGCACACGTTCACGCAGTGCAACTCCAGATTCTTTAGATTCCATACAAGTCGATGAAGCTTGGATAACCAGTTCTACGTAAGACAGTCTTTGTTTACTAAAATTCCTGAGCTAATCTTTTTTTTAACAGACCAAACTTTGTGAGTGTTTTTGAAAACAAAGGTGAAACTGCCCGTAGAAGTGAAAATCAATCAAAAGGAAAATATTTTAAACAGAACTTGCGAAGAACACCCAGCGCGCCGCTTAAAAGTTCAACTTCTACAGATATATTTCGAGGCTCACATGTGCGATGTGATATACCATTGTATTCGGCTCATGGTGTGCAGTTGCTTGGGTATTCACGAATAGGCACCATTCACTTGCCTCGAAATAGATCTGACTCAGATCCATTTTGTTCAGCTGGGTAAGTATTTTAATTTTTTTTTGCAGTTGCATTATTGTATAATTATGTATTTCTTCAGGCATGCACGTAAAATACAATTGGCGGATTCGCAAAATGAAAATAATACATCATCAGGAGATTCTTGTGATGAGTGCATAGATATTTCCCTAACCAAAAAAAATAATCTAGAGCTGCCAAACTCAAAAAATGAGCGCACAAGTGTTAATCCTATGCCTTTTAATGGTCTAAGCTTTGAAAGTATTTGTCGACATACCTTTAGCACAGACTACGTGGATACACTAGATAACTGTGATACTTCTTCAAAATTATGGTCCGACATAGTTTTAATGAGCGAAATTGACCGTAAACGTTTACAGACAACACTATGGTTAGAATTAGCCACAATATTCGATCGTAACCAAGTTTCTTTGGACAAAAGAAAGCCTTTTAAGCGTCGTCGCAAAGAGGAGGGTAGTCTCTTTGGTGTATCTTTAAACGCACTCATACGTCGGGATCAGCAAGCTACTGGAACTGACTCTACGTTAGTTCCACTATTTTTGGAAAATCTGCTTGCCGAACTTCTGCAACGTGGCTCTAGAGAAGAAGGAATACTACGAATAGGGGGACATAAGCAAAAGGTTAAAACGTTTTTAATATAATGTTCTTGTAAAATAATATAATAATATTGTTACTTACAGACTGAAATACTTTATAACGAATTAGAATCAACTTTTTATCAACGACCAGAAAAGTTAGCTCATCTTTTTGGATCAGCTACAGTTCACGAACTCAGTACCCTTCTAAAGCGATGGTTGCGTGAACTTCCCCAACCTTTGCTAACTAATGAGCTTATTAAACTATTTTATCAATGTCACACACTTCCACCAGTGGATCAAAGAAGTGCATTATCGATTCTATGTCAACTCCTTCCACCCGAGAACAGGAACACATTGCGTTCCCTGCTGAAATTTTTAAATTATATCATTGATCTTAAAGATGTCAACAAAATGAATCTGCATAACGTATCTACAATAATTGCTCCATCCTTTTTTCCACCACGGTATATACACCCGAGTGACAAAAACAGCATTGCAGAGCAAGTAAAGATGGCCGCACAGTGTTGCCGTTTGACTTACGTTTTAATATTGCGTGGCGAAAGACTTTTCCAAGTACCAAATAATTTAATTGTGGAATCAAAGAGTAAGAAAACGAGGTTGGTATGTTTTGGCCTTGAATTATGGAATTAACTTTTTCATGTATTGTATTTTTATAGGGTAAAAAAGGATGCCCACGGCGAGGCATAATATAAATTTATAAAATAACACTTAATTTTAATGAAGCGTAGAACTCTGATGGCAACGATTTTGACTCTACAGTTATTAACGAACATGAACCAATTCAAATTATGTGCATCGCTTTGTTATTTGAAAAACATATATTTTATATTTTACTGTTGTAAACTTATTATGTATTTAATTTTGGTTAAACTTGACTCTCGCCAACGGTGGCGATCATCATCTTATAATTGATGAGGACTGTTGGCCACTTCTTTAAAAACAGAGACGGAATATGATCAGTATAAAAAAATTGATTTGGAAATAATCGGCATAGTTCTCAAGGGATAGTGTAGCAATAGGCAAAATGACTTGACTCTGAGTGACATTTATTGGGCCATAGGGGTGTATTTATAGAAGAACTTAACATAGGAGCTTATGGTAAGGGTTATATGTGTTTGAAGAGCACTTAAACGAATTTAAATAGTATCCGAGTTTTACGTTTAATTACATTACAGTTATTTTGTGATTACACATTTATTACTCCTCCAGATAACTAGGGGGTTCTTATCCTAACTTACTATAACATATGATTTTAGTGCCGTTGACGTCTTGGCTAGCCGTATGATAATGTTTTATTTGAACAGTGGGTTTTAAAATATGCTACACCCTCCTTTCTTAAAAAAATGTTATTTGTTTATTTGAATAGGTTTTTACTATTTGATTTGTACATGTACGTTTTGTTTTTTTTTATACCCTTGCAGAGGGTATTATAATTTCAGTCAGAAGTTTGCAACGCAATGACGGAGACATTTTCGAACCTTTAAAAAGTATATAATAAAATGCTCGAATAATTCGTAAGTTTAAAAAATTTATTTTATTTTATTAAACCGAATTAATACAAGATTATTTATAATGAAGAGCACCGACCAATTCGTTGTAGGTCTCAAACTGAACTTAACTAATTTAACTGCAAGGGTTGACGTTCATGCCTCGGTCTCAAACTTTTGGGTGAATCTCGAAGATTCTGAGAGAGAGCTTAATTATGGATTGTGATGGTTTTATTGATGCTTTGATTTCTTTTAAAGTCAAAAATATTTTGATAATTTTGTTTTCGAGCTATCGAGTCCGAACTTCGAGCGTGTGAAAATTGGGGCAGGATATTTAGACAATAAAAGTTGTTTAGTCTACTGCTGGGGACTTGTGTTTACTCGACTGCTTGGGACTTATGTGGAGTTGTGGTGTCCTATGACTGTATGCTTATCATTCGATAATGATTCATAGTTGTAGGGTAGCATGAGGTGTATGTGTTATGTGTTTGTACAATTGTAGGGTAGAATAGGGTATGATGATTATACATGTACTGTGTAATTATAAGTAGGCATCTGCTAAGTCTGTGGGACTGTGGATATGTCACTATAATTATATTCTTGAACAGCATCAGAGTCGAGCTAGGCTGTATTTTAATTGTTTTTTAGTTCGACATATATATGATTTATATTTTAAAATTGCAGTTAAAATTTTATCAAAATCGGACGACTTTAACATAATACTCCTATGGAAACAAAAATACTAAAAAAATACTTTTTTAAAAAATGTATCTTTTCTATTTGTTAATTTTTTTTGTCAATTCTTTTTGACTTATTAAAAATTTGACAGTTCAAAATTACGCTTTTAATTTTATTAAAGTCGGAAAAGATATCATATATCTGCCATAGGAACAATCGAATAATTGAGCTGCAAATTATCATAGCTTCAATGTTTTTAAATATGTACGCAAGTAATTCATAGTTCAAATGTTTTAAAGAATATTTAATAATTGCAATAGCTGTAAGGATATATGAACTTTCTTGTTGTATCTATTATTGAAATATCATTATATTCATTTATACAGACTATTTTTTATTTTATAATTTATTTATCTATATAATTCTTTACTTGTTCTTTTTGTTTTACTTTAAAATTTTCAATTAATTATTTCCTTTTGTATTGTATATTTAAGTTCCTCATTATAATCATCTTTATTTTAAAAAGGTTCGATACTATTAGTTGAATATATGAAATTTCTTGGTATTTTCCGAAACTGAGTTCAAATAGGCAGTATCCGTGTACACTTAATGTAGTGATATTGAAGCAATAGGTATATATATGTATATGAATATATTCGACCCAGTTGTCTTTTTTTATTTATATATGATCTAATGCA
This sequence comes from Drosophila elegans, assembly GCF_018152505.1. Classification (NCBI taxonomy): domain Eukaryota; kingdom Metazoa; phylum Arthropoda; class Insecta; order Diptera; family Drosophilidae; genus Drosophila; species Drosophila elegans. The sequence continues at coordinate 910,596 of NW_024545760.1, read as the reverse complement.
TTCGTCAAATGTTCTATGGGATCTTTTGATAGTGCCTAGAGTTTTATGGTGGTGTGCTGTCCGATTATGTATATCAATGTTAATACTGAATTCATGTATTCTGTCCCCATGTCTGTTAAAATGGTTTTCATTGGTCCGAAGGTAAGAACACATTTTTTGGAATTATTATTTTTAATTTGTCAACTTTGTGTTCACTGGCCTCTTATCCTACAGTTCTTTTTATTAAACTTTAGGAATGCATAGTTATTAACTTCCCGTGGATTTATTGCTTCGTATACTTTTGGTTTTTCAACACGTCGATTTTCGAGAGTTTTCCTGTTTTCTTGTTACTTATATACTTAATCTTGGTGTAACCTTAAGTATATTGTTATTTGCTAATTTTTTTATATCCCTTAATTCTATTCTTGAAAGTGCATCGTTTGCTGCATTTTCCTGTCCTCTGATATGTTATATTAAAAAATCGTATTCTTCTAAGTCTAATCTAATTCTAAATAGTTTTGACGAATGATTTTTCAAGGAGAAGAGGTAAAATAATGGTTTATGATCCGTTCTAAATGAAAATTTCTTTCCATATATGTATATCCTAATAAATGGCTGTAAATTCTTGTTTTATTGTAAAGTTTTTAAGGCGAACGAAATGGGTAATTGCTTTCCGCTTTCTTTCTTGACTTAATACTGCCCCATAAGCTACATTAGGAAATCAGGATATTGAAGCACTGCTGGGCTTAATAGTTGATTTTTAGATTCTCAAATACAAGTTGTCAATTTTTATTCCAGCAAAACCAACTTTTTTTCTAGATAGTCTGTTTATGTATTGTGCTGTTTTCGCAAAATTTGAAAGAAGTGGTTGTTAGACGCTCGTTCGTGGGAATATCCGCTGTGTATATGACGAAAAGCACTTTAACACGGGCGCTATCTTAAGAAATTCAAGCTTCTATTACGTAGTCGTCAGATATTGTATCGTTGCAACTTATTGAGAAGACTTTATTGTAGAGTTTTTACAAGTAACTTGTGAATATATTCAAGATCATTTTAACTTTATACATGTAAAATTGTTAAGTAACATAAGCGGAATATTAGCAGAGAAGCAGCAGGATAAGCAGTACATCTGTTTAAAAGCAGAAAAAAGTGGAGCAGTAATGCAGCAGCAGAAAAGTATCGAACACCTTATTGATTTTAGATGATGGAAGAATGTGCAGTTCTAGAATTGGAATTCAGCAGAAGCAGCAGAGAAAAAGTGAAGCCGCAGGGAAAAAGCCGACAAGGTAGAACATCTGTATCTTTTACATATTTACTATAAACATAATAAAAACAAGAAAGGAAGCAAACTTCAGCAAGCCGAAGTTCATATACCCTTGCAGCTATATGCTATGCATATACCCCTGCAGCTATTGCAAAAATTAAATATAATTGAAATCATTAAAATTATGATTGACTGTTTAAAACATGTTGTTTAAAAACATTAAGGTTATGATGATTTGCAGCTCAATTATTTTATAGTTCCTATGGCAGCTATATGATATCGTTTTCCGATTTCAATAAAATTAAAAGCGTAGTTTTGAACTATCTAAATATTAATTAATTAAAAAGAATTTCTAAAAAAAATATTTGAAATTAAAAAAGTAACATTAAAAAAAATTTTTTTTATATATATTTATTGTTTTAATGTGAGCTATATGATATAGTCATATGATGTAGTCATTTTGATGGAATGCAAACTGTAATTCTAATATATGTTGAAGAACTAAAAAAAAAAATTAAGAAACAGTAAAGTTATAATTTTTTTTTCATTTAGTTTTTCGATTGTTCGTATGGGAGCTGTATGCCATGGTCGTCCGATCCGGCTCGTTCCGACTTATAAACTACCTGCAATAGGAAGACAACTTTTGGGAAAGTTTTAGCTTTAAAACTGAGAGACTAGTTTGCGTAGAAACGGACGGACAGACGGACGATCAGACGGACAGACGGACATGGCTAGATGGACTCTGCTAGTGATGCTGATCAAGAATATATATACTTTATAGGGTCGGAAATGTTATAATACCCTCTGCCAGGGTATAAAAACCAATTTGAGATTAACCACTCAGCTCACATTTGGGGGCTAGTCCTAACGCGAGTTACGAAGGCCAATGAGTGAGAGGGCAAAAAAGCAGGAGCCTTCTAAGATACCAGTTGTAAAAGGGAGGCAGCCTTACTACACAAGGTCGGCAGTAGAAAATCTAAAAATGACTGATCCGAACAACGAGAACCAGAAACTTGAAGAAGCAAGTGGGTGTCAGAATTTCGGAGCAATGGCTACTTAAAGCTGTTCGATCGCCGAAAATACAAGGAAGCTCCTCGCCTCAAAAATGGGAATCGACAAGCAGGACAATACCAGTAGCGTCGAAGCGAAGTGCCTGGTAGATACTGGAGCCGATGTATCCGTATTGAGAAAGTTCATCTTCAACAAAATTTCTAATTTTATCATGGAGAAAATTGAATCGAAGCTGCGTGGTCTGGGAAAGAAGAGCACATGCCCAGTTGGTCGTTTTTTTTTTGCTGATGTTGAGGTAAACGAAGTGACGACTTGATACTTTGACGGATACAAGTTTTCTTCCCTGCAAGGGAAGAAGTGTCTATGCTGATAAAAAACTACAAGCGGATTTGGTAGCAGAGGTTCCCGTTTAGCTGCGAAACGTTCCAGGCGGCGAGATCATTCCATTTCGTCAGTCTCCGAGTCGATTCGCCATTGCCGAAGAAAAGGATCGAAGCAGATCGACGAATGGTTAGTTGCTGGAATTATACGCCCATCTATATCAAACTTTTCGAGCCGCCTGGTGCTGGTAAACAAACAGGATGGCACTCGTCGTATATGCGTTGATTTTCGTAAACTGAAATTGATTTGGAGGACTGCTTTCTCGTTCCGGGAAAGTGATGGACTTAGAGAATGGCTTCTTCCACGTTGCTGTAGAAGAGGACAGCAAGAAATACACAGCATTCATCACCAAATCAGGACTCTAGGAATTCAATAGAACCCTTTTTCGGTTACGGAACTCGCCGGCTGTTTTTATTCGCTATATAAACCACGTATTTCAAGAGCTGATGAACAAGAATATTTAACATTTATATAAGGATAATATAATAATTCACGCCGAAACTGCAGAACATTGTTTGGAAAAGATGGCACTCGTTTTCAAAACAGCTGGATCGTTTGGCTTGAAGATCAAGTGGCGAAAAGTCACTTCTTGCAGGAAAGAATTTACTTTTTGGGTGAAAACATTGAAAACGGAAACTTATGGCCTGAGCAAGAGAAGACGGCAGCAGTCATCAAGTTTTCGGTGCCGAAGAATGTCAGTGCAGTCCAAGCTTTTCTGGGGTTGACTGGGTTTTTCAAAAAATTTGTCTTGAAGTATTCCCAGATTGCTCGTTTTCAAACGACTGAGCCTCAGATGAATGCATTTCACAGTTTGAAGAATGCGCTGACAAAGGAACAGGTTTTGAATTTGTATATCAGAGGAGCAAAATCTGAGTTACAAACGGATGCATCCAAAAACGGATTTGCAGCAATGTTAATGCAGTGGTCGGATGGCAGACTCCACCCAATCCAGTATTAAAGCAACAAGACAACCGAAGCTGAGTCTCGCCAGCACAGTTACATCCTAGAAGCAAAAGCCGTATATCTAGCGGTAAAGAAATTCAGACACTGTTTGCTGGGATCGCCGTTTAGCGTGGAACAGATTGCGTCGCATTCAAGCAAACTCTACAGCAGGCGGATGTGCCCAGAGCAGTGACAGAGTGGATAATTTATCTGCTGGACTTTGAGTTTGCAGTCGTGTCCAGGCAAACTACTGGTGTCTTTAGAAATCACAGCTCGAATTAAAAAGTCTCAAGGTAAAAACGAAATGCTAAATGAACGGCAATGTTATTGTTATGTTGACGCCCTCCCCAAAGGGAAGGACTTTTAAACTGTATTGACAAAGGTGATCAGCCGCTTCATACGCTGCACGTTGATCATTTGGGTCCCATGAATGCGACTGGAAAACAATACAAGTACATATTTGCTATGGTGTACTCATTCACGAAGTTTATATGGCTATTTCCTACAAAGACCACAATGCAGTGCGGATTGTTTTCGACAGAGGATCCGCCTTCTCAGCCAACTTGTTTGCAGAGCACATGAAGGAATGCGGCATTGATTATGTTTGGAGCACAACCTGAGCTCCCACAGGAAATGGGCAGATAGAAGGGGTTAGCCGCACAATTTGATCGATAATCTCCAAGATTTCGGCAGAGGATATATCTAAGGGGCTTAAGGCAGTACCACTGCCGCAGCAAGCAGTAAATTCTCACGTGCATGCATCAACAAAGAAGTCACCATATTTATAATAATATACAAATACAAATAGAAATACTTCGAACGCTCCTTTATTTGGGTAAAACACTCCGTCTTCCATCGGTTCCAGAACATTTTGTGAACTGCTAATATGCGATTTCATTGGCTTGTCATGGACAATTTGATCAAATCCTCGCTTTCACTTGTGCTACAGCTGTCGAAAGGTCTTCAAAGTTGAGGGCGGTGCTATTTGCTCTTTTAACCAGCAGTTGTTTAGCGGCCTTTACAGCGCTCTCATACAATCCTCCAAAATGAGGCGAGCGGGGTGGTATGAGTGGTGATGGTGGCATAATATACGAATAAGCTCTGGCTAGCTAGATCAAATGTTTTGGCCATCTCACATTAGGCGCTTACGAAATTTCTAGCGTTATCACAAAATATATCCGTACTGAAGCCACGTCGAGCGAAGAAGCGCTTTAATGCAACGATAAACGTGTTCACGCTTAGGTCAGATACGATTCTCTATATGACATGCCTTTTTTAAGAAGCAAACAAATACACAGAGATACACCATGACGGATCGTTTTCCTTGGGTATTAAAGTGCATTTGTATTGGTCCCGCGACGTCCAATCCATCGGGCTCGATCCAGTGGCTCGCACTCTGCTGTTTGGAATCGCACCCATTAGATGTTGTACCAGGACAGGGCGCTGCCGCAAGCAGAAGACGCATCTTCGATCGATAATCCAATACTTCTACCGAAAAAGCGCATTAGGATTGCGCTCCGGCTTGTAAATTTTTCTGATGTATGTAAATTATTTCGCCTGCAATTAAGCTAGGTAAACCGGTCCTTTCTTAATTACTTGTTCGTTGCCACCGATATAAATATCCAAAAACTAGCTATAGCTTCAAAAAATCATTTACAATTTTGCATTTACTAAGTCTTCGTACTTCTCGCAACCTGCTGCTAACGAGAATGCACCCTGTTTATACTCAGGCATTGACTCGTGCTATTTTAACCATGGCCGGAAGTACAGCCAGCTCATCCTTGTAACCTTTAAGTGGGTACTTGATCGAACCTTGGCCATTAACGATGTCATTAACAATGCCCCTTGTAGCTCCCTTCGATTTTTTTTGCCACTGACTGGCATGGCTAGGTGGCAGCTCTTCGTCCCAATCAAGCTTTAGCATCCATTTAAGTAGGACGAATCTACCGATATTTAGAATATCAGAAATTTCTCGTTTTAATTTGGACAACTCGGATGGAGTATCTGCCCCGCACAGCATATTATTCATATAACAACTTCTCCTAATGGCCTCGACTGCAAATGGATAAGGCTCACCGAATTTTTCAACCAAATAGAACAGGCATCGCACAGCTAGGAATGGAGCGGAACTTGTTCCGTAGGTCACGGTTTTTAAACGCAGCGTTTGCACTTCCTGGGAGTTATTATAACGCCACAGTATGCACTGGAAGTTTCAAGCACTGTTAGCACGAACTTGTAAGATCGGAATCGGACTAATATCTGACAAAGGCCAGGTTGCTTCCACGAGCATAGTGTTATTTAGCGAAAATCCGTTGCTGGACTTGCAACTAGCATCAAACACGAGGTGCAATTTGGTCGTTGGGCTTTCCGTCCTTAAGACGGGATGATGTTGCATGAATTACTTTACAATATTCGTCTGTCTCGAATCTAGGACTTCTAAATGGCCGAATTCCTTGTATTCATCGATGAATTCTGTGTACTGCCCTTTTAGATCTGGACTGGGGCTTAGTTTTCTCTCTACGTTTAGAAATCTATTCGGACTTTGGAATTTAGGAGCCATCACAAGATGTCCGGAAGTAGAACGACTAATAGGATCCACAAAATGAGTCTCTCATTCCTTCTGCTTTTGAGTCAATTTATCGACTGGCGGAACCAATTCTTCACACCTTCAAAACTTTTGGACTAGCTCGTGTAAGTCATTTGCTGCTTGAACTTTCTCATCTGTCTCACTATGTAATATAAAGACGCTCGTGCAAACGTGAAAGTTCACCGACGACCCATCCTAAAACCTTTTTTTGTGGATTTTTGGTCACAGCTTGATCTGGCCTGCTACAATCAGTTTAAAGAAGGATCACACCCTCATCAGCATATCAATTCATTTTCCAGAATCGAATGAGGCCTGCCTGTGCTACGACCTTTGGTGTCTGTAACTTCACTCAATGTACTGCCCTCGAAGGATGATACGGTGTGATTTCGGGTTTTCGGTGGCCGCAAACCTTGTCTTCTAGACTTGAATGTCACTGTTACCGATACCCTGGTCTGAGAAGTTGAATTACCTATTCCGCTAGGTCTGGCCTCAAACTTACTCGTCAAAAATTCAATTGGCTTCCAGAGTCTTAAATGCATCGTTTCTGCCTTATATAAGCACAACGGAAGTTTGCTAGAACTATGTAAAGAATTCTGAGGTTGTTGATCCAGTGTGGTTGGAACTGTTTGTGTTTGCTGAAGTATCACGATATAGCAATTCATGATGAGGCTTATTACAAGCGTTACAGTACTGACTACTGCAGGCTCTGGTAGAATGGCGTTTGCTCAAACAAACTATGCAGAGCTATATCTTCTTGACCCCATGAAATCGTTGCATCGGCGAAAGCTCTTTAAATTTAATAGGTTTTAATAAAATGTCCACCTCCGCAAATAAAACATCTGCCTTTTCCATTTCTGTATACCGCTGTAGTTAGCTTGAATTTTTAGAATCGATTTTAATATTGGGTTTGGAGCTGTTTGTCTGTCGAGAGTCCGGATTAGAAAAAATATTTCGATTATTTTAGGAGACATATTTAAGAAACGAGTTTACAATGTTTTTTCTAATACAGGTTTAGTCAAATCAATTTCAATTTATTTGCATTAAAAATTTAATTGCTTTCTACAAATTCCCTTAGTTGCTTAGTTTGACAATTTTCTTATAAATTTCACTCAAATATATACGTTTTTTGAATGAGCTCTCAAAGGAAGTTTGAAAATAAGCCAATGTCAACGTCAAACAATATATATATATATAACCTACTCCACTATGCGTATATGTATGTGTGGATTTGCGGTCCCACTTTTCGTGTATGAGTGCTTGTAATTGTGTCGTATAATAACGGGGCCGATTTACATGTGATCGCTGTTTTTAAGAATTGGTAGCGATTAATTCTAACCAAACACAGTAAAGATCGATTTACCACATTGCTATAATTGTCAAACCAGAGATGCTGTTGGTGGTGATTGAACGGCCAAACAAGGATTTGTCTGCTCTAACGAAGAAACCTCAGGTATGGTTTGCGATGTAAATTGAACGTTTTGTGTTGTCTGAGAGCGCTCCTTTGTTACATGATAAATTCAACTTATTAGCTCTTTATAGATAGGACATCTTTTATAGTTTGCTCTGTGGTTTCCACCACATTTTTTCATTACAGAATTTTCTTTGTTGGTTTGGAGTCGTGGCAGTCTCAACTTGCAATCAGTTGCTGCTTTTAAGCTGGTACGTATAGTAATTCTTTTTTGAATCGTTTAAGTATTTTGTTTTAGTTTGAAGTTTAGTTTCACTTATAGTACCCTTGATAAGGGAAATAACATGACATTTATCTTTTCCGACCAGCTCAACTATTTTGATGACTAGGGCATTCGAGCTCTTCTCCCGAATAAATATTGGATTCCGATTGGTTTGTTTCAGACTCCGTCAAGAGCGAAAATCTGTTGTAATTAAATGCCTCGGATAATGCGGTGGTACGGTTTATTTTATTTTTCTCCCCTCCATTTCTTTTATTGAGGGGTTAGCTTGCGTTTGCTAATTTTTATGTAGCGATCCAATCCAGTCTGCATTGTCGGAATTTTGTCTCCGTCTGAAGCTTTGTTTTTGGCAGCGACGTTAATTATTATTGATGTTAAATATAGATTTGTCCGTAGTCTGTGCATCGACAAGTAAGAGGGGATATGGGCATTGCGAGCTCAAAGACTGAGCTGCGACAGCGCTGCGTAGGCATAGAAATCGGCAGCGGACTTCTTCGGGCGCGGTCGACGACATGCGTTGCTGTTTGGCCATTAACGATGTCATTAACAATGCCCCTTGTAGCTCCCTTCGATTTTTTTGCCACCGACTGACATGGCTAGGTGGCAGCTCTTCGTCCCAATCAAGCTTTAGCATCCATTTATGTAGGACGAATGCACCGATATTTAGAATATCGGAAATTTCCCGTTTTAATTTGGACAACTCGCTCAGAGAAAAAATATGTAAGTATGAAGCCTCTGTAAATATGTAGTTTCGCTCAGAGAATAAAATGTAAGTAGATCAGAGAGTAATATGTAAGTAAAAAATGCGATTGGACAATTTTGTATTTTATTTGCAGCGCCGACGGGAAAAATGTAAATGTATGGTTGCATGTAATTTTTTTTACCAAGAGAGGTGAAAATAGTTAATATTTCTTGCCGGCAGGTATGTGTATTGTTTGTAATTGTGATTTTTTTTTTGTTTTGGAGATAAGTGGACTGTAGAATGTATGTAAATGTGAATGTAAAATGTAACTTTGTGCAGCGGAGGTTCTACATAGTGAAAAAGAACAAAAACGAATGGGGGCCAATATTGCCGGAACACTTTAATTGAAAATTGTTATATTTTTTCACTGTGGCACGCGCAAAAAATTAACACTTTTTGTAATTTGGGAGTTTGTAAATTTATTCGAACGATTTTTTTGGAAAATTGCAGGTCGATGTATGAATGATGTACGGCCAACTGGACTTAGAATTTTTGTACATTAATATGCACAAAGGGGAGAACGATTAAGATGGCCGCACACAAATTGCAAGTGGAAAAGTGAAAATTTGAAGTTATTGATTGCCGTAATGTCGGATTGAAATCGGAATTTGATTTGACATGAATATCATCCAGAAAGTAAGACGAAATTGTATATTCGAAACACTTACTGGAGACCGGCAATTAATAATTTATTTCGTACTTATCTTGCTGTTGTATGTTGAAGAGGATCGAGCCACCGAAGCGGGGTCCAAAGGAAAAATATCCGGCTGAAGGATCAAAATGAACGTAGAAGGGTGGCCGGGTCCTCTGGAGAGTCCTGAAAGGTGCACAGGTCCTATAGTTGAAATGACGAGTCGCAGGTGTTTCGATGGTAGGGGGTGGGCGCAACCACTTTTATTCACTATGTAAATCGAACTGACTATTCTAACTTATTCTAATGCTCTTCAGAGCGCAGTGGAGACTTCATGGAGACTTCGTGGTGGGGAAAAGGGAAGCTGCGTGAGAGCGGAGAGCAGATGGGGAGAGCGGAAAGCCGGGAATACCGGGTGCTCCTTTGTGGCCTGAACAGTCTGTCTGTATTTTCTGAAGCACACAATTTGGCTCTGGGCTGACTACGAGAGCTATTGCCGATTTGAGTAGCTCCATCGACATTACATCAGCCGGCAGTTCGAAATGTTTATTTACAGGCCAATTATTTTCTGAGTCTAGCAAGAACGAAGGCCCACCGAACCAAATGGACGTTGTAAGCTCCTCTACGTCACATCCTCGGGACACTATATCTACTGGGTTGACTTTCGTGGGAACGTGTCTGCAAATTGCTTTCTCCGACCACTCCTGAATTTCTGCAACCCGGTTCGAAACCAAAACCGACAACGACGAGGGATGGGTTTTAATCCAGTGTAAAGTGATCTCGGAGTCTGTCCACAGGAAAACATTCTCAATGGGAGAATTTAGCAATGGCCTGACACGATTATAGAGATCTGCTAAAACGTGAGCTGCACACAGCTCAAGGCGAGGCAAAGTTTTCGTCTTGAGGGGAGCTACTTTCGATTTGGCGGTCAATAAAGACACTTTCAAACCTTCAGCAGTTTGAGTCCGAACGTAGATGCACGCTCCATACGCTCGCATGGAAGCGTCAGCGAAACCATGTATTTGAATCGGGACTTGTGGATCTGTGTTGACGAATCGCGATACCTTAATTTTAGGCAGCTGCAGAAGCGTCGCTTTAAACGTCTCCCACGACGTGAGCAACTGCATCGGTAGCGACTCGTCCCAATCTAATTTTCGAAGCCACAGTTCCTGCAACAACATCTTTGCCTTTGTGACCAAAGGACACAAGAGGCCAAGTGGGTCGAAAATGCGGGCAGTCACCGACAAAATATTTCGTTTTGTCGCGCGAAGATCCAGGAAAGAGTCATCCAACCGAAATTGAAAGTAATCTTTAACCGGTAACCAAACCACGCCAAGGGTCTTGGTTACGTCTGAGTCTGCCATAAGTGGCATTAAAGCGCTATCAGATGCGGATAACTCTGGGCAGTTTGAAAACCACTTTGCCAATTCAAAGCCTGCCTCTTGCAAGACCTGAGAAACTTCGTCTCGAAGGCTTTGCAGGTCCTCAACGCATCCGGCGCCAGTCAACAAATCGTCAACATAAAAATCATTGTAAATAACCTTTGCGGCTTTTGGATGAGTTGTTTGGGCCATCTCTCCTAGCCGCATTAAACACCGAATCGCCAAAAAGGGTGCTGGCGAAGTTCCATATGTAACGGTGTTCAACTTAAAGATTTTCAGGGACTCAGAAGGATCTCGTCTCCATACTATGAGCTGGAAGTTACGATCACCTTCGTCCACCATCACTTGGCGATACATCTTTTTGACGTCGGCCGCAAGGGCAAACTTATGCAATCTAAACCGAAGCAGAGTCGAGTACAGCTCCTCTTGAATAGTTGGGCCTACTGCGTAGAAGTACGGCTTGATGCATCGAACACTACTCTCAACTTTGTGGCCGTAAAACGCATTGGTGCGGAATGAAATAGTGCGGAGTATTCGGAACTTTGTCATTGGTGGAGGACATGTGGCCCAGTGAAACATATTCCTCCATGAATTCAATATACATCTTCTTCAGCGAAGGGTCCTTTGACAATTTCCTTTCTAGCGACAAAAATCTACGTTTCGCAACTTCGTATGACGAACCAAGAGTATTTGGGTCAGATTTAAACGGCAATCGAACCGAAAAACTACCGGACGACAATCTTTGAGTATTTTTCTCAAAGTGTTGTTGACAGAGTTGTTGCTCAGGAGTATGGACTTTAGCCTTGGGCGGCAAGTCCTCCACAGACCAAAATTTCTGCAGGGTTGTGACAATTGACTCCAACGCTTCCTCCTGGCGGCTGAGATGTACCATTTTTTCAGCGTTTTTATTATTTTCAGAGGCACATCTCCCTGACACTATCCAGCCGAGAACTGTCTTTTGTAGGATGGGGAATTCAGGGCCCTGCTTTATCTGGCCAATAGATAAAAGTTCAAAGAATGTTTCAGCGCCGATAAGCATATCTATTTATTGGGGCTTGAAGAAGAATGGATCTGCCAACTGAATATTTTCAGGCACCCTCCACCCGCTGGTGTTCACCGCTTGATCCGGATGATAACCAGAAATATTTTTCATAATCCAAAAATCGGACGACAATTGGCTGTTCCCAACTCGCGACTTCACAATCGTGTGTATTTTTTTTGTGGCTTGGGCATTAGTTCCACCAATGCCTCGCAAGCTCATGCACATGTTCTCTCTTGTAATTTTGAGCCTCTGAGCGAGCTCGTCGGTTACAAAGTTTATTTGTGAACCAGAGTCGAGCAACGCTCGAGCTAATACAAACTCGCCGCCCTTTGTTTGGACGCTCACAACAGCAGTTGCAAGAATGACTCGATCCGATGCGTGGATGGAGACTCCTGCATGAGCGTGGGCTGGGAAGGAGGTGGCAACGCGAGATTTGTGTTTGGGGAATATATGTGTAGCAAAGTGTGATGTGAGGAATTGCACACTCTACATCTGTTCGATTTGCATTTTTTAACAGTGTGACCCTTTTTTAAGCAGTTAATGCTTAAGGGTGCTCTTCTAGCGAAATCGAATCTTTGCTGAACTGTCAGGGGTGCGAAGGAAGCGCAGTTTCCAATCTGATGTTCAGCTGAGTTGCAATACATGCATTGAACAGAGTCGTTCCTGGCAGCGACAAACGAAAAACTCCTATTTCCATTCTTCTTAGGGTTAGATTGGGTCTGCTGAACAGTTTTGGGCTTTTGGGAAGCCTCTTCTGCTACCATGTGTTGGTATCGCCTGTTGAGGGCCGCCTCACATTCGCTCCAAAGTGGAAGCGAAGTATAATCTAACTGTTCTTCCCATTTTCTTTTAGTTCCTGCATCGACCTTGCTCATTACCAGATTGTTAAAATTCAATATCATGTAAAGTGTCATCTTTGTCAACGAAACTTTCGAAAAGGCTTATAAAATTTTTAAATTCGGAGTGTTTACCTCTAAAAGTTGGGAGAGAAACGCTCGGCAGACGGCATTGAGGCGCACACAAATTGCAAGTGGAAAAGTGAAAATTTGAAGTTATTGATTGCCGTAATGTCGGATTGAAATCGGAATTTGATTTGACATGAATATCATCCAGAAAGTAAGACGAAATTGTATATTCGAAACACTTACTGGAGACCGGCAATTAATAATTTATTTCGTACTTATCTTGCTGTTGTATGTTGAAGAGGATCGAGCCACCGAAGCGGGGTCCAAAGGAAAAATATCCGGCTGAAGGATCAAAATGAACGTAGAAGGGTGGCCGGGTCCTCTGGAGAGTCCTGAAAGGTGCACAGGTCCTATAGTTGAAATGACGAGTCGTAGGTGTTTCGATGGTAGGGGGTGGGCGCAACCACTTTTATTCACTATGTAAATCGAACTGACTATTCTAACTTATTCTAATGCTCTTCAGAGCGCAGTGGAGACTTCATGGAGACTTCGTGGTGGGGAAAAGGGAAGCTGCGTGAGAGCGGAGAGCAGATGGGGAGAGCGGAAAGCCGGGAATACCGGGTGCTCCTTTGTGGCCTGAACAGTCTGTCTGTATTTTCTGAAGCACACAATTTGGCTCTGGGCTGACTACGAGAGCTATTGCCGATTTGAGTAGCTCCATCGACATTACATCAGCCGGCAGTTCGAAATGTTTATTTACAGGCCAATTATTTTCTGAGTCTAGCAAGAACGAAGGCCCACCGAACCAAATGGACGTTGTAAGCTCCTCTACGTCACATCCTCGGGACACTATATCTACTGGGTTGACTTTCGTGGGAACGTGTCTGCAAATTGCTTTCTCCGACCACTCCTGAATTTCTGCAACCCGGTTCGAAACAAAAACCGACAACGACGAGGGATGGGTTTTAATCCAGTGTAAAGTGATCTCGGAGTCTGTCCACAGGAAAACATTCTCAATGGGAGAATTTAGCAATGGCCTGACACGATTATAGAGATCTGCTAAAACGTGAGCTGCACACAGCTCAAGGCGAGGCAAAGTTTTCGTCTTGAGGGGAGCTACTTTCGATTTGGCGGTCAATAAAGACACTTTCAAACCTTCAGCAGTTTGAGTCCGAACGTAGGTGCACGCTCCATACGCTCGCATGGAAGCGTCAGCGAAACCATGTATTTGAATCGGGACTTGTGGATCTGTGTTGACGAATCGCGATACCTTAATTTTAGGCAGCTGCAGAAGCGTCGCTTTAAACGTCTCCCACGACGTGAGCAACTGCATCGGTAGCGACTCGTCCCAATCTAATTTTCGGAGCCACAGTTCCTGCAACAACATCTTTGCCTTTGTGACCAAAGGACACAAGAGGCCAAGTGGGTCGAAAATGCGAGCAGTCACCGACAAAATATTTCGTTTTGTCGCGCGAAGATCCAGGAAAGAGTCATCCAACCGAAATTGAAAGTAATCTTTAACCGGTAACCAAACCACGCCAAGGGTCTTGGTTACGTCTGAGTCTGCCATAAGTGGCATTACAGCGCTATCAGATGCGGATAACTCTGGGCAGTTTGAAAACCACTTTGCCAATTCAAAGCCTGCCTCTTGCAAGACCTGAGAAACTTCGTCTCGAAGGCTTTGCAGGTCCTCAACGCATCCGGCGCCAGTCAACAAATCGTCAACATAAAAATCATTGTAAATAACCTTTGCGGCTTTTGGATGAGTTGTTTGGGCCATCTCTCCTAGCCGCATTAAACACCGAATCGCCAAAAAGGGTGCTGGCGAAGTTCCATATGTAACGGTGTTCAACTTAAAGATTTTCAGGGACTCAGAAGGATCTCGTCTCCATACTATGAGCTGGAAGTTACGATCACCTTCGTCCACCATCACTTGGCGATACATCTTTTTGACGTCGGCCGCAAGGGCAAACTTATGCAATCTAAACCGAAGCAGAGTCGAGTACAGCTCCTCTTGAATAGTTGGGCCTACCATCAAGATGTCATTCAACGCTACCTGCGTAGAAGTACGGCTTGATGCATCGAACACTACTCTCAACTTTGTGGCCGTAAAACGCATTGGTGCGGAATGAAATAGTGCGGAGTATTCGGAACTTTGTCATTGGTGGAGGACATGTGGCCCAGTGAAACATATTCCTCCATGAATTCAATATACATCTTCTTCAGCGAAGGGTCCTTTGACAATTTCCTTTCTAGCGACAAAAATCTACGTTTCCCAACTTCGTATGACGAACCAAGAGTATTTGGGTCAGATTTAAACGGCAATCGAACCGAAAATCTACCGGACGACAATCTTTGAGTATTTTTCTCAAAGTGTTGTTGACAGAGTTGTTGCTCAGGAGTATGGACTTTAGCCTTGGGCGGCAAGTCCTCCACAGACCAAAATTTCTGCAGGGTTGTGTCAATTGACTCCAACGCTTCCTCCTGGCGGCTGAGATGTACCATTTTTTCAGCGTTTTTATTATTTTCAGAGGCACATCTCCCTGACACTATCCAGCCGAGAACTGTCTTTTGTAGGATGGGGAATTCAGGGCCCTGCTTTATCTGGCCAATAGATAAAAGTTCAAAGAATGTTTCAGCGCCGATAAGCATATCTATTTATTGGGGCTTGAAGAAGAATGGATCTGCCAACTGAATATTTTCAGGCACCCTCCACCCGCTGGTGTTCACCGCTTGATCCGGATGATAACCAGAAATATTTTTCATAATCCAAAAATCGGACGACAATTGGCTGTTCCCAACTCGCGACTTCACAATCGTGTGTATTTTTTTTGTGGCTTGGGCATTAGTTCCACCAATGCCTCGCAAGCTCATGCACACGTTCTCTCTTGTAATTTTGAGCCTCTGAGCGAGCTCGTCGGTTACAAAGTTTATTTAGCTCGAGCTAATACAAACTCGCCGCCCTTTGTTTGGACGCTCACAACAGCAGTTGCAAGAATGACTCGATCCGATGCGTGGATGGAGACTCCTGCATGAGCGTGGGCTGGGAAGGAGGTGGCAACGCGAGATTTGTGTTTGGGGAATATATGTGTAGCAAAGTGTGATGTGAGGAATTGCACACTCTACATCTGTTCGATTTGCATTTTTTAACAGTGTGACCCTTTCTTAAGCAGTTAATGCTTAAGGGTGCTCTTCTAGCGAAATCGAATCTTTGCTGAACTGTCAGGGCTGCGAAGGAAGCGCAGTTTCCAATCTGATGTTCAGCTGAGTTGCAATACATGCATTGAACAGAGTCGTTCCTGGCAGCGACAAACGAAAAACTCCTATTTCCATTCTTCTTAGGGTTAGATTGGGTCTGCTGAACAGTTTTGGGCTTTTGGGAAGCCTCTTCTGATACCATGTGTTGGTATCGCCTGTTGAGGGCCGCCTCACATTCGCTCCAAAGTGGAAGCGAAGTATAATCTAACTGTTCTTCCCATTTTCTTTTAGTTCCTGCATCGACCTTGCTCATTACCAGATTGTTAAAATTCAATATCATGTAAAGTGTCATCTTTGTCAACGAAACTTTCGAAAAGGCTTATAAAATTTTTAAATTCGGAGTGTTTACCGCTAAAAGTTGGGAGAGAAACGCTCGGCAGACGGCATTGAGGCGGGCGATTTGCTGGCGGAGCGGATTTCTCGATATTATTTTGTTTGCACTTATTTAAAATTGAAATCAGCAATGACTTTGTCATAACGGCCCTCTCTTCCAACTCTTCGCGGTATACGTCTTTTGTATCTTTCACTTCTATTTGGTTTTGCAAAAGGGAAGCATTTTCAATGTGCGTTAGAATCTCTAATCGACAGTCAAGCTCGACCGGATTTATAGATAATTTAGCTTCTTTTAAGTGGCGATAAGTTCGGTTAATTCTTTTCATGCAAACATCTCGTTGGTGTTTAAGCTCTTCGATATCCTTAGATGCCATTGCGTTTATTTGTATTTATTTGGTTGTTATCGAAGAGGTGTTAAATATTTATTTTTGTTCAATTATTTATTTGTTAAATAATATAATAAAAAATCAACGAGTAATATACCGATCGCACACGGTGTAAGGGAGCTAAGTGCCGAGAGAATTACAGCGAAAAATATCTAAATAGGGTTTTTATATTTTTTTATATAAACCCTGCGACAGTATATGCCGCACGCACGCACTGTAGGGGAGCTCCCGCTCAAGCTCAAGCGTACCGAAAAAACGAACAAACGTTTAGGCAGACTGAAAATTGCACTGCCGCAGCGATCGAGAATGAAAACGTCAAGAGATAACTCGAAATAGCGGCAGCGGTGTCGGTGTGCGTGTGTATGTGTACGCAGCTAGCGGCTCTTCCTATGCAAATGCTAAATGAGAATAATACACTGACCGATAACTAAGGGTAACGAATATATAAGCCTGACTCCAAAATGCGCGCAAAATTATGAAAAGCGCGGAAAAATTGGAAAAGCGCGGAAAAATTCAGAAAAGCGCGGGAAATGTTCGGATAAACTGCGGCGAAAGTTATTGCCGCTTGTTTTCTGAGAGCTACACCTTTCACAATTTGCACTTTTTTCCAGCTATTTGTATTTATACCCTAAATGGGTGCTCACTACGACGAAAGTTGGCGGAATTAAGTTCGCACTAATTGGGTCGACGACGAGTATTTTATTTGCTTGTTTTTTGGCCAAAGCGATTCACATATAATTTGAAATATATTATGTTTATTGTAGAATTTTGGTTGTTAGTACATGCAAATTTTTATTTCTTGGTTAGAATGCTCACTATTTACCGATTTTTACACGAATGCAAAAAGTTGAAAGATGGGCCAAAACACAATTGACAAAAGGCCACAGATTAACTTTCAACTTTTGGCACTCTATACCTGGATGGCCGACTTGATAATTGCAACTTCCTTTTTAACTTCCATTTGGCGGCAGCAGCAAATTAAGCAATTAAATTTGCCGAAACGTCAGGCGCAACTTCAGGAACGGAAGAAAAATTCCAGCGACGAAATATTTTTCAATTTAAATTATTGGCCGAACCGACGCGAATAAATTGGTTTTGGTAATGTTGGTAATGTTTATAGTTTTTCACCGAAAAAAAATTAAAACTCGCGAATCCTACTGCTAATCACGTCGGGGTCACCATGAAAATTTAATACTATTTTGTATTAATAACGCGAAAACTTGTGAACGCAGTAGTTCGAGACGATTTTAATTGCGAAACTTTGTGAAAACTATGTCGAAAGCGCGACGAAAAGGAGTGGCTACGATGACGTTCGATTGATCACTAACTATTATATTTAATTAATTTCTCTTAGAACCTAACTTATGCTACGGTGTTGAGAGACGGGGCGAATTCGCAAGAGCGAACAGACGAAAGCTTTATTGGCTCCCGCTCTCGCCCTACAACTAGTGATTTAAATACAAGCGCTGAGTGCGCAAACACTAATGTTTTAAAAAATATTTAATTTTTGCAATAGCTGTAAGGGTATGTGAACTTCGGGTTGCCGAAGTTTGCTTCCTTTCTTGTTGGTTTCGTTGTCGGCATTAGGTCAAATGTTGACTTTTATTTCTTTCCAAGTATTCGATTTGCAAGGGAATAATGCTTTGCGATTTGGCAATGCAACCAGCGTCTATTCACCTTGTAAGGACTTTTTTATAGGCTGGGATAAGCTTCAGACCGGCCAGAGTCCTCTACAGTTAAATTTGTAGAAACACAGGAGACGAAAACAGGACTGGGAGTTGCCGCCGGGATTTTGTTATCGGGATCACGTGGCCGGCCTCGTCGTCCGTGTTGCGTAGAGAAAACAGACCTCGGAAACGCCACACGAAAACGGGACCGGTGTGGATTTAACTTGCGGGGATTTCGACTGGGCTCTGCGCGGTGCGAATGGGAAGGTCGCGGGGAAATCGGCGGAGATTTGCCCGTCCGGCAAGTTTTCGGATTGCGCAGAGTAAACCTCGGGAAACGAAAATATGGGAGCTTATCCGACGTGGATGGACACGCGATTAGCTTTGGCTTTCGAGTTGCGTAGAGAAAACAAACCTCGGAGACGCAAGTCAGAAGCCCCACTGGCCCGAAAAGCCCCTCGGCGAAATTCACAAAATTTTACTAGGCTGTCCCTAACCTGGACGTGAGTAGGAAAAGCCGGCGATAATTTCCCGCGTTTTCTCCGGTACGGTAAGCGTTCGGATTGCGTAGAGAAAACATACCTCGGAGACGCAACACGAGAATTTGCCCGACCTGGAGTAGCACGTGGGTAGCTTTGGTGTCCGCGTTGTGTAGAGAAAACAGACCTCGGAAACGCAATGCGGCAACCTGGCCAACCCGAAAAGCACTGCTCGAAGTTTTACTAAATTTTTATTAGCTGTCCCTAACCTGGACGTGAGTAGAAAAAGGCCGGCGGTAGTTTTCCCGTGCTTTTCTCCGGTATCGTAAGCGTTCGTATTGCGTAGAGAAAACAGACCTCGGAGACGCAACACGAGAACTTGCCCGACCTGGAGTAGCACATGGGTAGCTTTGGAGTCCGCGTTGCGTAGGGAAAACAGACCTCGGAAACGCAATGCGGCAACCTGGCCAACCCGAAAAAGCACTCCGCGAAGTTCACTAAATTTTACTACCAGCACTTGGGGTTTTTAGTTTCACAAGCTTATCTTCCTTTTTATTTATTCTTGTTTTCTCCCTAACCTTCGCACTCAGTACAGCCTGCCTCTGATCTCTGTTGCTTATATTACTCCTGAGCTTGATCTGATGTCGCCGTCCGCTGGTTTCTTCCGCTGAGTTTTTCTGGTGGTCCGTCCTGTTCGGCTGCCGCAAAAGAAAGAGTGCGATATCAGCGGATAGCTGTGCCACGTCGACACGCTTGTTTTTGCGCTTTACAGCACGCTCGCGTTATCAGCACCAAGCTTGCCTTTAACAGTACGCTTGCGCTTAACAGCACGTTCGCGCCATCCGCGCTAAGCTTGCCTTTAACAGCACGCTTTGCTTAACAGCACGCTCGCATGTTCACGGGTGATTGCGATAACTTTAACGGCACGCTCGCGCTTAAAAGCACGCTCGCGCCATCGCACTAAACTTGCCTTAAACAGCACGCTCGAGCTTAATAGCACGCTCGCGTTCTCTCGGGTGATTGCGATAACTTATCGATACTATCGACTTTCGACCCGACTGGCCAGCTGCCTGATCTTGCTGATCAACACTGGCAATCTCACGCGCTTATATTTGAAACTAGGATAACTTAGGTTTTAAGCTTAAATCTATATTTGGAAACTTAACATCTAATGAGAATTTAACATAATACTGCCTTCAATGGCTGAGATACTGTCCTGACTCTGCAGCCATGCGCCCACCAGGAAGTGGGTGGTCGATGTCCCGGGCACGTCTCCGTCGTTCACCTGCAGTCGAGCCAGGCGTGCAACCGTGGGGTGGTTAGCTCTTCTTCTTCGTCGTCTTCGGCTAGCGGAACGCTTCCGGAATGTCACCGCTGACCACAATGCTAGCGTCCGGAGACCTAGCCAGGGTTAACACGAAGTCGGTGTTGCCCGGAGGAGTGCGACCAGCGTGTCCTTCGGGAGTTCCCATGCCCCGCCATGGGCTGAACGGGGGTGGAGTCGGGCTGTGGGTGGACAAGACCGAGTCGTGGTCTTGGGACTCTCCTACTACTGCCGGTTTCGGAGCCTTCTCGGTCGTCAGCGGGTCGGTACCCTCCCTCCACTTGATAGGGATCCTCGGGTTCCATGTCCGTTGTTGAATGTGGTTGTCTCTGAAAGGTGTCCAAATAGTTAGCCTAGTACTACGTTACCTAACTTGCCTAGTCTGAGTGCGAAGATCAAACTTTCTTTAACTAGCCTATTCGATACAATTTTCCCGCTTAAAGGTAACGGGGGGGTAAAGGCGAAGTATCTGTAAAGCCCTCGGGGCAGACAGCTCCGTGCGACCGCATTACGAAGAAGCAGGCACCTGGCAACCTAAGGCTCCCGACCTTGTACTAGATAAGCCGGACTAAACCCCGTGCTATCTAAGATGCTGGTGTTTATGGCGAGGGAGATCTCGGGCAGTAGTTGATCTCATGTCTGATGATCCTGATTTACATATTGTGCTATCATTGTCTTGATAGTACGGTTGGCGCGCTCCGTCGGATTTTGCTGGGGGAGTACGGAGCGGTGTATTCCAGTTGAATACCGTTGTTCCGGCAGAACGCCCGGAAGCTTCGGCTGGTGAATTGCGTGCCGTTGTCGCAAATCAACCTCCTGGGGGCTCCAAAGCGAGGGAGGATCCTTTCTCGGAATCCGAACTCTAGGTGGGCGGCAGTGGCCTTCTTTAATGGGATGAGCTCTACCCACTTGGAGAATATATCGATGAAAACCAGGAGCATGGTTTTTCCGCGTCGGGTTCGGGGAAGGGGTCCACCGAAGTCGGCTCCGACGAGCGCGAAGGACTCCGTAGGCTGCCGAGTGAGCATCTGGCCAGCTGGTTTACGCTGGCTAACCTTGTACTGTTGGCAGGTCAGAAAGCTAGTGACATACCGTACCACGTCCCGATGAAGTCCAGGCCAGAAGTAACGTTGGGCGATCCTCCTGAGGGTCTTCCGGACGCCCAGGTGCTCGGCGGAGGGATGGTCGTGGCATTCTCCTAGTACGCGTTGACGCTGTTTTCGGGGTACGCACAGCTTCCAGGGGTTGCCTACCCTGACGCCTGTGGGATGCCCTATGTGTCTGTAGAGCTGTCCATTATCCAGGGAGTAGTCCGGAAATTTCTCGGGATGTCTTTGGACCTGCTCCTGCATCTTTCGTACCCATTTACAGTGGCACTTAAGTTTCTACCGGGGAAGATTGTGGCGTATCCGGGTCATCGGGGGACGTTCCTGTCGTTGTGCTGGCTAAGCGGTCCTGACTCGTGAGATACCTCCGAAAAGGGTTCCTTTTCTTGGCCACGGCGGCATCCGGTAGCGGCTGGAGGTTGTACTGGTTTTCTTTGATGGTGACATCGGCCGTTGTTATTTCTGTGGTAGTGCCGGGGAGGATCGGTGATGGCGAGTGCTCCGATGGAACTGGGGTTGGGTTCTGGCCCGCGGTCGACGTGATGTGATGCCTTGGGGCGGGTGTGGAGCCCCCTCGTTGGTCCTTGTCGTCCGCTGTGTAGGAGCCGGTGGGTCCGAGAGGTGGGCGATCGCTGCTGTGGGCGCCGCTCGGATGACTGGGCCTGGGTCGGCTCTTCGTGTAGCAGGCGGGGCTAGCTGGAGGTACACTTGACCGCAGATTTTGGTTGCCCGTATGCTGCAGAGGAAGTCAATCCCGAGGATCACCTCGTCCAATATCGTTGGCAGGACCAGGAGGGTCATGCGGACATGTTGTTGGCCTAGGCGCACTTGTGCGTGCAGGGCCTTGGTGACTTCCTTCGGAGATTCGTCCGCCAGGGATATTTGGGTGCGAACCTCTTTGACGTTTCCACCCGAATCGAGTCGGTTGGCGACCGCTCCGCTGACAAAGCTTCTGGAGGCTCCTGTGTCGATTATTGTCGAGAAGAGTTGTCCCTCGATGCAAACCGTGTCGACGATCCGGTCTCCCGTCAAACGGAGAGATGGATCTTATGGTGGAGGAGCGCTAGGTGGGTCGCCGCCTGCTCCCTGTGTGTGGGAGGACCCCGGCTGTTTCCCGACTGACGGCAGCAGTCAATGGTGCGGACACCACGTTTCCCGCAGTCCCAGCAGTATAGGACTGGTGGGTTCTGGCATTCCCGGACGAAGTGTCCCACCTCCGCGCAGCGATTGCAGGCTCGGGCCACGTCGACGGGTGTTTCCGCCTCGTGGGAGATCATCCGGTTTGACATCGCTTGACTCGGTGTGCCGAAAGGCGTCGTCGCTGGTCGTATGGGCTCTCGTCGGCGAGGGCCGGGCGGAGGGCTGCTCCTTGTAGTGTTCTCTTACTGGGTCTCGATCCCAAGCTATTTCGAATGCGGTGGCTAGTTGCGTCAACCCTTCCAGTGAGGAGAATTCATGGCGCCTTATGAAGAGTTGATACTCCGGCAGCAGGTTCTCGTAGCCTTTCGAGCTCCTGATCGAACGAGTAGTTCGCCCGTTGCATCGCCGCCTTGCTCGCCGCCTTGCTCGCTGCCTTGCCGGTGGCGGGACCTGATCGCATCCTCCAGGCGCTGATAATACCGTGGCGGGAGGAAAAACTCCGAGAACTCCTTGAAAGTTTCCCAGGGCACGGCTTGCATCTGGTATGCTCGGTACCAGCCTTCGGCACGGCCTGATAGCAAACCAGCGATGGCCCGTGGGATGTCGCTGTTCCGTACGCTGTATGCTGTAGCGCCTTCCTCGACTCGTTCCATGAAGTGCATGGGGTTTGTCCATCGAAAAGGACGCCCCATCCTCGGAGCTTTTCGACGAACGCGGCTGCTGACATATGCTGGGGTGGCATTCGGGCCGCGGGGTTGGAGCCTTGGACTCCGCGTCCTGGGCTCGTGTGACGATGTTCTGGTGACGGCACGAAGAGAAGGGTGCCCCCTGCGCCGGGCATCGGTGAGGTGGAACGGTTGGTCACTACCTTTGGTGTAGGAGCCTCAGGGTAGATGGCCTCCTATGCGGCGAAGCGTTCCCGGATCGCCGGGCTGTGGTTGGACCCTCCGTTTTCATCGGTCGACCCGGTGTACGGTGCGGCTGGGTGTCCGCTGCTGTAGGACCCCTAGTGGGCGTCGCGCTGCTGGATGATGAGGTGGGAGTGGCTGTGTCTCCCCGACTGGCGGGGATCCGGTGTCCACGGTGAGCGTGGTGTCCTCGTCGCGGTGAGTGCTGTAGGTGGCGCGGCTGGGGCGCAAGTCGGCAGCGGAGCTGGCTTCCGTGGTGCTCCTGGTGTGAGCGGGCTGGGTAAGCGCTCGAGGGCGGCGCTCGTGAGATGCTCGTGGTGGGCGGCGCAGTTGCGGAGTCGATTGGCGTTGTCGTAAGTGGAAGTACTGATTTCCCTATTTACTCTTTGTCTAGGATTTTAAATCTTGGGTGCTCCTAATCAAAACAAAAATCTCTCGGCTGGACATGGGTCCTTAAGCGATGCGGTTGATACCAAAAAAAACCCAACTCCTACAGGATACCTGAGTCGTCCCTGAGTCGTCCCTGCTCGGGCGCCAAACTGTAAGCCTATGGCTGGGTAGGCTTTAGTCCGGCCAGAGTCCTCTACAGTTAAATTTGTAGAAACACAGGAGACAAAACGGGACTGGGAGTTGCCGGCGGGATTTTGTTATCGGGATCACGTGACAAAACGGGACCGGTGTGGATTTAACTTGCGGGGATTTCGACTGGGCCCTGCGCGGAGCGAAGGGGAGGGCGCGGGGAGATTTGCCCGTCCGGCAAGTGTTCGGATTGCGCAGAGTAAACCTCGGGAAACGAAAATATGGGAGCTTGTCCGACGTGGATGGGCACGCGGGCAGCTTTGGCTTTCGAGTTGCGTAGAACAAAACAAACTTCGGGGACGCAACTCAGAAGCCACACAGGCCCGAAAAGCCCCTCGGTGAAATTCACTAAATTTTACTAGCCTGTCCCTAACCTGAACGTGAGCCGGCGATAATTTCCCGCGTTTTCTCCGGTACGGTAAGCGTTCGTATTGCGTAGAGAAAACAGACCTCGGAGACGCAACACGAGAACTTGCCCGACCTAGAGTAGCACGTGGGTAGCTTTGGTGTCCGCGTTGCGTAGAGAAAACAGATCTCGGAAACGCAATGCGGCAACCTGGCCAACCCGAAAAGCACTCCCTGAAGTTTCACTAAATTTGTATTGGCTGTCCCTAACCTGGACGTGAGTAGAAAAGGCCCGCGGTAGTTTTCCCGCGCTTCCCCCCGGTCTGGTAAGCGTTCGTATTGCGTAGAGAAAACAGACCACGGAGACGCAACACGAGAACTTGCCCGACCTGGAGTAGCACGTGGGTAGCTTTGGTGTCCGCGTTGCGTAGAGAAAACAGACCTCGGAAACGCAATGCGGCAACCTGCCCAACCAAAAGGCGAAGTTCACTAAATTTTACTACCAGCACTTGGGGTTTTTAGTTTCACAAGTTTATCTTCCTTTTTATTTATTCTTGTATTCTCGGTAACCTTCGAACTCAGTACAGCCTGCCTCTGATCTCTGTTGCTTATCTTACTCCTGAGCTTGATCTGATCGTCGTCCGCTGGTTTCTTCCGCTGAGTTTTCCTGGGGGTCCGTCCTGTTCGTCTGCCGCAAAAGAAAGAGACCGATCTCAGCGGATCGCTGTGCCACGTCGACACGCTTGCTTTACAGCACGCTCGCGTTATCAGCACTAAGCCTGCCTTTAACAGCACGCTCGCGCTTAACAGCACGTTCGCGCCATCCGGGCTAAGCATGCCTTTAACAGCACGCTCGCATGTTCACGGGTGATTGCGATAACTTTAATGGCACGCTCGCGCCATCGCACTAAACTTGTCTTTAACAGCACGCTTGAGCTTAGCAGCGCGCTCGCATGTTCACGGGTGATTGCGATAACTTATCGATACTATCGACTTTCGACCCGACTGGTCAGCTGACCGATCTTGCTGATCAACACTGGCAATCTCGCGCGCTTATATTTGAAACTAGGATAACTTAGGTTTTAAGCTTAAATCTGTATTTGGAAACTTAACATGTGATGAGAATTCAACATAATACTGCCTTCAATGGCTGAGATACTGGGTTTGTTTGAGTGGGAAAATGTGAGGCGCCTTGAGCGTCCTTTACTTCGGGGTGGTTAAAGAAGTGGGCGGAGGGCCACGATGACTTCTCCCCGAGCGGTCACGTTGACGCGAAATTTAGCGCCGTCGACTTGGCGAAGATATCGCACGCGCCGGTGATCCTGAGTCTGGATGGATGCGATGAGAGCGGGGGCAGACGGCGGTCCGGGGTGTCCACCCTCCAGTCTGCTGGGGCCTCGATCCAGTCTAATTTATTCCGAGCTGAGTCCTCCGCTTGGTCCTCCTGGAGAGCCTGGAGTACATCGAGCTGCTCTGCCGGTTATGCATAGCTGGAGGTCCATACTTTCATCCCCGCTTTGGGATGCCGCCGGCGCTGGGGTTCCCAGGAATCGGTCCAAAACCGCGTAGGGGATGAATCGGCCGGGTGTGCGTGGGACTCCCCGGTGAGAAGGTCCGAAGCCGGGTGACAAGGCGAGTGGCGAGGGGGTGTCCGCGGGGACTCAGCTTGGTCGCGTTTTGGCGTGGACAGTGGGGTGGTGCGTGCTGGCGTCCCGGGTGGGGTTGGGCCCTGCGGATCCTCAGCAACCGCGGCGGCGTGTTCGAGTGGGGCTCGCGGGCGGTCTCTCCAAAACCGATCGTCGGCTCCGACGACCGAGTTGTCAGTGGATGTTGGGCTCGCGGGGTGGTTCCGCTGGGCTTCCCAGAGGCATTACTGTAGGTGTCCAGGGGCGAAAGAGTGGTGGTCCTGACCCTGCAGCCATGCGCCCACCAGGACGTGGGTGGTCGATGTCCCGGGCTCGTCTCCGTCGTTCACCTGCAGTCTAGCCAGGCGTGCGACCGTGGGGGTGGTTGGCTCTTCTTCCTCGTCGTCTTCGGCTAGCGGCTCGAACGCTTCCGGAATGTCACCGCTGACCACAATGCTAGCGTCCGGAGACCTAGCCAGGGTTAACACGAAGTCGGTGTTGCCCGGAGGAGTGCGACCAGCGTGTCCTTCGGGAGTTCCCATGCCCCGCCATGGGCTGAACGGGGGTGGTCTTGGGACTCTCCACTACTGCCGGTTTCGGAGCCTTCTCGGTCGTCAGCGGGTCGGTACCCCCCCTCCACTTGGTAGAGTTGTATCGGGTACGTCATCAAGTGTGGGTTGAGAATCGCTCCTCCTGGAGTCTTCTGTGGAGTTGTCGTGTTGTTCTTCGCGCGGATGATATCACTTCAGATTGCCTATGCCAGCTGTACGCCTTTTCCGGTCGTCTACCTGCTGTAGCACGACATTTGATGATAGAAATTTCACCACCTTATATGGATCCGCGTACTTCGGTGCAAGTTTTGCGTTAAAGCCCTCGCTGGCCTTGGACAGATGGTGAAGACGGACTAGCACCTGTAAACCTATTTGGGGTCGCCACTCGCGTCGCCTCAGGTTGTAGTGTCGACTGAGAAGCTATCTGATTGGTTTCCAGGGCGGTGCGGAACGCTTCCTGAAGCCTTTTGGCTCGTTCCGTTGTGTCCAATGGCGAAGTATGTAAGTCGGGTGCGACCGCATCGAAGAGGGCACCTGGCAACCTAGGCTCCCGACCTTGTACTAGATAAGCCGGACTAAACCCCGTGCTATCTAAGATGCTGGTGTTTATGGCGAGGGAGATCTCGGGCAGTAGTTGATCTCATGTCTGATGATCCTGATTTACATATTGTGCTATCATTGTCTTGATAGTACGGTTGGCGCGCTCCGTCGGATTTTGCTGGGGGGAGTACGGAGCGGTGTATTCCAGTTGAATACCGTTGTTCCGGCAGAACGCCCGGAAGCTTCGGCTGGTGAATTGCGTGCCGTTGTCGCAAATCAACCTCCTGGGGGCTCCAAAGCGAGGGAGGATCCTTTCTCGGAATCCGAACTCTAGGTGGGCGGCAGTGGCCTTCTTTAATGGGATGAGCTCTACCCACTTGGAGAATATATCGATGAAAACCAGGAGCATGGTTTTTCCGCGTCGGGTTCGGGGAAGGGGTCCACCGAAGTCGGCTCCGACGAGCGCGAAGGACTCCGTAGGCTGCCGAGTGAGCATCTGGCCAGCTGGTTTACGCTGGCTAACCTTGTACTGTTGGCAGGTCAGAAAGCTAGTGACATACCGTACCACGTCCCGATGAAGTCCAGGCCAGAAGTAACGTTGGGCGATCCTCCTGAGGGTCTTCCGGACGCGGAGGCGGGATGGTCGTGGCATTCTCCTAGTACGCGTTGACGCTGTTTTCGGGGTACGCACAGCTTCCAGGGGTTGCCTACCCTGACGCCTGTGGGATGCCTTATGTGTCCATAGAGCTGTCCATTATCCAGGGAGTAGTCCGGAAATTTCTCGGGACGTCTTTGTACCTGCTCCTGCATCTTTCGTACCCATTTGCAGTGGCACTTAAGTTTCGCGAGTAACTGGAGTCTTCCGAGTGGTTTCCGGGAAGGGGAGGGCGCGGGGAGATTTGCCCGTCCGGCAAGTGTTCGGATTGCGCAGAGTAAACCTCGGGAAACGAAAATATGGGAGCTTGTCCGACGTGGATGGGCACGCGGGCAGCTTTGGCTTTCGAGTTGCGTAGAACAAAACAAACTTCGGGGACGCAACTCAGAAGCCACACAGGCCCGAAAAGCCCCTCGGTGAAATTCACTAAATTTTACTAGCCTGTCCCTAACCTGAACGTGAGCCGGCGATAATTTCCCGCGTTTTCTCCGGTACGGTAAGCGTTCGTATTGCGTAGAGAAAACAGACCTCGGAGACGCAACACGAGAACTTGCCCTGTGGGATGCCTTATGTGTCCATAGAGCTGTCCATTATCCAGGGAGTAGTCCGGAAATTTCTCGGGACGTCTTTGGACCTGCTCCTGCATCTTTCGTACCCATTTGCAGTGGCACTTAAGTTTCGCGAGTAACTGGAGTCTTCCGAGTGGTTGCCGGGAGAGGGCGTCGGCGACCACGTTGTCTTTACCCTTCCGGTAAAGTACGTCGAACTGATACTGTAGAAGTTCCAATGTCCACCGAGCTATCCGTCCCGTGGGATTGTTAATGGAATACAACCATTTCAGGGCCAGGTGATCTGTGATCACGTCGAACTTATAACCCTCCAAGTAGCAACGTAGCTTTCGGGTGGCCCACACAATGGCGAGGCACTCCTTTTCCGTGGCCGAGTAGTTCTCCTCTGCTCGGCTCACGTAGACGATTACTCGTTCGTCGCCCTCAATGTTCTGGGTGAGCGGTCCGAGCCGAGTTCTTTGTCGCTGGCGTCCGTCTAAAGTTGGAACTCCAAATTTGGGTAGGCAAATACCGGGGCGGACGTCAGTTGCGCCTTAAGTAAATCGAACGCCTGCTGTTGGGGTTCTTCCCAGGTCCACTTTACTCCCTTCCTCAGAAGATGCGACATTGGTTGTACTAGGGAGGCAAAGTCTTGGACAACACGTCTGTACCAAGATGCGATTCCGAGATGATCCTTGACGTTAGTCGGGGTCTGTCCTGATGCATTCCTCGCTGATCAGGTGACCCAATTACACTAATCTTCTTTGGAATAACTTGCACTTACCTCGATTTAAGCGTAGATTCGCTTCTCGAAGGCGCCGGAAGACTTCCCTCAACTTGCGCGCATGGTCCTCCCACGTTGCCCCATACGATGATGTCGTCCAAACCAGCGCGGGGCCCATATCGGGGCCGATGACGCTGTCCAGGACTCGTTGGAAAGTCGCTGGGCGGAGTGAAGTCCAGCGGCTGGCTCCAGTGGAAGAGTCCACGTCCGGGGCGTAATGCGGTGCATTCTCGACTGGCTTTGCCATGGAATCTGCCAGTACCCGTTTTAGATCCAACGTGGAGATGTACCGGGCGTTCCGTAGACGTTCCAGGACATGGCTGATGCGTGGAAGCGGGTACGCGTCGGTTATGGAGTGTGCGTTGAGTTGACGATAGTCAACGCACATCCCATGTGCCTGTCTCCTTTCGGACCAGCACCAGCGGTGCGCTCTGCGGGCTTCGAGAGGGTTCGATTCGTCCGTCCTGCAGCAGTTCGTCCACCTGCTCGTTGATGATACGCTGCATGGCCGGATTCTTGGGATAATACCGCTGTTTCAGCGGCTTGTCTTCCCGAAGAGTGATTGTGTGCTCGGCTATATCCGTTGTTCCTTGCAGATCGAAGTGCCTAAGCTCCTCTTGAAGGAACCGGAGGGTTTCCGCATCGAGAGGTTCTTCAGACACTAGCGATTCCGGCGGGGATTCCGCGACTGTGGCCAGGTGTCCGTGAGGGCAATGCTTCCGGAACGGATTTCGCCTTTGAGCGTTCTTTGTGTCCGGTTGGGCTGGCAATTGATACTTCCCGATTCCCTGCGGGCTTCCCGGGGAAGATTGTGGCGTATCCGGGTCATCGGGGGACGTTCCTGTCGTTGTGCTGGCTAAGCGGTCCTGACTCGTGAGATACTTCCGAAAAGGGTTCATTTTCTTCGCCACGGCGGTACCCGGTAGCGGCTGGAGGTTGTATTGGTTTTCCTTGATGGTGACATCGGCCGTTGTTATTTCCGTGGTAGTGCCGGGGAGGATCGGTGATGGCGAGTGCTCCGATGGAACTGGCGTTGGGTTCTGGCCCGCGGTCGACGTGATGTGATGCCTTGGGGCGGGTGTGGAGCCCCCTCGTTGGTCCTTGTCGTCCGCTGTGTAGGAGCCGGTGGGTCCGAGAGGTGGGCGATCGCTGCTGTGGGCGCCGCCCGGATGACTGTGGCCAGGTGTCTGTGAGGGCAATGCTTCCGGAACGGATTTCGCCTTTAAGCGTTTTCTGTGTCCGGTTGGGCTGGCAGTTGATACTTCCCGATACCCTGCGGGCATCCCGGGGAAGATTGTGGCGTATCCGGGTCATCGGGGGACGTTCCTGTCGTTGTGCTGGCTAAGCGGTCCTGACTCGTGAGATACTGCCGAAAAGGGTTTCTTTTCTTGGCCACGGCGGCACCCGGTAGCGGCTGGAGGTTGTATTGGTTTTCCTTGATGGTGACATCGGCCGTTGTTATTTCCGTGGTAGTGCCGGGGAGGATCGGTGATGGCGAGTGCTCCGATGGAACTGGGGTTGGGTTCTGGCCCGCGGTCGACGTGATGTGATGCCTTGGGGCGGGTGTGGAACCTGTTGTGGCCCCCTCGTTGGTCCTTGTCGTCCGCTGTGTAGGAGCCGGTGGGTCCGAGAGGTGGGCGATCGCTGCTGTGGGCGCCGCTCGGATGACTGGGCCTGGGTCGGCTCTTCGTGTAGCAGACGGGGCTAGCTGGAGGCACACTTAACCGCAGATTATGGTTGCCCGTATGCTGCAGAGGAAGTCAATCACGAGGATCACCTCGTCCAATATCGTTGGCAGGACCAGGAGGGTCATGCGGACATGTTGTTGGCCTAGGCGCACTTGTGCTTGCAGGGCCTTGGTGACTTCCTTCGGGGATCCGTCCGCCAGAGATATTTGGGTGCGAACCTCTTTGACGTTTCGACCCGAATCGAGTCGGTTGGCGACCGCTTCGCTGACAAAGCTTCTGGAGGCTCTTGTTGTCGAGAAGAGTTGTCCCTCGATGCAAACCGTGTCGACGATTCGGCCTCCCGTCAAACGGAGAGATGGATCTAGTGGTGGAGGAGCGCTGGGTGGGTCGCCGCCTGCTCCCTGTGTGTGGGAGGACCCCGGCTGTTTCCCGACTGACGGCAGCAGTCAATGGTGCGGACACCACGTTTCCCGCAGTCCCAGCAGTATTGGACTGGTGGGTTCTGGCATTCCCGGTCGAAGTGTCTCACCTCCGCGCAGCGATTGCAGGCTCGGGCCATGTCGACGGGTGTTTCCGCCTCGTGGGAGATCGCTTGACTCGGTGTGCCAAAAGCCGTCGTCGCTGGTCGTATGGGCTCTCGTCGGCGACGGCCGGGCGGAGGGCTGCTCCTTGTAGTGTAGCTACCACTGGCGGATGGGACTAGTGCTGGTTCTCTTACTGGGTCTCGATCCCGAGCTATGTCGAATGCGGTGGCTATTTGCGTCAACCCTTCCAGTGAGGACTATTCATGGCGCTTTATGAAGAGTTGATACTCCGGCAGCAGGGTCTCGTAGCCTTTCGAGCTCCTGGTCGAACGAGTAGTTCGCCCGTTGCATCGCCGCCTTGCTGGTGGCGGGCCCTGATCGCATCCTCCAAGCGCTGATAATACCGTGGCGGGAGGAAAAACTCCAAGAACTCCTTGAAAGTTTCCCAGGGCACGGCGATCGGGCCGCGGGGTTGGAGCCTTGGACTCCGCGTCCTGGGCTCGTGTGACGATGTTCTGGGGACGGCACGAAGAGAGCTTTCCCGCTGTGTTGGACCCTCCGTTTTCATCGGTCGACCCGGACGGTGCCCCTGACCGCGTGGAAGAGGGGGGGTGCCGCCGGGCATCGGGGATCCGGTGTCCACGGTGAGCGTGGTGTCCTCGTCGCGGTGTGTGCTGTAGGTGGCGCGGCTGGGGCGCAAGTCGGCGGCGGAGCTGGCTTCCGTGGTGCTCCTGGTGTGAGCGGGCTGGGTAAGCGCTCGGGGGCGGCGCTCGTGAAATGCTCGTGGTGGGCGGCGCAGATGCGCAGTCGATTGGCGTTGTCGTAAGTGGCAGTACTGATTTCCCTATTTACTCTTTGTCTAGGCTTTTAAATCTTGGATGCTCCTAATCAAAACAAAAATCTCTCGGCTGGACATGGGTCTTTAAGCCATGCGGTTGATACAAAAAAAAAACCCAACCTGGATACCTGAGTCGTCCCTGCTCGGGCGCCAAACTGTAAGGACTTTTTCCTAGGCTGGGTAGTCTTTAGTCCGGCCAGAGTCCTCTACAGTTAAATTTGTAGAAACACAGGAGAGGAAACGGGACTGGGAGTTGCCGGCGGGATTTTGTTATCGGGATCACGTGACAAAACGGGACCGGTGTAGATTTAACTTACTCCTGAGCTTGATCTGATGTCGCCGTCCGCTGGGTTCTTCCGCTGGGTTTTGCCGCAAAAGAAAGAGACCGATCTCAGCAGATCGCTGTGCCACGTCGACACGCTTGCTTTACAGCACGCTCGCGTTATCAGCACTAAGCCTGCCTTTAACAGCACGCTCGCGCTTAACAGCACGTTCGCGCCATCCGGGCTAAGCATGCCTTTAATAGCACGCTCACATTCTCACGGGTGATTGCGATAACTTATCGATACTATCGACTTTCGACCCGACTGGCCAGCTGACCGATCTTGCTGATCAACACTGGCAATCTCGCGCGCTTATATTTGAAACTAGGATAACTTAGGTTTTAAGCTTAAATCTATATTTGGAAACTTAACATGTGATGAGAATTCAACATAATACTGCCTTCAATGGCTGAGATACTGGGTTTGTTCGTGTGGGAAAATGTGAGGCGCCTTGAGCGTCCTCACAGCCTTTAAGTTTTACTTTTCTGTTGTATTTTACTAAAGTTCGAGAACTTCGCTTACGAACACACTGGCGGAGCGAACGAAAAACAGGTCTTCACGGGGCAACTGTTGATTTGGTAAACGACGTAGATGTCGTAATCGCAAAAACAAGGCGTGCGTCTCTGAGTCACTGAAGGTTATCCAGATTAGAAGTCAGAGAGTTGTGCAAACTGTGGAGAAAAAACATGCTGCCAGTTTTAAAAGCCGCAAAGCCAGAATTGAGCTGAGCAAGAAGTTGAAGCCTGGTGCAAGATTTCCCAACGTTAACAACGTACGTGTCCACGAAAACCGTCCCGCTTAATTTATTCGCAAGTCAGCAGTTAGAAAAGGCGACTCCTACGCAGACATGGCAAGAAATAATTCTGGTAGTTGCCATCCTTGACATGAACGCAAGATTAGATCAGCTGTTCAAATAAGTTACTGAAACGATTGTCTCGAATAGGGCTTTATGTGATCAAGTACAGCTTATAATTTCTAAAAAAATATCAATTTTATCCATAAAAATCGTATTATGAAACGCAAGAGGGTGAGAAAGAACGAAAAACTTTCACCTTTCCCTTTTTTCCCGCAAAATTGACACTATGCTTATTACTGAGACCTTCATGCGTTCGGAACTAAAAGTATACTTACCTGGCTATGACCAATAATTTGCCAATCACCCTAGTGACATAGCTGTATTTCCCTCCCTGGGCAAAGAACTGACCAACTTCTGATCAGTCCGGGCCCAAAGTTTGTAGCAGGAGGTGACTATAATGCCAAGCACCAGTGGTGTGGAATTCTATGGGCATCTAGTCGACGAAAGCATCTACAAGAGGCCATCACAACTAGCTCCATCCAAGTTATAGGTTCTTTTTCTCAACCAACATCAAGCTTACCCCAATAGTTCTAGACTTTTTCTTCGCAAATGGGATCCTTCTTAAACAACTTTCAATAGAGACAGTAGAGACCTTGGATAAATCTAAATATCGCAATAAACAATCCAGACGATATAGACGATGCGGTAGAAATATTAATGGATAAAATAAGAACAGGTTCGGCATTTGCTTTCGCAAAAAGAAATGACCGTCCTAGGAAGGAGGGATTCAGCTCAAAATAAGAGTCATAAGAGAGTAGAAAAGAACATAGAAAGAAGAACGCCATACTGTCCAATTTTTTGAGGACCTTTCTTCTTGTAAACTACTTCCTCTTTTATTTTACTTGTGTTTATGTGAATAAAGTTTCACATAGGACACAACCCAATAAAGCTTTTGGTTTTTTTCCTGTAAAAAAAAAACCATTTTCACCAGATGCTGGAGAGCGCAGGAATTATCGTCTGTGGCCGGATCTGGCTGGTGTAGACTGTGCTGGTGGAGTTTAGGAGGCTTCGGGATGATCCTGGTGGAGTTTTGAGAAGGCATGTCGCTCTAAGACTGACTTTTATTTTGGTTTCAATTACAATCGAGAGCTTCGTTTGCGGGTGGGGTACATATGTTGAGTTTGCGAAATCCCCTAGGTCAGCGGTTTCGGCCGGATGCCCGAGACCCAGTGTTTACACGATCCGGCATCCAGAAACCGCTGCGTTGGCGATCCTATGTCCGGGTTGAACGGCATCACCGTTAGTGGGACAATGCCCGAGGGGGTTTGGGAGGAGGTGATGTCATTGGGACGACATCAGCGGTAACTCCTCCCCCCTTAGCTTGGAACGATGGCCATAATGAATGTATGGCGGGGTAGGGGAAAACATTATCTCCTTCTTTTTAAAGGTCCAAGCCACAGTTGTAATCAGAATTGACGATGCCACGAGTATGTATATGATTGACAGGTGAGTAGTGGCACGTTCTTCTATGTTGGAAACTGCCAATCCATTTTGCAGGTTGCTCAGATGTAGTACTTGAAAGTCTAAAGGTTCGAACCACGGGAATTTTTGTTAAGTGTTGGATGTGAGGGAGGTTAATTTCGATGTCGTCAATTATTGTAGTGGCGGCCTCGACGTATTTGGTCCCGTTGGCGGAGATAGAACAGTTATCGTATTTTATGAGCATAGAGCCGCTGAAGATCCTACTGGAGATGCAGTTGGAGGTGATGTTCAAGTTCTCCACATTGAGGATCACCATCAATCCCTTTATGGGAATGAAGATCTGTGGTTGATGATCCCTTTTTATTGTGCTGCAGGTCGCTTCCCTGTCGTCCAGAAGGTTGTAGAGGCATTCTGTGTTATTCGGAGTCGAAGGAGTTTCGCAAACATGTGTACTACCCACTTTTGTACAAGGTGTATCAATAATCTTAATTTCTACATCATTCTTAATAATAACATTCGGTACGTTTACATACATTGCTTTGTTAAGTGGTAGTGCTATGAGTCGGTATAAATTGTAAGATTGTTGGGACAGAATTGGAACTTTAATGTTAAATATGAGTGTTTTATTAATAGTAGTGGATTCTAATGAAAGCACATTATATAATTCGTGTTCAAACTGTACTTTTACTTTCTGATCTGCTAGTAAAGTTTTTAATTTTTCCATTTTCATAGAATTTAATAAGTATTTCGGGACTATTTTTAATTTGAAAAATAGTAGGCTTTCCGCTATATTATTTAAGTGATTGTAAAGTAAATCTATGTTGAAATTAATCCTGTCTATATATTGGATAAGTTGAATGTTTTTCTGTTCCTCATCTATTTGTTTAAAGATTTTATCCTGTATTAATTTACAAAATTGCCTATAAGCTCTTGATCCCTGTTAATGTGGTTAGATATTTCCTCAAATCTTATACGTGTTTCATTTTGGAGAATAAGGTTTGTTTCGGAATTACTGCGTAAGGCCTCTAAGTCTTTGTTTATTTTTGACTCGTCATAGGCGTCCATATTCCCTGAAACTATTTTAACTATGTGGCCTAATCCATTAATTAATCCTCTCCTGGGCCTATTACCCCCATTGTTGGGAAGCAAGGAATTTAGTCTTTGTTGAACTTGAGATAATTTTTGATGTAAGGTGAGTTTCAAATCTTCAAAACCATGTTCGTCAGGTAAGTTTCCTATCACCTCCTGTATTTTAGCTGCCGATTCCTCATAATTGTTCAGATGAATTACATGTTTAAATATTTTAAATGATTTTACCACTTTCGCTGTACCCAGGTTGATTTTTAAAAGGGGTTGATCTTTATCCAATATTTCGCTAAGGAGCCGTTGAGTTGTTCCCAAGGTCAATCTGTAAAATTACATTGGTAGTATTATTAACCAAGTTTCGCAAGTATGCTTATGTGTTATTTGTCTGTATTACAGCTCTCCTAACTTTTTGCTTGTGTAGATTTTGTTTCCTTATTGTTCGTAATGTTACTCCGCTATCCAGTAAAACCTTGTGCTTACTAAAACGAGGCGTGATTTTATTTCTCCTATTTTCCTTGCAAAAAATAGAAGTTCCAACCGGTAAGTCAGGGGGGGTTGTCCTGTTCTCGTTTAAGCGATCTATTCGTCTTTTCGTTGCGTCCGCCATGTGTTTCTTTAAGGTCGGGTATAGTTCAGTTTGGAATTCGTTAAGTTTTTGTAAGTAATCGTGTTCATTGTCGAATTTGACTGTTTCTTCAAAAAAGTGAGTGCGGCCACTAAAAAGTTCGAATGGAGTTAAATTTGTACTAGAGTGGATCGCATTGTTGTAGGCTATTATGGTTTCGGAAAGTATCTCATCGTGTTCAATGGATAATTTTAATTCCTTTCTCTTACTCAAAATGATTCTTTAGATCTCTGTTATAGTGGAATGTAATCGTTCTACAACAGAGTTACTACTGGACTGTTGAAAGGAAGTAATATGAAGTTCTATTTCGTATTGTGCCAAGAAGTCTTTGAAAATAGCTCAAGTATTATTTTTTTGGGTATTCCAAACTGGCAAAAGAAGGTTTTAAAGGCTTTGATAACAAGAATTGAGTTTCTGTTGGTTAACTGGTAGGCTTGAGCGAATTTGGAGAAATTATCAATAATTGTGAAGTTATAATTATTATTGATAGTATATATGTCCGTGTGTATTATTTCTAGGGGTCTGTTCGGTATTTCTGGTAAAACAAATGGTGGTTTTTGTGGACACCTATCGTACTTAAGTGTAAGGCAGGTTTCGCAATCCCGGATTGCTTGTGAGATTAGAGATTTTAGTTGGGGTACGTAAATTTCCCTTTTCAGATGCTGGTACATCTCTTCCACACCTCTATGATTGTTGTTAGAATGATGAGTTTTTATTAGGCAGTTAATTTCGTTCGGGTCGATAGGCTCGTGTAAGAGAATGAGACATCTGTAAATCTTATACAAACCGGAGTCTGCGAAATATTTGGTGTAAGCATTTTGAATTATATCGAAAACTTCGTCGGGTGAATGAACTGCCAAGGTCTTGTTTGGTGTTAAAATTTGTTTTAAAATATCTGTGATTCCTTCTAAGGTATAAGACGGTTCCGTTATACGTGTCCGTGTTTTATTTTTAGATGGATTGATTGTTACAAATGAGGGGGTCTGGCCGATTTCGAATATAACTTGTGTGTTGAATGTGTTAAGTGCCTTTTGGGCTATTGGGATACTAGGTGAAATGGTGCAGTCGCCGTCGTTGGCAAGTATGTTTGGCTCAATTCTACTCAAAGCATCGGCAATGACGTTTTGTGAGCCTTTTTTGTAGACAATATCGTAATCGTACTCAGAGAGGGTTAGTTTCCAACGAAGGAGCTTCGGGTTTTGGCCCTTAAAGTTTTGTAACCATACTAAGGGCTTGTGATCTGTAATGATTTTGAATTTGTTGCCATACAAATATGGGCGAAAGTACTTAACTGCCCAGATTATTGCTAACATTTCTTTCTCTATAGTTGAATACCGGGTTTCCGCTTCATTCAAGGTTCTACTCGCGAAACAAATTGGTCTGTCGGACCCGTCAGGGCCCTGGGAGAGAACGGCACCAATGGCGAAGTTACTTGCGTCCGTAGTGAGAGAAAATGGTTTTTGGAAGTTTGGGTGTTGCAAGATCGGGTTGTTTGTTAGAAGAGTTTTGCAAATTTCAAACGCCTCTATAAATTCTGCATCTATAATGACGGATTTGCCACCCTTAAGCTGGCGAGAAATGGGTTTCGTTATTCTAGCAAAGTCCTTTATAAACTTCCCTATAAATAACAATAAATCTTAAAAAAATTTTTTTTTTTTTTCAAGTTTTTGGGGAAGGGAAATTTTTCACCGCTGCTATTTTGTCTGGGTTTGGTTTGATACCATCCCGTGTTATTACGTGTCCCAAGAAATCGATTTCTTTTCTCAAGAAATTTGACTTGGTGATTTGAATTTTTAGAGTGGCTTGGCGTAAATCTCTGAAATACAGAGTTTATGTCCATTAAGTATTTTTGGGGAGGAGCAGAGAATATAATGATGTCGTCAAGATAGACCAAGCAGTTGTCTCCTATTAATTCGCCTAGTACATTATCCATTACTCTTTGGAAGGTAGCTGGGGCGTTTTTCAGTCCGAAGGGCATTCTCGTGAATTCGTAATGTCCGTTTTCCACCGAGAAGGCTGTTTTGGCCATGTCCCTGGGGTCCATCTGGATTTGATGAAACCCGCTAGCCAAATCTAAGGTGTTAATATTGGGGATCGGATACCTGTCGGAGATGGTTTTTTCGTTCAGTTTCCTGAAATCTATTACCAATCTCCACTTCTTTTGTTGGGGGAGTCAGATTTTTTTGGAACTACCCACACGGGGGCACCCCAAGGGGAGTGGCTGTTTTTTTTGTAATATTTTGTTCAAGCATTTGGATATTTGTTTTCGGACCTCCTCCTTATGTATATATGGATATCTGTACGTTTTGACATGTATTGGTATGTTGTCGGTGGTCGGGATAGGGTGCTTGACCGTGTTGGAAAATGTGAGAGGTGACGCGTCATCATAGAAAAGATCTTGAAATTTTTTGCAAATTTTAACCAGCCCTTGTTTTTCTTCGTCCGTTAGATGGTCCATTAAAATTTGTTCGCTAAGATTGCCCCTTATTTGTTGGTAGCTTGGGTTGAGTGTTACCCCGTTTATTTGGTCGTAACATTCTTTGTTATATGGTTGTACCTTCAATGGTTGGTCGAGGCATAGGATCTGTCCAGTCCCGAAATTGTTAGTTATTTCAAAGAAGCTATGGTTGTCTGAGGCTGTGTAAAGTTCCCCGGAAACATAATATTCCTCAATATTAATCTTTACTTTTCGGTCTGTTAGGAAATCCATTCCAAGAAGACCATCAACGTATGGGTGGAATTTGAAAAGTAGTAACTGAAATTCTCCATGTTCTTTAAATTCTATTGGTATGGGTAGTACAGATCTTAAGGTCAGCGAATAACTTTCCAGGACTGTTGTGATTCGGACATAATTTTCTAATTTTTGTATGGCACCTTGCGGAATAAGGCTTGGGTCTACAAAAGAATAAGTGGAACCGGTGTCGATGAGGAATTTTAGTGGTTTTGGGGAATAGGATAGAGTGACAACTATATAGGGAAGAGATAGACCATGCGTTTTCTTGTTTATGTAACCGACTTGTCGGTCGAGGCTTCTTGTTGAAAATTTGAGCTGTCGTCATGATCGTCATAATCAGTATTATTTCCTCCCACTCTATTGTCGTTATTCTGCCTGTTGTTATTGAAACGAAATTGGCTTTGGTTGGGGCCTTGGCGGAACGGGTTTCCCGAGGAATAGGAATTCCCACGAAAATCTTGCCCGTAATTATTGGAAAAGTAGTTATTTCCACTAACAGAGTTGTTCTGGTACGAACCCCTCTGATAGGGTCTATTGCGGTCTGTGTTGAATCTATTGTTTTGTAGTTTGTTTTGTTTTTGATAAATGATGTTCTGCTCAGCTTGGCATCACTCGTAAGCCGCCTCGATCGTTGTCGGATTCTGGGCTCGGATGACCGTTCTGAGTGGGTCCCGTAGCCCGACAAGGAAGGCGTTAAGGCAAATTCCATCATAAAGAGCTCTTTTTGATGCTGCACTTACACCGTGGTCTGGGTCTGAGGGGAGTGACAAAAGTTCGCTACGGAGTCTTGTGATTTCGAAAAATAATCTACCCAGGGACAAACTAGCGGGAAGGTTCTGAATTTCGGCGATGAGTATTGGTTCTGTCTTTCCCTGATACTGTCCCATTCTAGTTTGGTGTCCAAGATATTCAGGGTCTCGTCCGCTTTTCCTATAATTTTGTTTCTCAAGGTTCTTAGTAGTAATTGTCCGTACGGGGTCTGGTCCGTTCCCCTTATTAGCATAATAATTTCCTCAACGCTTACAATAAATTTCTGGAGGGTACCTGGGGTCCCTTCGAAAGTAGGCAATTATTTGACGAAGGCTAATATATCGGTTGGGTTAAGAGTAGTATTTAGGGTTGTGGTTGACGAAGTGTTTAGAATGGTACTAGCATTTATGTGCTTTAAAAGGAGGAGGTGTAAAATTATAAATTGTGTGGAAAAGGAAAAAAAAAATCGTATTACCTATATTTTCTCGTGTAGGTAACTTAATAAGAAAACGTTTGTGTAAATGTCTTATGTGTAATTAAAAAAAAAAAAATATATAAAATTTTTTCTTGTATATAGGTAATTTTACGTGTAAATATATATATGGGTATATGTCTTAGTCTATGCTAATAGTTACTAAAATTTGTGTCGTTGTATTACGCTGAGAATCTGTAAAACCGTCATAATTAGCGTGTGCGTGTGTTCTTTTTAGTGTGGTGACCATGGGGCAAAGCAATTATTCAATACGTTGGTGAGGTAATGATTACTAAGATTTCTGCGTGCTTCTTTTGCAAATTGTTATTTGATTTTACTCTTAAATTATAGTTGAAATGGCAACAATGTAAATAGTTTAGAGGTTTTTTTTTGTTTTCAACGATTTCATCGACGAGTTTGTATTCTTTTCTGCAGCATTGTAGCTGTTTTTTTATTTATTTGTTTGTTTTTTTTTATGTGTGGGGCTCAATTGTATCCGGTTTCATGGCAAGAACAAGGGAATAGGGGAGGAAGAAAAAGCGAGTCGTCGTTGGTTCCCGGTCTTACGCTCTCATTTATATAAATATACAAAAGAACAAAAGGCCTGGAACACAGACGACGCGAGTGGTGCCTTCCTCCCTTCCTCTATTTAGAGTGCTTAGCCATGAATAATATTTTTGTATGGTTGTATATTGCAAATGTGCGTATGTGGAGGTTCGAAGACAATTTAAAGTGTGTAACAATTGTCGATGTGATTCAGACATAAATGGTCGAAATTGATGTGGGTGCGAAAATCAAATTTTCAGTGTACGTTTTATTTGGAGTATTTTAGGTTGTATGTACATATCTATAAAAATGCGCGATGCATTTTGTGCCGATCAGCAATTGATGGTCACAATTGATATAGATATATAATTAAAATTTGTAGTGTATAAATTTTTTTATTTATATATTTTTTTATATGTCGTTTTTATATATCTATAATAATGCGGGATGCATTTTGTGACCATCAGCGATTGATGGTCACAATTGATATAGATATATAATAAAAATTTGTAGTGTATAAATTTTTTTTATTTATATTTTTTTTAAACATGTCGTTTTATATATCTATAATAATGCGCGATGCATTTTGTGCCGATCAGCGATTGATGGTCACAATTGATATAGATATATAATACAAATTTGTAGTGTATAAATTTTTTTTATTTATATTTTTTTTAAACATGTCGTTTTATATATCTATAATAATGCGCGATGCATTTTGTGCCGATCAGCGATTGATGGTCACAATTGATATAGATATATAATAAAAATTTGTAGTGTATGCATTTTTTTATTTATATTTTTTTTTAAACTTGTCGTTTTTATATATCTATAATAATGCGCGATGCATTTTGTGCCGATCAGCGATTGATGGTCACAATTCGTATAGATACATAATTTGATTTAGATAACCACATTTAGATAGATTGAGATAACCACATTTAATGTACAGTGCATACTGTGCTGGTCAACAATTGATAAACACCAAACGGGTATTTGTTATAAATATTTTTTTTGTTAACCGTCACTAACTTGTTGACTCAGATCGTTGATTGGATTTATTTATTTATTTTTTTTTTTTTTTTTTAATTTTTTTGTTTAAATATATATATATATCTTTATTATCCACATTTCTTTGTGGGCACACAAAAATGCTTGCACTTTCATTTCCTCTGGTTTTTTTATTTTTACTTTGCCCCTTTGGGTTACCCAAATTATTACATAGTAACTACTATGATGATTTCGGTGAATTTAATCTTTGGTTCTTTTTAAAAACCGGCTGCGCCAATTATCGTCTGTGGCCGGATCTGGCTGGTGTAGACTGTGCTGGTGGAGTTTAGGTGGCTTCGAGAAGATCCTGGTGGAGTTTTGAGAAGGCTTCTGAATAAAAGACTTATGCTTTCAAGTGTCGCTCTTAGACTGACTTTTATTTTGGTTTCAATTACAATCGAGAGCTTCGTTTGCGGGTGGGGTACATATGTTGAGTTTGTGAAATCTCCTAGGTCAGCGGTTTCGGCCGGATGCCCGAGACCCAGTTGTTTACACGATCCGGCATCCAGAAACCGCTGCGTTGGCGATCCTATGTCCGGGTTGAACGGCATCGCCGTTAGTGGGACAATGCCCGAGGGGGTTTGGGTGGAGGTGATGTCATCGGGAAGACATCAGCGGTAACTCAGGCGCAGATGCATCGACGGACTACTCCCTTACTAAATGGCTTTGCCCACAAATCCTGTCCCGCAGATAGAGGTAG
The DNA here is from genome assembly GCF_018152505.1 of Drosophila elegans. Classification (NCBI taxonomy): domain Eukaryota; kingdom Metazoa; phylum Arthropoda; class Insecta; order Diptera; family Drosophilidae; genus Drosophila; species Drosophila elegans. The sequence continues at coordinate 868,200 of NW_024545760.1, read as the reverse complement.
AAGGCCAGATCAGAAAGATAAAAGCCACAAAATCTCCAAGCGAGAACCTTCTGGAAAATAAGACGATCAAACTTCATCAATTAAAGTTATGTTTTTATAGTGCTGTTGCTTAATAGTGTATTAAGTTAGCTGAAAATCAACTATAATTACAATGATTCCTCATTTTCCAGAGACACATCACTATGCCTCAACATTTCTTAGCTTCTTTAATAAAAAAACAAGCTCTCAATCGCCAATAAAGTTTGCATTTACAAGTCCATTTTGAGCTTTATTTGGAAGTATGCGGAATAAGTCTACGGCATTATGCAAAATTAGAAAGAGACCTTGAAATTCCTAAGATTAGCGAAGTTTGTCGGAAACACGCGAAAAGTTTCATCAAGCGTCTTGGCTCTCACCCTAATACCCTGGCAAAAAGGCTGACCTGAAGACCCAGGAAAAGAAGACTGAAGAGATACCACCCACACGCTCTCTCAGTGAGATCCCTATAATTTGCTGTTAACTAGATAATATTTAATTTTTTTTACATTTAAAACGAAGCATATTAAATAAAACAAAAAATCTGTATCTTAAGGTATAAGCCTAGTACTCACATCGACGTAATCCGTCCGCCAGCTATGAGAGAGAGCGAGAGGCAAATAACCGGCGTACACTTTTCGTCAGTGCCTTTTCCCACCCCGGTACTAAGATCGACGAAAAAATACTAGAAAATTGCAAACCGTTGCCAGGTTTCTGGGATGAACTTGTGTGATCGAACGCTAGTCCCTGACGTTAAGAATAAACAAATTTTATCTTTCTCACTGTTGGATCTTTTTAAATATCGGTCTAAATGGAGGGAAAACTCCGAAAATACGAAAAAGTCGCGAATATCAGAATTTGATGCAGACTAACCAATTTGATTAATTCAATTAAAAGAGTATCATCCAGAGTTGTGGGATTTATATAACAAGAAGCTTTTTGATGCCACAGTAACTAGAAGAGCCTGGAATGATATTGTAGTGGTGATGGATAAAGATTGTCATAATTTAACATTATTTAATATTTGTTAGCAATTAAAATATGTGTGCGGACTCTGTCCAAATGCAAAGTTATCAGAGTAAAACGTCCGAGTTTTTTCGATCTCTAATATGCACTGATTTTAATGTTCAAGTTTGAGATTACAAAGAGTGAAATGTACATGTGTGAGCTGTATGTATAAGAGTTAATTCAAAATACAAACTTATGATTACAGTGAGGGGTAATTAAGAAGTACAAGTTGGCAAAGAATTCAAATTAATCAACTGTTTTTAAAAAAAGTTATTTATAAACAAATAATAATAAATGAAAATTGGCATTCAGTTATGATGTCATCGAACATCTCCGCCTTCTGAATGATCCAAGGAGTATTCAAGCACCAATTGCTCAAGCAGGAGCGCTATCTTGCAGATGGGTCTACAAATGGTTCCATTTTTCACCTTGATCTCGGCCACTCTTACTCGTCCATCAGCTCCGACATTCGTGTTGGTGATGCGACCCAGGATCCACTCCTGGGGAGGTGTATTATCCTCGTGAATTATTACAATTTGGCTAATTTGAATGTTGGCATCGGGTTTGAGCCATTTGGAGCGCGCCTGAAGTGTGTGTTAATAATCCATTGCTCCCAGAACTGTTGCTTCAAGTACGTTACGCGCTGCCACCGCGTAAGATAGGATGGTCTGCTCTCGTCAATTGAAGGGTCCGGTACGGACATCAAAGAGGCCTCTCCATCGTTTAGGTCTTCGGATAGGGGTGCCATTGGTCTTAAGTTTAAGACTGCCTCCGCCTCGATTGCAATCGTTTGAAGCTCCTCGTACGTTAGCCCAGTGTTGCCCAAGTTTTTGATCATCAAGGTCTTCATGGATTTCACTGCGGGGAGGCCGCCAAAGAGCACCTAAACTCAAATCCCACGATGCTGCTGAAGTTATGCACATTCAATGTGTTGGCTTCAGCAAACAGCTGCTGCTTACAGTCCTCGAGCTGAGATCGAGCTGAATGCTGGATGAAACGGTGCTGTGGTAATATGCTTTATACCGTGCAGTTTGCAGAATTCCTCAAAGGCGTCAGCTGTAAGCTGAGGACCGTTGTCGCTAACCATGGTTTTCGGGTATCCTTCGATGGCGAAAATCGAAGACTGTGCGGCGATCGTGTTGGCGGTTGTTGTAGACGACATTTGGATGACAAATAGGAACTGTGAGTACGCGTCTACGCATATGAGCCACATAGGGTCAAAGATTGGACCGGCGAATTAGATATGAATTCGCTCCCATGCTGTTGCTGCTGCTGGTAAACTTTGGTACTCTCTTGGTGGTGCAGGATTGTTGGACTTGCAGATGCTACAAGACTGAGCAAGGCTTTTGATGTCATCCTCTATGGCAGGCCACCATTGTTCATTCGTACAATGCCCCAATCTCCTTCATGTAGGAGTTTTAGGATATGGGCACGTAGTCTGTCTGGAATTATAATACGATTTGCGTCTGTGTGTAGGCAAAGCAATTGTTTGGTGATTGTGAGAGCAAACTTTCGGTTAAAGTAAGGTATAGGGCTTCGTTGCCTGGCTGGAGTTTTTCTGGCCATCCCACAGATACGTACTGCAGGACCTGCTTGAGAACTTTGTTTTTGTCCATGTGGTTGCGAATGAGGTCAGAATTTATCGGTAGTGACACTTCGACTACAGTGTGGCAAGCTTCCTCTTCTATGTCGAAGTCTGAATTTGTACCCACTGGAAGGCGTGAAAGAGCATCTGCATTACCATGAGCAGATGTGGATCGATACTGTATATCGAAATTGTAGGCCATGAGAATAATAGCCCAACGTTGTAGCCTGTTTGACGTCATCAACGGGAGATGCTTGCCTGGATTAAAAATGGTAACTAGTGGCTTGTGGTCTAATAAACTGGATAAACTTTCTGCCTAAAAGGTTTTGGTGAATACGCTTTACTCCAAATATTATGGAAAGTCCTTCCTTTTCGATTTGGCTGTATTTAACCTGATGCTTGTCGAGCTTTTTAGATGCGAATACAATGGTTATCTCTCCGCCATCTGGCTGAAGATGCGAAAAGACTACCCCGATGCCAAAGGCTGTAGTATCTGTAGCGAGCACTAGAGGTAATTTTTCATCAAAGTGAGCTAGCTGCGTTGCGTTAATAATGTGGGACTTAAGAGCAGTAAAATCCTGCTCCTGTTGTGAACCAAAAATGAAGGCTACGTCTTTTCTGCGAAGTTGGTTCAATGGAGCAGCCAACTGCGAATAGTTCGGAATAAAATTACAATAATAATTAACTTTATCCATGAATGTTGTCCAATTGTTATAAGTTAGAAGGCGGACTTAACAGTTTTACAGCCTCCAAGCCTGTGCTGTCTGGGAGAATGCCGTTTGTGCTGATTCTTCGCCCTAAATATTCTATTTCGTCCTTGAAAAAAAAGCATTTTTGCCTTTTGCATTTGATGCCGTTCTCTTGAAGAGTGCTGAGATGATGATGTCATCTAAATAGTTGCCACAACCTTCTATTCCCTTTAGAAGTTGCTCGAGGTATCTTTGGAAGATGGCTGGTGCGCTTGCAATCCCGTAAGGATTGATATTGAAATTGGCCCAGGTGTGTGCTTACCACCATGATTTCATTTCCATATGGAGATAGGCATCCTTGAGGTCTATATTGCTGAACTGCTTACCATGACGAATGATGTGAAATGGAGCTTCTTTTGTTGGTAACGGATACTGTTCGACGTCGATTTGTGCGTTAACTGCCTGTTTAAAATCCCCACAAATACGAATATCGCCACCTGGCTTAGGAGCGAGCACGATTGAGGATGCCCTATTGCTGAATTTTACTGGTTTCCTAATTCCGGCTTGTGTGAGTCTGTCTGCTTCGGCTTTAAATTTGTCCATTTGAGCGAACGGAATTTGGCGGCTTTTATATAACTTTAATGTCGCTGAAGATTTTAAAAATACACTAGCTTTGAAGTCCTTAATGGCACCAATGGCTGGTTCAAACACTTCGCTGTACTTGTTGCAGAGGTCACTAACTTTGTCATTATGCACCTCAAAAATGTTTTATACTTTCATGATATCAAATCCAAAAACGTTAAATAGATCCATGCCGTACAGATTAGTCGAAGTTTCTATATTTGCCACGATTATGACCACTTGTTTCTCTTTCACTCCGCATTTTGCGACAGTCTGCAGCTCCCCTAGTAATGGTATTGGATATGTCCAAACGCATGTAAAGCTCGGGAAAACTTGTGCATTTTCGGCTTCTGCAGCAAGGCGTATGTATTGGAGTTTACCACGGATGCTGTTGCTCCGGAATCCATTTGAAATGAAATCACTTGTTTCAATATTTCGAGATAAATAACATTTCTGTTTTGTTGATATTTTACTTGACCTGTGACACTGTAAACTGCTTCGATCACTTCGACTTCGTTTGCTTCGTTCTTATTGGACTTTACGTCCCGGTTCTTTACTTGACCCGGCCATTTAACATTTGACTTGACATACTTTGACATACAGACGACTGCATTATGACCTTTCCGACCGCACATACGGCGCTTCTGAACTTCCATTTTTCTCTCTGGTGAGTTTGACCACAACCAGAGCAAGATTTAAGATCACTTATAAACGATCTGTCATCGTTTCCATGCTTGCTTGCTTTTTTGTATATGTGTGGATCGCATTGATTATATCCTGTTTGTATATGTTCTATTTTAGCGCTGCAACGGTTTTTGTTGTTGTCTCATAGGTTTATGCAACTATGAGTATGTAGGAGATGGGGGGTTGGGTGGTTCGTCTGCCATTATGGAATTCTATTTTCTTCAGCGCAGCGAGTCGCAATGATTTCTTTGCACGGGCGTCTGTTCAGTTTCGCAGGCTTTCTTGAACTGCCTTCCACTCGCTCATTATTCTCTACCTCTCATTGCGCCACGCTCAGCAGGGATTTCGCTCTCCTTTCCCACCGCGCTCTCATTCAAAAGCTTCTCTCTTCCTTAGTTCAGCAGGCTATTCACATTAAAATTAGAGTACGCCGCTCTCTTCTGCATAAACTCAACCATTTGGATACCAATTTTTAAATCATCACATTAAAATTAGAGTACACCGCTTTCTTCTGCATAACTCAACCATTTGGATACCAATTTTCTCATACCACAGCCTGACCATAACCAGCACTTAAACTTAGTCTTTGTATGTGATTCCACCTGTGCCTCTCTTAGGTCTTATTGGTTTGTCTCTCTCGCCATCGTCAAACTCTTCAATAAACTCAATAGCCTCCCGCTCATCAGGTAGACTGCGTACACTATCATGTGGATACTTATACATCCGCTTTGTAGTTAATGACTTCAACAATATCGATCACCATCAAGCAATTCTAGAGTAACAAATGGTCCTTTAAATTTTGGATCTAATTTAGTTTTGTGTCGCTCTTCACTTTTCAATAAAACATGATCGCCAACCTTATGGATCTAATTTAGTTTGGTGTCGCTCTTCACTTTTCAATAAAACATGATCGGCAACCTTAGGTTTTACAACTCGGGCATGCTTCTTATCAACTCTTTCTTTCTCATACATTGCATTCTTATCAATGTTGTTTTTAGCATTTTCTCTAGCTTTCTCGAGATCTATTCGAATGTTTTCATTGATGGTCAACATTCCCATTGTTCTCGCCTCTTTCCCTATTAACAATTCCAAAGCACTATGTTTAGTCACTCGGTTTGTGGTGCAATTTATTGCTAATTGAAATTCGCCTAACGCCTCCTGCCACGAACGCTTGCTAGTCTCCACTGCCGTTAACATGCCTTTGAGCACGCTCATCACCCGCTCTACCTGCCCATTTGCTCTGCTTGCACCTGTCGCTATCACATGTAAATCTATTTTATTCGTGGAACAAAACTTACGAAACTCACTACTTGTGAAGCATTTCCCCTGATCAGCTATAATCCTGCTGGGAACACTAAATATCGATATCGCGGACTTCACAGACTGTATGCAACTTGCAGTATCTAAATTCCATGTATGGTACAAGTAGACAAACTTTGTGAATGCGTCGATTTGAACAATGATGTTTACCTTCTCATCCTTTTTTCCACTTAGTTTACCACTTATGTCGATATGTAAAGTATGCAACGGTATCTCGACTTTGGGTATGGGGTGACGCTGATTTCGACAATTTACACGTCACGCAATTTTCAACAAACTTTCTTAAATATTTCGACAATGCTCGTAGACCTTATCTAGAGTTTTTTGTCAGCCTAAATGCATTATAGCTTCGTGAATGTAGTTAATAACAGACCATCTGAACGCCCTCGGAACAACGGGCAAACATCGAGTCTTGCCATTTCTTTGAATATTGCGATGCAACAAACTTTTTCTAATTTCGTAGGTGTTTGCTAGCTCTTTCTGCATTTCGTCACTATTCAATTCGATCATAATTCTGGATATATTTTGATCACGCTGCTGTTCAGATACAAGCCAGTTGTGAGTGATAGTTGCTAAGTCAACTCGTACTTCCACAACTTTGCTTGCATTTGCCTGCGCAACAACTTCGACGGGATTTCTTGATAAGCAATCAACATGAGCCATTTGGCTCCCCTTTCTGTACTCTACCTGAAATTCGAAGAGCTGCATAAATGACCACCATCGATGCACCCGCGGGGTTAATACTGCTTTTTCACGACTCGCTCTGATGGAATTACAATCTGTGTAAATGGTGAATTTTCTACCGCTTGGGTAATGTCGGAAGTGTTTGATAGCATTATACATCGCCAATGTTTCGAGCTCGTATGAGTGGTATTTAGATTCTGCCAACGTGGTGCATTTACTGTAGTATTCGACTACGCTACGCTTGCCATCCACCTTGTGTATTAACATAGCGCCATACCCATTAGCGCTTGCATCCGTGTGCAATTCGACTGGAAACTTGGGATCGAATATAATCAACACAGGGTCACTAGTTAGCACCTTAATGATTTTTTGACGAATTTCCTCATGCTGCTCTTTCCACTCGAATGCATTTGACTTTGAAGTTAATTGATATAGCGGCTTCATTACTTTTAAAAATCTAGGTACGAATTGCCTGAAATAGGATGATAATCCTATAACTGTCTAATCTGTGTGACTGAAGCTGGTTTTGGTAGTTGAGTTAGTGCTTGGATTTTTCGAGGGTTGGGTTTTAGATCACCGTCTTGATTATAAAACCTAAGTATTCTTTCTCTGTGTGCAGAAACTGACATTTCTTTACATTGAAAGAAAACCCCGACTTTGATAACACGCTCTATACTGCCTCTAATCTCTCGAATGCTTCATCTATGGAATTCGAAACAATTAGCACATCATCGATATAGACTACTGCATACGTATTGACTAAATCCCCCAAGGCTCGAACTATGGCACGCTGAAAGACCGATGAGGCGTTCTTCAGTCTAAACGGCATTGCTAGAAATTCGTATTGACCCTCCGGGGTCACGAATGCAGTTCTTTCAATGGAATCGGGGTGAATAGGCACCTGGTAAAAGCCACTGGCCATGTCTTAGTTGGAAAAATATTTCCACCACGCAGGCGATCAATCTGATCTGCGATTAATGGTAAGGGGTACCTATCTGACACAGTGTTTGCGTTTAATTCACGATAATCGATGCATAGTCTGTCACTCCCGTCTTTCTTTTTGACTAGTAACATTGGGCTAGCAAACGGAGAACTGCTAGGTCGTATTACATTTGCTTCTAACATTTGCTGAATTTTGTCCCTAACTATCTGCTTCTCGTTTTCGCTAAGGCGATACGGTCGTCTTTGAACCGTTTTGTTTATATCCAGCAAACGGATGTCCAATGAACCCGTAGTTACACGCCTACTTGGGATACCATCTATGAAGAACATGGAATATTTGGTCAATATGTCGTTTAGCTTTGACTTATCACTATCAATTAAATCTGTATTAACATTATTTTTATAGTCAATCTTATTTAATGTGTTATCGTCTATTACCGATAAAATCGTTTGAGTTCTATAAATATCAAATTTATCACTTTCTAACATTACTCCAAAGCCAAGTTGAAAAATGTCTTGTCCAATTATCATATCATATTTGAGACACTTATTATCTACTACGTGTAACAACAATTCGAAATTAAATTCTGAAATTTGTACGATAGACAGAATTTGCATGGTGCTCTTGACAATATTGTCGCCAATGCCTCTTAAAACTACCAAATTATGACATCTTTTGCCGCCTAGCTTCTCCCCTGTTGTTTCTTTTACCAACGAGCACTCGGAACCCGAATCAAAGAAAAATGGAAACCGCTCACCAAATTGTATTGCAGTTCCGTTAGGCTGAAGAAACGCGCACATGTCCACTCTTCTCTCGCTGCTGCTGGTCCCTTCGTGCACACTGATGCGATGTGTCCAACGTTGCCGCATTTAAAACATGTCACAGTTGATCTCTCTCTCATCATCGTTGATCTGCCGTTGCCATGGCCTGCTCTTGTCTCGTTCCTCTCTTCTGCTTTCCTCCTTCGACACTCTATTGCTTTGTGACCCAGATTCCGCAACTATGGCATCTAATCGGCGTTTGCATATTAAACCTCTTCTCTCGGGGCCCATGTTCATTCCAGAGAATTCAGAATTTCTGACGAACGAATGCGCTTTGAGTTGTTGTTGTAGCTCCGCTCTTGTCTTTATGTTTGTTGTAAACACTAAGCGCTGCAGTCTTGAATCACTTTGCGACGCATGTGCCAGAACCAACGATATAGCAATTTCTTTGTGTGTCATCGCTTTCCACTTGGTTAATAAAGATGTAACCATTCGGCTGGAGTACACTGAGAGGCATTCGTTGGGGCTTGGGCGTCCCTTCAGCATGTTTAGCAATAATGCCGCCGGCGTCTCATTGCCTTCATAGCGCTCCATGAACAATTCCTTGAATTGCGCCCAGCTCATTCCGGCGAAGCATATTTGTGATAGCCACTGCGATGCACTACCGAGGAACGATTTGCTGAGCGTCATTACCAAAGATGCACCTTCTTGCGGATGTTCACATAGAATCATGCTAGCCGTTTTGCACCATGCTGCTGCGTCGGCGTCAGCAGCTGCGGGGTTGAACGTTGGTAGCACTGCCGAGACAGGGCGCGTGCTAGGCACCGGCGTGGATTCTGCTGCTTTCAAAAGTTCCGTAATCACTCTATTTTGCGATTCCAGAAGCGTGCGCCAGCTGTTCTCCGAATTGTCTTGTAGGGGTGTTGATCCCACTTCTGATGTAGGAGATGGGGGTGTGGTTCGTCTGCAATTATTGAATTCTATTTTCTTCAGCGCAGCTGTGCACGGGCGTCTGTTCAGGCTTTCTTGAGCTGCCTCCCTCTCGCTCATTATTCTCTACCTCAGCAGGGATTTCGCTCTCCTTCCCCACCGCGCTCTCATTCAAAAGCTTCTCTCTCCCTTATTTCTTTTTAACTTCGTTTATTCAATACACTTAGAGACTTACAAATAATATTTCTTCATTGCATTCTAATCAATCTCCGACAAGTACATCTTCAAGAGTTGGCTGTGACTTTTGAAGAGCAGATGCCCGGACTGCATAGTATGTACTATGATCTGATCTCGTATCATCTCATCTACATAATTTGATAAACAACCGTTTGCGTTGCACACAAATTGGCATTCACGAGTGATCACGCGCAAGTCGGCTACCCACTCTCTATTTGTTTGCGAATGCTTCATCTCTCTTTTGAAAAACTCGTAGCGAGCTCCTACAATATGGCTCTTTGTGGTGAAATGCTCCGTTAGCTTGTCTGTGAGCTGCTCATATGTGTATGTGTTCAAATTCTTACCCCCGAATAGAATTTTTAATAGTTCGAATATGCTAACACCACACCATGAAAGATAATAGGCTTCTTGTTTTTGTTCTGCACTAACCGAATATGCGTTGAAGTGCTCCGATAATTGTTCCAGATATGACTCCCAATTTTGATTGTCTTTATCAAATTTGTGGAATGGAGGACACATAGATAATTCACCCGCGTGGCTTGAATCACTAGCAACTGGAGAAGCGTTTATTTCTAGGATTGTTGTTCAGTAAGAGCTGCTGTACATTCAAAGAAAGGTTCAACGTGGTTTTGCACGATGCATCAAACACAACACGCAGCTTGGTAGTCGGGTTTTCTGATCTAAGGACTCCATGATGCGGGATTACATAATGGGTCTTCTGCGAGTCGAAATCAGATGCCAATTGCATGTGATTCAGAGCTATGTATTAATTCATGAACGGTTGAGGTTCAACCTGCTTTCTTTTTGCAGGAACCGGGACTTGGCAATTTCAAAAGACTTTCCTAGCTTGTTAGGGGTCCTCTTTAAAGGGCAAGCAAACTTGGACTCGTCTAGATGTTAGAAACTTTGTGTTTGCTAAATAATGCCGTTCGCATTCCTCACCTTCTACGGAGAAACAATTATTGTTCGAATCAAACTCCTCTATTAACCAAAACCTTTCTAATGCATCTTGCAGCTCCGTGGAACGTGCCATGTTGCATGTGACGATTTGTGATTGCGGAATTTCAGAAACCCTTCCGCCAACGATCCAACCAAGTACAGTATTGACCAGGCAAAGAAGGCCAGGACCCAAAGAAATTTTGACTTTTGGAAGTAAATCAAAAAACTCCTGTGTGCTGATGAGTAATTCAATCTTGTGAGGCATGTAGAATCCTGGATCTGCAAGGTCAATCTCTATAGGTATGTTCCACTATGAAGTGTCAACGAAACGCTCTAGCTGATTAAGCGATATTGTCTTCGTTACAGCGAATTGTAAATGCCATTCATTTATTGATAGTCGTGATCGAATAGTCGTTGAGACAGAAAATCTGATCTGTGTTCTGACATCGCCTATGCCAGAAATGTCATACTTCTGTCTTTCGAATCTGAGCTGAGGGAGCTTGGCAAACTCTTCAGAGATGAAATTTATTTCAGGGCCTGAGTCAAGCAAAGCTCTGGCTGGCTGAAATATTCCGAATTTATCCCTAATCAACACTACTGCTGTAGGAATTAAAGCGCGCCTCGAATGACGCGAAAGCATGGAAATAGCATGTGTGGGTTCCTGTTCCTGCTGAGAAGTGTGGGCAACAATCTGTGTTGGTTGCTCTGGATGAGCACTTCTATAAAGAATAGTGTGATGTAAACCTTGACAAACGCGACATCGCGATCTACTTGGACATCTGCTCGCCAAATGGCCGGTGATTGTTGAATTAAATTTATCTTGCCAATCTAGTGAACTAAATGAAAGCGTGATCAGTAGCAGAACATTTTTTACAACCACCCTGTGCCGCAACAAAGGCTCTCCTATTCTGTGTGGTCCTTTCTTTTGGCTTCTCATCAGATGATCGTTGAACGTTGCTCGACAAATATTAACAGCGGCTGCTTAAACTGCGGTGACAATCCTCCCAAGTAGGCAAAACCTCGTATTCTTGAACCCGATCGTAGGATAATTTTGAATCTACATCAATTTTAGATAAAACAAGATGAATTAATATTGCGTTCATAACATATGCTTCAGTTCCTAACAACAACAACGATTCACGCAGCGCGGAAAAAGTATCCAAAATACAACGAAGAACTGCGGGATCAGATCTTTTCATCATTTGAATATCGAATAAGCTGGAAATGTGCTATATAAAAATCCAAACCTTTTTATCGTAGCGCTTCTTTAACAGCTTCAACGCCTTAGGATAATTGATTTCGGACACTTGAAAGGGGGCCAAAACACTCAGAGCGGCTCCAGACAAACAGCTTAGCAAGTAGCTGAATTTGTTAACAGCTGATATTGAAGCGTCATCATGTACCATGGTAGTAAAGGCAGTGATGAACTTTATGTAGTCACTATACTTCCCGTTGAACTAGTCTTAACGATGGCAAACGATTATGGTTGCGTAATTTCGTAATTTACCGATGAATTGAAGAAACTTGCATCTTCTGGCCGGTCCTTCTTTGTTGCCCCAATACGATAGATGATAATTACTGTGGTGTCTATGAATATGTCCTCCAATTCCTGACAGCCGTCGTCAGCTGCATCCAGCCTTTCGATCTGCTATTGAATTTGAAGAATTTCCTTAAAATACAATTCCAAAATTTGTGACTGGCATTCAAGGGCAGCAAAGTCGTTCTGCGGTTCGATGCGAGCTTAGCTATGTTTCGCTGAATTGTATTCCTTTGTTCTCTTAAAGGACACGAGTTGAGTATCAGCAGGTCTAGTAATATTGCGAAGGGTTAATTAGCGGAAACTGAGTGTGATTGTGGAGCAATAATTGAGCGAAACAATACCTTATCCGAAAATGTTGACAATGCCCTTTGGTTATGAGTGAGAAAAAGAATCACTCCAATCCTTGCGGAAGTAACTCAATTTTTGCTCATTTATTTGCAGACCAGCTGCACAAGTATGTGTGTATAAGGTCAGATTGGAATTACAAAACAGCGATTGCATTTGCGGGTTTAGCTAACGGTTTTTCGTCACCTTTGTGCCGCTGTTCCTTAGCTTGCGAAACTGTACTTGCGACGATTATGGGGTGTGCAGATATCCACGACGAACCAGTGGCGATGATTCCGGTGATCCAACGATGCTTCCGGAGATTCAAAGATGATCCCAAATGCCCTGCCAATAGGCCGATGAAGTGAAATGCGTGCCGAAAATAAATACACCAAGTATTCTGGCGGTCTAGCGATACTGGAATCTATTTCGCATCCGAATGCAGAGGGAATGATTCTGTGTGCGAATAGGATTTGTGTTGGGATCTGCCGAATGCAGAGTCCTGTCACGGTCGCCAAAATATGCGGACTCTGCCCAAATGCAGAGTTATCAGAGTAAATCGTCCGAGTTGTTTCGATCTCTAATACCTATATACGTTCAAGCCTATCCGATTAAACGACACACAAGCAAATCCCCAAAAATATTATATTCATGAAATGCAATATAAGGTTTTCGTTCACTTACGTACATATCCGTTGACGCAGTTTCGTTGGTCCCATCGAAGATGCTGCAGCAACCTACATTATGTAAAGTTATCAGGAAAATCGGTTTTACAGACGGCTGAACATGTGTGTGATTTGCACGGCTGGGCTTCATAACATAATTATCTCGTATAAATGAATTATAAATAAACGGCTACGATCAAAAACCTAAAATACAAAAATTATTACAAGAACTTAAACTATATTTACAAAAGCAAGGAAGAACTCGACTGTTCGTCACATTTTTTGAATTCACAACATCTTCCAGCAATCCTTAGTTCGGAGACTGCTCGAAGAAAAGATCGTCCTTTGGCAACTTTGATAAATCCCAGGGCTTCGTCAGTTATACTTTATTCATGCCGCGTGTGGCACGTGCTGGTGAGGTTATGAAGCTGCAGTCAGATGACTGCCGTAACGCCTTCCATGAGGTTGGAGTGATCCTAGATCATTGTGGCCGCGCGTGGCGTTCTGTGCGCAGCGGAGTCAGCGCAGTGTATAGTTTTTTAGACGTAATGTTGATAATCACCACGCAGAACTTGGCATGCTGCGGTAGGGAATCGTATCCGTTCGGCGGATTAGTTGTAGAAGTATTTAGGCCAGATATATTTGCAGTCTCCTTTTGGGCGTCTTTGATGAGCATGAGATGTATATGATCAAGCCGCACGTGGCGTGTGGTGTTCCAGTGACGTAACCGAGCGATGTGGACACAAGAATTTAACGCTGCCTCACAATGCTGATCCTCAAGTTGTCCGCCGACCAGTAATCGAGCTAGATTATAGCAAGCGACGACGATATTGCCCTGCTGCAACAAAATAACACTATCACTTTCTGACCTGCCTATCGTATTCACAATTACCTTCCGTAGTTTTTTTTAATCAAATGTGTAGCACTGTTACTCAATATTGGCTGTCTCGCCGGTATTTAACTTTTCACAAGTTACACGTGGCGTTAAAATTTTTATTCACTTTCAAAACTGCGCTCGCAGCGTAGACCTGTGAACTGTTTTACGATTTGAAATGAAGTGAACGAAAATTCTGGCACGCGCTGCTGTCTACACTAAGCGAGGTTGCGAAACTTCAAATAACGGAATCCTTCCAGGTTTTTTTGTTCTCGTTTCTGACTCCTTCGCGCTTTCGCTGACGCGCGAGAGAGATCGCGCTATGTGTTTCCGTCAACTCGAGAGAACGATGCGACTAGCTGACGCTCGTCTGCCTGCTTAACGCAACGTTGCCAAACTTCAATGGAATTTTCCTAAACTTCTTTCGCTTATTCTCTGACTACGCACGCAACTGTTCTGAGAGAAAGAGAGTGCGCAATTCGATCATGTCAGCGATATACACTACTTGTGGCTTGAGGAATATACGAATTTGAAGGGCAAAATATATTTCGCTAAAATCATTTAAATTTATTTTCCTATAAATTCTGGCCCCCACAACCACAGTTAACTCAGCCAGAGTAGCATCTCGCCGAGGAGTTAACTGAAATAGGCCATTGTGCATCATAAAAAAACAAAATATCACGTCCTTATGTCCTTTAAATGATATACGCCTATTGATTTCTTGGCTTCATTTTCTAACTCATAATAAGTCGGGCTAATCTTCTTTGTAACGGATGCTTTTATGAAATCAGGGGCTAACTTGCCATTTAACTTTTTCCAAGCATTGCTTTGAGCAAAACTGCGAGCGAATACAGTGTCTCCAACTTTCAGATGTACCGATCGACTCCGCAAATTATATACCCTAGCATTTGCTGAATGAGATTCCGAAATTTTCTTTTTAGTCTGTTGGCGCGCTATTTGCAACATGTCGGCAGATTTTAATGCCACATCGTCGGTCAATGCACTTAAATTCCTAAGCAACTCATAGTCCCGCCCGTTGATTATCATGTTCTGTCCAAAACAAAGAAAATACGGAGAAAATCCTGTACTCCTATGTATGCTCGATCTTAACAAAGCGCTTATCGCGTCGATGTTTGAATCCCAACTCGTATGGTCAGCGCCTACGTATGCTCTAATTGCTGCTAAATCGGATCTATTTAGTCGCTCACTCCAGTTGGCTTGTGGCGAATATATAGCTGTACAAACGTGTTTTACACCAAATCGATTAAGAAATGATCTTAAATATCCTGATTTAAACTGAGAGCCATTATCTGTCAGTATGAATTCTGGTGCTCCAAAAGTATAAAATACATGCTTTTCCAAGTATTCACAAATTCTCTCGGCAGTAAATTTCCGTAACGGCTGCAGGAACTGAAACTTTGTATTATGATCAAAGACTATTAGTAGACCTACATTTCCTTTCTTGGACCTCGGATATGGGCCAAGAAGATCCATATAGAGCTTCTGAAAAGGTCGATCAGAATTTACTGGTCTGCCCATGGGTGGTCTAAGAACTCGGTTTGGGCTCTTTGTTGACTTGAAAACGGAACATTCTGACACATAATTGCGTATTTGCGTTACCATTTCTGGCCAGAATAGATACCGTCTGATCTTATCGATTATCTTGCTCATGCCGATATGTGCAGCATCGGGTGCGTTATGTGCTCGGGCTAAAACTTCGCCTACAAGGTTCATGGGAACTCAGAGTTTCCATGACTCCTCATTTTGCAACAAATTTTCCTTGGCTGGTTCGGTTCTTTTATACACAAAATCATCCACGACCCTGAGATCAGGAAGGCGTGATTGGTTACTTTGAATTTGTTTCCTTTTTTCATTATACTGTTCTGACAGAAACTCCTTTGAAGTTAGATCAATCACAGTTCCTCCATCATTTGTCTCAGAAATTAATTCCTCTTCGCGAGGCGACAATGCGTCCGCAACCACATTATAAGATCCACTGCGATGCTTGATCGTGAACGAGAAACCCTGCACTGTACTCTTGTACTCCTATGTACGCTCGATCTTAACAAAGCGCTTATCGCGTCGATATTTGATACCCAACTCGTATGGTCGGCGCCTACGTATGCTCTAATTGTTTCTAAAACGGATCTATTTACTCGCTCACTCGCGTTAGCTTGTGGCGAATAGATAGCTGTACAAACGTGTTTTACACCAAATCGATTAAGGAATGATAGCCATTATCTGTCAGTATGGATTCTGGTGCTCCGAAAGTATAAAATACGTGTTTTTCCAGATTCACAAATCTTCTCGGTATACGTCTAACTCCAAGACGGCTTGTTTGTCATCGACTATTTTGTTGAGTCACGCCAAAAATCAATCCCAAGATAAACATCTTGATTGAGGTCTGGGATTATAAAGAACTCTACCGGCTTGGTAAGCTCGCGATAACTGATTTCAACTTTTAGTTTTCCTGTAACTGAACATTCGGCGTTGTTTGCCGTTCGAATTCTGCCTGAACACATACTCACTTTTGGATGTTGGCCTAATTCTTTAGCTGCTGCACCACCTATGCAACTTATGGACGCACCTGAGTCCAATAAAGCTACATATTGATGATTAGCTATGCTTATATCACTATAAAGTCGATTGTCAAAGTTCATAAAAATTGCGGAGATCAGTTTCTTTCGACTTCCTCGAACTCTTTTCCAGAAACTGCGCATCCGACTGGTTGAACGCCTCGTTTTCTCAATAAGATTGCAAGAGCTAACGTCTCCAAATGTTCGTTTTCTTGCTGCTGCGTATTTCGCTATTCTAACATGATATGGCTGGGGGTATTCAACGATAGCTGGTAATATTCTGTTCGGTTGTTTATTAGATATATCTGTACTTAATTCTATATATCGTTCTGTCTGGGTACCACTATCGGATTTTACTGCCTCGGATGCGACGCGTGGTTTTTGACCGGCGCATCCATCAGATAGTTTTCGAAGGGTTGCACTTTTGGCATTTGGGCTTGTATGTGTTCTTTGCCCCACATCCATAGCAAAAGATAGTTCGAACTTCAAGACAATCGTCAAAACGATGTCCGAGTTGCTCACAATTCCAACTTATAAATTGCTTGCGTATCGCTGCTATTTCAGCCGATTCGCTAACGCCAAAATCTTGTTCTATCTGAGAGACAAACGAGCGTTGCTGAAGACTACTCTTCGTTGATTGAGCTTTAATTTGCTTGCAAAACTGCTCGTGAGTCCTGATTTCTTCTCTAAGACTAGCTAAAGAGTTTATGCGTAAATGCATAAGTTCATACTGAAGAATGAATGAATGCCGTATAAGAAGTCTAACCAAAGATTCTTCTGAGATTGGGTTACTCAAACGAGCAACAAGCTTTTCCACTTGAAATTGATATTCTTTAAATGGCTCTTTTTCTGCTTGACGTCTGCTATTTATTGATTCCCAAATATCCATATCGGTATCACTCTCTTTAAACTTATTACGGAACTCCCTACAAAATTCTATCCAATTGAATTGATGAAATCTCCGGTGAAATCTCCAGTACCATTCAGTAGCCTTGCCGACGAAAAATAAATGCAAATTAACGCACAGTTGACGATCTCCATTTAAATTCTGTCTAGCTAATGCTTTCACTCGATAAAGAAATTCCTCAGCCTGTAAACCTTCCTTGGATCCATCAAACTTGATGTGCCAGCTCTGAATAATATTCGGCACCTTATCTGACTGAATCGAAGAAATTGACCTATCGACATGCTGAGTATTCAGACGAATATCCTGATACACAGTTCCTGCAGAATTTGCTTCGGCTGGTCGTCTTTGATTCCCGGTCACCCTCCTATTCGGAGTTTGAACTGAACTGCCAATATGTAGACTCGCTATTTGCGTTCTAATTAGCTCAGACAGCTCTTGTCTAAAGCTTTGCTGCTGCGCTTGCATAGCAGTGCGAACAAGTCTCTCTATATCCTCCAAATTTTCCGCTCTAGAAACATTTACCACTGAGTCTGTGTCTAACTTCGCTCATGGCGATCCTCTAGCTGGTTTCGGTTCGACCTAAGTGTCACTCCAGCACGTGGTGCTGTACTTCTCTGATGTCCTGCGTTTCTACCTCTTCTACCGCTTGCTCTACCTCTACTTGCGTTTTCTGCCGGCCGGTAAAATATTGTTTGCCGCATTAACTTCTCCTGTCCTTCTATCAGCAGCTGACAATTCTGCTAACAGGTTGTTGTTTGACAAAGATAATTGTTGCACCGTGCATTCACGATTGCAAACTGGGCATCCACTCGACTCAAGCATATAATCTCTGATACACTGGTGGTGGAATGTATGACCACACGGCGTAGATGCTGTTAAATCGTTCGCGATCAATGGTTGTGTACAAATTGTACAGGATGTTATCTCAGCGTCCACCGCGAGTGACAAATCGAGATTACTGGGACGTACAGACATTTTCGACAACATTTTTTTTTTTTTTTTAAATTGGCTACAAAAAATATTGATTTACTCTGGTCCGTGTTTGTTTTTACAACTGCTTGCTTGTTACATAAAATACTCCTAATCATATTTTGATCACTTGTCAAATTAAATCAATTAAATCAAAATTCTTTTGTGTTCTTGCCTCTCAAGTGACGTTTCCTACACCGGTCAAGGATCGAAGTCTCTCCAATACTCTGCATTTCCTAGCATAGACTATCAGCTTTTGAAACGATTTTAACGAAAAATTGCTGAATACGAGGTATAAAGTAACGATTGGTTCTGGTCGACTATGCCGTAATAACTCGTAATGCAATCGCGATTCCTAGAGACCTAGTTCTCTTTACCTTAATTCACAGAAAATTTCTGATTCATGTTAATTCCGATTTCTGCAGATTGCGCTGGTTCTTAGATTTATGTGGTCGTCCCAATCCGTAAGCTCTCGGACTGGGGCAGCGTCTCCAAACAACAAATTTATAGTAAGCCTCAAACAATTGGGAAATGAAACCAAGCTTAAGCTGAATCTACAAAAAAAAATAATAAAAATAGTAAAGCATTACCGTGAAGCAAAAGCTTCTCCTAGCGTCCTGCACTTCGAAATACATAGACTTCTCGGTGGTTTTGGTTCCTAGGGTTTCTGTACTTGGAAATAGAATTCCCAATATACTTTTTATTACATTAAGCTTTCTTCAGGGCCCACGTTGGACGCCATTTTTCTTATTTATGTAGTGTACATTGAGCCGCGCGTTGGCGCGCCGTTATTACTTAGACAGCCCTAGATGTTCGGAAAATATTCCATCTAGTGTATAGAAGAGTCGGAGTCGTGCACTTCTAGCATTGCTCGGTACTAAACTCGCCGGATGGGGGGTGGTTCTTTCCTCGTCCTCTATATGATAAACACGGTCATACAAAACAAAAAAAAGTTTTAAGTGAACTTAACAGACTTTTTGGTAAGCGGAAGGACGATGAAGACTAAGTAGATCAATATTAATCAAGAGGTCGGGATAGCTAGGTGATATTCACTCCCCGTTCTGTACCCTCCCTACCTTGATAACACGTGAGAAATTTTATTTATAAATTCACAAATTTATTTATTTCAAACACAAATTAATCAAACATTTTCGATTTTAAATTCAAATTACAAAATATTCACATATACGTGTCCGGTGCGTTTCATTCTATAAGCTTTAGCTTATTAACGATCAGTTATTAACGGGATATTTTTCCCTAACCTTATCATTATTCAATAGAAGATTATAATACAAAGTAATTATATATGCGTTCAAGTCTATCCGATTAAACGACACACAATCAAATCCCCAAAAAAATTATATTCATGAAATGCAATATAAGGTTTTCGTTCACTTACGTACATATCCGTTGACGCAGTTTCGTTGGTCCCATCGAAGATGCTGCAGCAACCTACATTATGTAAAGTTATCAGGAAAATCGGTTTTACAGTCGGCTGAACATGTGTGTGATTTGCACGGCTGGGCTTCATAACATAATTATCTCGTATAAATGAATTATAAATAAACGGCTACGATCAAAAACCTAAAATACAAAAATTATTACAAGAACTTAAACTATATTTACAAAAGCAAGGAAGAACTCGACTGTTCGTCACATTTTTTGAATTCACAACATCTTCCAGCAATCCTTAGTTCGGAGACTGCTCGAAGAAAAGATCGTCCTTTGGCAACTTTGATAAATCCCAGGGCTTCGTCAGTTATACTTTATTCATGCCGCGTGTGGCACGTGCTGGTGAGGTTATGAAGCTGCAGTCAGATGACTGCCGTAACGCCTTCCATGAGGTTGGAGTGATCCTAGATCATTGTGGCCGCGCGTGGCGTTCTGTGCGCAGCGGAGTCAGCGCAGTGTATAGTTTTTTAGACGTAATGTTGATAATCACCACGCAGAACTTGGCATGCTGCGGTAGGGAATCGTATCCGTTCGGCGGATTAGTTGTAGAAGTATTTAGGCCAGATATATTTGCAGTCTCCTTTTGGGCGTCTTTGATGAGCATGAGATGTATATGATCAAGCCGCACGTGGCGTGCGGTGTTCCAGTGACGTAACCGAGCGATGTGGACACAAGAATTTAACGCTGCCTCACAATGCTGATCCTCAAGTTGTCCGCCGACCAGTAATCGAGCTAGATTATAGCACTAACCATACAACATATAGACTGGTCATTTCATACGACGCATTTGGACACAAAAATTCGGACCGCGGAAGGTCCACCGCTCTCACAGCAGCAGGTCCATGCACTTCGTGTGCGTTCGGGTTTTTTACTCTCTCATTCTTATTCTCATTTTTATGCTCGCGCACTCATTGCACGAGTTCAGTCGTTCAGTCGCAGAGAGGCGCTTTTGAAGAAGGCTGTCCTGCGCTTGAATTCGTCTTTGTATGTATGCGTGATCATGCATTCTCATACACGGGAGCATGTGTGCGTTTATTTCATTTCGGCGCATTAAGAATATTTTGTCTTTTGCCACTTTTCAAACTTGGTACCCTAAGAATATGGGCGTATTTACTATTGGGTTATAATATAAATATTAATATTATATGTTATAATATATTTTTTTAATATTTCAGCATACATTCTATTTTTGTTTACAAATTCAAATCAGTGGTAGCAGTAAAATGTTTTACATATATGTATGTATTCGAATTTATAGAAATCAGTCCACTGAGATGGGAACAGGGCATATCGCAGTCGTGTCACTTGAAACACCGACTGCTCTTCAGTGGTTGAGAAAACTTCAAACTAAATAAATTCTTGTCGATGTTTTGCGAGCGGTTGGTGCCTGCATACCCTACCGACGATTGCTTTTTAGGGGAGCGGGCTTTTAGGACACTTGTTTTAAATGTTATGTTTAGTGATCTTTGATTGATTTATTTTTTAATGATTCGCAGTGTTATTTTAATTGTCTTTAAAGAATTCGTTAAAATTCAAGATATTGGTACAATTAAAATCTAAAATTATAATCATTAAAATAAATTATTATCATTAAAAAAATGTGGATTTTTATATTTGTTCCATTTACATTTTCAAAAATATAAAAAGTATTTTATTATTTATTACTTGTTTAAAGACAATTAAAATAACACTGCGAATCATTAAACAATAAATCAACCAAAGATCACTAAACATAACATTTAAAACAAGTGTCCTAAAAGCCGGTCGGTAGGGTATGCAGGCACCAACCGCTCGCAAAACATCGACAAGAATTGATTTAGTTTGAAGTTTTCTTAACCACTGAAGAGCAGTCGGTGTTTCAAGTGACACGACTGCGATATGCCCTGTTCCCATCTCAGTGGACTGATTTCTATAAATTCGAATACATACATATATGTAAAACATTTTACTGCTACCACTGATTTGAATTTGTAAACAAAAATAGAATGTATGCTGAAATATTAAAAAAATATATTATAACATATAATATTAATATTTATATTATAACCCAATAGTAAATACGCCCATATTCTTAGGGTACCAAGTTTGAAAAGTGGCAAAAGACAAAATATTCTTGATGCGCCGAAATGAAATAAACGCACACATGCTCCCGTGTATGAGAATGCATGATCACGCATACAAACAAAGACGAATTCAAGCGCAGGGCAGCCTTCTTCAAAAAGCGCCTCTCTGCGACTGAACGACTGAACTCGTGCAATGAGTGCGCGAGCATAAAAATGAGAATAAGAATGAGAGAGTAAAAAACCCGAACGCACACGAAGTGCATGGACCTGCTGCTGTGAGAGCGGTGGACCTTCCGCGGTCCGTTTTTTTGTGTCCAAATGCGTCGTATGAAATGACCAGTCTATATGTTGTATGGTTAGTGATTATAGCAAGCGACGACGATATTGCCCTGCTGCAACAAAATAACACTATCACTTTCTGACCTGCCTATCGTATTCACAATTACCTTCCGTAGTTTTTTTTAATCAAATGTGTAGCACTGTTACTCAATATTGGCTGTCTCGCCGGTATTTAACTTTTCACAAGTTACACGTGGCGTTAAAATTTTTATTCACTTTCAAAACTGCGCTCGCAGCGTAGACCTGTGAACTGTTTTACGATTTGAAATGAAGTGAACGAAAATTCTGGCACGCGCTGCTGTCTACACTAAGCGAGGTTGCGAAACTTCAAATAACGGAATCCTTCCAGGTTTTTTTGTTCTCGTTTCTGACTCCTTCGCGCTTTCGCTGACGCGCGAGAGAGATCGCGCTATGTGTTTCCGTCAACTCGAGAGAACGATGCGACTAGCTGACGCTCGTCTGCCTGCTTTACGCAACGTTGCCAAACTTCAATGGAATTTTCCTAAACTTCTTTCGCTTATTCTCTGACTACGCACGCAACTGTTCTGAGAGAAAGAGAGTGCGCAATTCGATCATGTCAGCGATATACACTACTTGTGGCTTGAGGAATATACGAATTTGAAGGGCAAAATATATTTCGCTAAAATCATTTAAATTTATTTTCCTATAAATTCTGGCCCCCACAACCACAGTTAACTCAGCCAGAGTAGCATCTCGCCGAGGGGTTAACTGAAATAGGCCATTGTGCATCATAAAAAAACAAAATATCACGTCCTTATGTCCTTTAAATGATATACGCCTATTGATTTCTTGGCTTCATTTTCTAACTCATAATAAGTCGGGCTAATCTTCTTTGTAACGGATGCTTTTATGAAATCAGGGGCTAACTTGCCATTTAACTTTTTCCAAGCATTGCTTTGAGCAAAACTGCGAGCGAATACAGTGTCTCCAACTTTCAGATGTACCGATCGACTCCGCAAATTATATACCCTAGCATTTGCTGAATGAGATTCCGAAATTTTCTTTTTAGTCTGTTGGCGCGCTATTTGCAACATGTCGGCAGATTTTAATGCCACATCGTCGGTCAATGCACTTAAATTCCTAAGCAACTCATAGTCCCGCCCGTTGATTATCATGTTCTGTCCAAAACAAAGAAAATACGGAGAAAATCCTGTACTCCTATGTACGCTCGATCTTAACAAAGCGCTTATCGCGTCGATGTTTGAATCCCAACTCGTATGGTCAGCGCCTACGTATGCTCTAATTGCTGCTAAATCGGATCCAGTTGGCTTGTGGCGAATATATAGCTGTACAAACGTGTTTTACACCAAATCGATTAAGAAATGATCTTAAATATCCTGATTTAAACTGAGAGCCATTATCTGTCAGTATGAATTCTGGTGCTCCAAAAGTATAAAATACATGCTTTTCCAAGTATTCACAAATTCTCTCGGCAGTAAATTTCCGTAACGGCTGCAGGAACTGAAACTTTGTATTATGATCAAAGACTATTAGTAGACCTACATTTCCTTTCTTGGACCTCGGATATGGGCCAAGAAGATCCATATAGAGCTTCTGAAAAGGTCGATCAGAATTTACTGGTCTGCCCATGGGTGGTCTAAGAACTCGGTTTGGGCTCTTTGTTGACTTGAAAACGGAACATTCTGACACATAATTGCGTATTTGCGTTACCATTTCTGGCCAGAATAGATACCGTCTGATCTTATCGATTATCTTGCTCATGCCGATATGTGCAGCATCGGGTGCGTTATGTGCTCGGGCTAAAACTTCGCCTACAAGGTTCATGGGAACTCAGAGTTTCCATGACTCCTCATTTTGCAACAAATTTTCCTTGGCTGGTTCGGTTCTTTTATACACAAAATCATCCACGACCCTGAGATCAGGAAGGCGTGATTGGTTACTTTGAATTTGTTTCCTTTTTTCATTATACTGTTCTGACAGAAACTCCTTTGAAGTTAGATCAATCACAGTTCCTCCATCATTTGTCTCAGAAATTAATTCCTCTTCGCGAGGCGACAATGCGTCCGCAACCACATTATAAGATCCACTGCGATGCTTGATCGTGAACGAGAAACCCTGCACTGTACTCCTGTACTCCTATGTACGCTCGATCTTAACAAAGCGCTTATCGCGTCGATATTTGATACCCAACTCGTATGGTCGGCGCCTACGTATGCTCTAATTGTTTCTAAAACGGATCTATTTACTCGCTCACTCGCGTTAGCTTGTGGCGAATAGATAGCTGTACAAACGTGTTTTACACCAAATCGATTAAGGAATGATAGCCATTATCTGTCAGTATGGATTCTGGTGCTCCGAAAGTATAAAATACGTGTTTTTCCAGATTCACAAATCTTCTCGGTATACGTCTAACTCCAAGACGGCTTGTTTGTCATCGACTATTTTGTTGAGTCACGCCAAAAATCAATCCCAAGATAAACATCTTGATTGAGGTCTGGGATTATAAAGAACTCTACCGGCTTGGTAAGCTCGCGATAACTGATTTCAACTTTTAGTTTTCCTGTAACTGAACATTCGGCGTTGTTTGCCGTTCGAATTCTGCCTGAACACATACTCACTTTTGGATGTTGGCCTAATTCTTTAGCTGCTGCACCACCTATGCAACTTATGGACGCACCTGAGTCCAATAAAGCTACATATTGATGATTAGCTATGCTTATATCACTATAAAGTCGATTGTCAAAGTTCATAAAAATTGCGGAGATCAGTTTCTTTCGACTTCCTCGAACTCTTTTCCAGAAACTGCGCATCCGACTGGTTGAACGCCTCGTTTTCTCAATAAGATTGCAAGAGCTAACGTCTCCAAATGTTCGTTTTCTTGCTGCTGCGTATTTCGCTATTCTAACATGATATGGCTGGGGGTATTCGACGATAGCTGGTAATATTCTGTTCGGTTGTTTATTAGATATATCTGTACTTAATTCTATATATCGTTCTGTCTGGGTACCACTATCGGATTTTACTGCCTCGGATGCGACGCGTGGTTTTTGACCGGCGCATCCATCAGATAGTTTTCGAAGGGTTGCACTTTTGGCATTTGGGCTTGTATGTGTTCTTTGCCCCACATCCATAGCAAAAGATAGTTCGAACTTCAAGACAATCGTCAAAACGATGTCCGAGTTGCTCACAATTCCAACTTATAAATTGCTTGCGTATCGCTGCTATTTCAGCCGATTCGCTAACGCCAAAATCTTGTTCTATCTGAGAGACAAACGAGCGTTGCTGAAGACTACTCTTCGTTGATTGAGCTTTAATTTGCTTGCAAAACTGCTCGTGAGTCCTGATTTCTTCTCTAAGACTAGCTAAAGAGTTTATGCGTAAATGCATAAGTTCATACTGAAGAATGAATGAATGCCGTATAAGAAGTCTAACCAAAGATTCTTCTGAGATTGGGTTACTCAAACGAGCAACAAGCTTTTCCACTTGAAATTGATATTCTTTAAATGGCTCTTTTTCTGCTTGACGTCTGCTATTTATTGATTCCCAAATATCCATATCGGTATCACTCTCTTTAAACTTATTACGGAACTCCCTACAAAATTCTATCCAATTGAATTGATGAAATCTCCGGTGAAATCTCCAGTACCATTCAGTAGCCTTGCCGACGAAAAATAAATGCAAATTAACGCACAGTTGACGATCTCCATTTAAATTCTGTCTAGCTAATGCTTTCACTCGATAAAGAAATTCCTCAGCCTGTAAACCTTCCTTGGATCCATCAAACTTGATGTGCCAGCTCTGAATAATATTCGGCACCTTATCTGACTGAATCGAAGAAATTGACCTATCGACATGCTGAGTATTCAGACGAATATCCTGATACACAGTTCCTGCAGAATTTGCTTCGGCTGGTCGTCTTTGATTCCCGGTCACCCTCCTATTCGGAGTTTGAACTGAACTGCCAATATGTAGACTCGCTATTTGCGTTCTAATTAGCTCAGACAGCTCTTGTCTAAAGCTTTGCTGCTGCGCTTGCATAGCAGTGCGAACAAGTCTCTCTATATCCTCCAAATTTTCCGCTCTAGAAACATTTACCACTGAGTCTGTGTCTAAACTTCGCTCATGGCGATCCTCTAGCTGGTTTCGGTTCGACCTAAGTGTCACTCCAGCACGTGGTGCTGTACTTCTCTGATGTCCTGCGTTTCTACCTCTTCTACCGCTTGCTCTACCTCTACTTGCGTTTTCTGCCGGCCGGTAAAATATTGTTTGCCGCATTAACTTCTCCTGTCCTTCTATCAGCAGCTGACAATTCTGCTAACAGGTTGTTGTTTGACAAAGATAATTGTTGCACCGTGCATTCACGATTGCAAACTGGGCATCCACTCGACTCAAGCATATAATCTCTGATACACTGGTGGTGGAATGTATGACCACACGGCGTAGATGCTGTTAAATCGTTCGCGATCAATGGTTGTGTACAAATTGTACAGGATGTTATCTCAGCGTCCACCGCGAGTGACAAATCGAGATTACTGGGACGTACAGACATTTTCGACAACATTTTTTTTTTTTTTTAAATTGGCTACAAAAAATATTGATTTACTCTGGTCCGTGTTTGTTTTTACAACTGCTTGCTTGTTACATAAAATACTCCTAATCATATTTTGATCACTTGTCAAATTAAATCAATTAAATCAAAATTCTTTTGTGTTCTTGCCTCTCAAGTGACGTTTCCTACACCGGTCAAGGATCGAAGTCTCTCCAATACTCTGCATTTCCTAGCATAGACTATCAGCTTTTGAAACGATTTTAACGAAAAATTGCTGAATACGAGGTATAAAGTAACGATTGGTTCTGGTCGACTATGCCGTAATAACTCGTAATGCAATCGCGATTCCTAGAGACCTAGTTCTCTTTACCTTAATTCACAGAAAATTTCTGATTCATGTTAATTCCGATTTCTGCAGATTGCGCTGGTTCTTAGATTTATGTGGTCGTCCCAATCCGTAAGCTCTCGGACTGGGGCAGCGTCTCCAAACAACAAATTTATAGTAAGCCTCAAACAATTGGGAAATGAAACCAAGCTTAAGCTGAATCTACAAAAAAAATAATAAAAATAGTAAAGCATTACCGTGAAGCAAAAGCTTCTCCTAGCGTCCTGCACTTCGAAATACATAGACTTCTCGGTGGTTTTGGTTCCTAGGGTTTCTGTACTTGGAAATAGAATTCCCAATATACTTTTTATTACATTAAGCTTTCTTCAGGGCCCACGTTGGACGCCATTTTTCTTATTTATGTAGTGTACATTGAGCCGCGCGTTGGCGCGCCGTTATTACTTAGACAGCCCTAGATGTTCGGAAAATATTCCATCTAGTGTATAGAAGAGTCGGAGTCGTGCACTTCTAGCATTGCTCGGTACTAAACTCGCCGGATGGGGGGTGGTTCTTTCCTCGTCCTCTATATGATAAACACTGTCATACAAAACAAAAAAAAGTTTTAAGTGAACTTAACAGACTTTTTGGTAAGCGGAAGGACGATGAAGACTAAGTAGATCAATATTAATCAAGAGTTCGGGATAGCTAGGTGATATTCACTCCCCGTTCTGTACCCTCCCTACCTTGATAACACGTGAGAAATTTTATTTATAAATTCACAAATTTATTTATTTCAAACACAAATTAATCAAACATTTTCGATTTGAAATTCAAATTACAAAATATTCACATATACGTGTCCGGTGCGTTTCATTCTATAAGCTTTAGCTTATTAACGATCAGTTATTAACGGGATATTTTTCCCTAACCTTATCATTATTCAATAGAAGATTATAATACAAAGTAATTATATATGCGTTCAAGTCTATCCGATTAAACGACACACAATCAAATCCCCAAAAAAATTATATTCATGAAATGCAATATAAGGTTTTCGTTCACTTACGTACATATCCGTTGACGCAGTTTCGTTGGTCCCATCGAAGATGCTGCAGCAACCTACATTATGTAAAGTTATCAGGAAAATCGGTTTTACAGTCGGCTGAACATGTGTGTGATTTGCACGGCTGGGGTTTATAACATAATTATCTCGTATAAATGAATTCTAAATAAACGGCTACGATCAAAAACCTAAAATACAAGAATTATTACAAGAACCTAAACTATATTTACAAAAGCAAAGAAAAACTCGACTGTTCGTCACATTTTTTGAATTCACAACATCTTCCAGCAATCCTTAGTCCGGAGACTGCTCGAAGAAAAGATCCACCTTTGGCAACTTTGATAAGTCCCGGGGTTTCGTCAGTTATACTTTATTCATGCCGCGTGTGGCGCGTGCTGGTGAGGTTATGAAGCTGCAGTCAGATGACTGCCTCAACGCCTTCCATGAGGTTGGAGTGATCCTAGATCATTGTGGCCGCGCGTGGCGTTCTGTGCGCAGCGGAGTCAGCGCAGTGTATAGTTTTTTAGACGGCTGTTATTCTCGGCCACACATATGTAATGTTGATAATCACCACGCAGAACTTGGCATGCTGCGGTCGGGAGTCGTATCCGTTCGGCGGGTTAATTGTAGAAGTATTTAGGCCAGATATATTTGCAGTCTCCTTTTGGGCGTCTTTGATGAGCCGCACGTGGCGTGCGGTGTTCCGGTGACGTAACCGAGCGATGTGGACACAAGAATTTAACGCTGCCTCACAATGCTGATCCTCAAGTTGTCCGCCGACCAGTAATCGAGCGCGATTGTAGCAAGCTCGGTAGTTTCTGACCGGCTTTTACTAACACGACGATATTGGCCTGCTGCAACAAAATAACACTATCACTTTCTGACCTGCCTATCGTATTCACAATTACTTTCTGTAGTTATTTTTTAATCAAATGTGTAGCACTATAACTCAATATTGGCTGTCTCTCCGGTATTAAAGTTTTCACAAGATACACGTGGCGTTTAAATTTTTATTCACTTTCAAAACTGCGCTCGCTATTCGATCATGTCAGCGATATACACTACTTGTGGCTTGAGGAATATACGAGTTTGAAGGGCAAAATTTCGATAAATTAATTTTTATTTATTTTCCTATAAATTCTGGCCCCCACAGTCTTTGCAACTTTTCAGCTGGTACTTGTTATAATTCTTTTTGACATCGTTTAAGTACTTCAACACTGCTCGGAAATCAACTTCTGTTTTGGTTTGAAGTTTGGTTTCGCTTATATTCCCTTTCATAAGCGGAATGAAAGGAACATTAAAGGTTTTTTTTCCGACAAGCTCAACCCTCTTGCGGAATTGACATTTCACCTACCGTAGCTTTGTTTTTGCAGTTTCACCCGATTTTTCCACTTGGTTGTGTTGTTGCTTTACCCGCTGCATAAGAAGAGAGTTGAGTCGTTATTGCATTGTTGGCGACAGAGACCTTTGTAGTTAACGTAGTTAATGCTGTTATTGTTGCACTAGATGGCAGAAGCTCGGTTGAAGTTTTGCATTGCTCACTCCATGCAGTTTGAGCGGTGAAAGTAAGGCGGGATAGCAAGAACTAGCTCTCTGGTTTTCGTCGGTCAGTAAACTTGCACTTTCTTGCACTTTCGGGTCCAGAGTATTACTCGTGAACGAGAAATAACCATTGTTACGGGCCAAGGAGAGACGACGTTTGTCTTGCCCTCTCTCAGTTTTTTCACGGGCTTCGTCTTGTTGTTTTTGGCGTTGAGTGCGCTGATCCACGTTCTAATTCATTTGTTTGTTGTTAGTGCGTAAAGATTAATTAATTAATTAAATAAAATTTTAGCTTACGATATGCGAATTAGCATCGCGAATCGCAAAATCTCGCGTTTAAAAATTTGTCGAATGTTTTCGACTGAGTGACTAATTGTTTTTCCGGAGTGTTAAGAACCACTACACGCGACCTGATTTGGTTTTTATTTGATTAAGTATTTTTTTATTAAAGTTTTATTTTTTAACAAAAACCGCACTACTTTATTAATTTTTACTTCATTAAAAGTTTTCGATCTATAAAAAAAAAAATGTTCTATTTTATTAAATTTATTGATATAATTTTAATATTCACTTATATTTTATTACATATATGTACATTATTTGCTTTCATTTCTACATTTGCAATGATATGGCCAAACTTAACAAAAAAAAATACGGTATAATATCAATAAACATAAAACAATAATTTAGTTTAGAAAGAAAAAAAAAATATATATAATAGAAACAAAAAAAAAAGAAAAATTTATAACTTTATAGACATAAGAATCAAAAAAACTTATATACTATTATATATTATTATAAACTTATATATTATTATAAAATAACTTCATACATTATGTTATTTTTTAAAAGGAGGGAGATGTAGTGTGCATGCATACAGAATGCAAGTCGTTGACCACAGTTTACGTAAAAAACTTCGCTCAGTCAATCCCTTAAGTTCAGTTTTGATTTGAATCCAATAAAGAGCACATCGCTCGTAAAACAAACTCCGGCAACCGCCGTTAAACAATTTATATTTGAACACTGACTGAGTCTCCAGGCCAGTAGTGAACGGAGGGCAGTTACCCTTCCAGCGTAATCGTCATAACTCTTCAGTGGACGAACAACCGGCCACCTACCTACAGGAGATACAAGGAATCACCATCCCCCTATCAACATGAACCGGAAAACCGTCCACCTACCTACAAGAGCTACGCAGAACCACCATCCTCATACCAACGTAAATCGACCAAACCGTCGATCAACAACGGGACTGCAGCGAGGGACTAACTGCAATAAACCTATAATAACTAATTGGCGCTCAACTAAGTGGTTACGAGATACCCACTGGATAAATCAAAAAATTTTTTGGAAAAACGAATTCACCAAGCATGTCCTCAAAAAAATTTATGTAACTGCAAAGTGTCAGGGAGGACAAGCATTGAATTCTGTCCCCTACAGCAACAAAGCGAAAGAATTTAAAATATATTAATAACGAGTGTGAAGTGAGTTTTTTTGGAAAATCTCAGTATTCATAATTTTCTAATTTATAATTTTCAATGCGAAATTTTTTAACAACATAATAAATTTATTAATTAAAATTATGCCCCATAATTTTTCTTTCTGTGTAACGGCACATCGCTATTTCGCCGGCCATCTCAGAGGTCTTTTTTCGTTTTTTCTCACTGTATACTAAATATAATTTTGTGCAGCGGCCGCACATTCTGTCACCCTGTAGACATTGTTGCTGTTTTTATTGTCCCGCGTATCAAAAGGAAATTCGACCCCAAAGTCTTTCGACTTTGTCTTTGTTGTGCAGCGCTTTGGCTTATGCGCGCGAATCTCTCTCTTTTTCGAATATAGAAACAATAAACAATACTCAAGCGACTCAGAGTCCGAGAGTGAAGGACAGCTCCACGCCTCAATCCCAATACTCAGGCCCCCAGCCCCCTCTACAGAAATGGATCCCGAGCTCCGAGCTGTTATACAGGCCGTCGTTAGCAATGCCCTTGCAGAAAAGACCGCCCAAAGCAGAGGGAGCAAGCCCTTAGGAATAAAATTGAGGAATTGGCCGGGCGAGTAGCGGCAGTCAGCACCACGTCAGCTCCAGCCCATACCCCTCAAATAAGAACATATAAAGCTATAGAGATAGAGTACACCGTTCAATGTAACGAGCCTCTGGACGCCGTAAAGTGCTTGCCCGAATTCGCGGGAGCACAGGAGACATACGTCTCCTGGCGACAGGCGGCCGTAGCGGCCTATCATATTTTTAGACGATACGATGGCAGCTCTCGCCACTACCAGGCAGTAATAATAATCATGAGCAAGGTTAGGGGACCCGCCGACGCGGTACTGTCGTCATTCGGAACAGTACTCAATTTCGATGCGATCATAAGTCGCCTAGATTTTACACATACCGATAAACACCCAATGCATGTCATAGAGCAGGAGATGGGCACCCTCAGGCAGGGAAATATTTCACTGCTGCAATATTATGACGAAGTGGAGAAAAAACTGACCCTCCTCACAAACAAGGCCACCATGTCGCACGACGCTTCGCCGGCCGAAGTCATGTGCGAAAAATTCCGGGATGATGCCCTTCGAGTATTCATCTCGGGATTAAAACGCAGCCTCACAGATGTTCTCTTCTCGGCGAAGCCAAAGGACATGCCAACGGCACTTGCTTTGGCTCAGGAGGTGGAGGCAAATCACGAGAGGTATTCCTTCGCGGCCTCATTTGCAAGAAGCCAGGAGGATAGGGATAAAAAACAATATCCAAAGGCGCAAGAGCGTCAACAAACCCCTCCTCAGAATAGTTTCCAAACAGGTGCTGCCAAAAATCCCTATTTGACAAAGCAACACAAAGCTCAGGTTCACTCTGCTTCACGCAGTGACAGACTTCGTGAAAATAATTCTGAGCCCATGGATATTGATCCTTTAATGTCCAAAATGCACAAGCCTCCTCAGGCACCGGCTTACCAAAACAGGAAGCCGGCCGTGTCCGATCGTTCAGGCCCCATTAAAAGGCAGAGAGTTAACCACGTCGCGCAGAGCGCGGGCGAAACTGAAGAAAAATAGACCGCCGCCAAAATCGATGATGACGCCATCTCAGAGTTTGACTCTGATATAATAAATTTTTTAGGGGAAGATCCCTGCTGTCATCAGACGAAGAGTAGCGGGGACTAACATGAGATTCCTTATCGACACGGGCGCATCGAAAAATTTCATCCGACCTCACAAAGGACTGAAATGCGTTCGCCCATAAGACTCCCCATTTACCATTCATTCAATTCATGGGGGTACAACTATCACGAATAAATGCTTCGTCTCAATATTCAATCTTAAGGCTACCTTTTTCATACTACCAGACTTGACTACCTTTGATGGAATAATCGGACTCGACATATTAAAACAGGCAGGGGCGTCACTCTAGCTGAAGTAGAGCAGATTGATTTCCATACGTGCGCTGATGTAAACTTCACCAACGTGGATTACTCAGATGCACCGCCATTGGCAAAAAACGCGTTCTTAGAAATGCTAAAGACCAGGAAATAGACTTTTGCAGACCCTAATGAGGCTTTACCTTGCAAGACATCGGTGGTAGCTACCATCAGAACGGTTAGTGAGGAGCCCATATACGCGAAGTTATACCCGTACCCCATGGGAGCAGCGGATTTCGTCAACAAAGAGATGGAGGATCTGCTTAAAAATGGGATAATTCAGAAGTCGGTATCCCCTTACAACAATCCGATATGGGTTGTGGATAAAAAAGGGACCGATGAGCTTGGAAACCGAAAAATGCGACTAGTTATTGACTTTCGCAAATTAAGCGAAAGAACCGTGTCCGACAAATATCCCATGCCAAATATAAGCATGCTATTAGGCAACCTAGCTAATGATAAATATTTCTCAACGCTGGACCTTAAGTCTGGCTATCACCAAATTATACTCGCGGAACGCGACAGAGAAAAATCTTATTTCTCAATAAATGTGGGGAAATATGAATTCCGCAGATTACCGTTTGGCCTCAAAAATGCAGGCAGCATTTTTCAGAGGGCCATCGACGACATCCTACGGGAACAGATCGGCAAGTTCTGCTATGTTTACGTTGACGACGTAATCATTTTTTCAAAAGATGAAAACTCTCACATCAAGCACGTAGATTGGGTTCTTAAGATCCTGTACGATGCGAACATGAGAGTATCGGGAGAAAAATCTAGCTTTTTTAAGAAAAGTGTAAGCTTCCTTGGGCTTATAGTCACTTGATACGGTGCCACAACAGACCCAGAAAAGTTAAAGGCTATAAAAGAATTTCCGGAACAAAAAAGTGTTTTTGAGGTACGATCACTTCTAGGCCTAGCCAGATTTTATCGATGTTTCATTAAGGACTTTGCAGCAATAGCGAAGCCTATATCGGACATCCTGAAGGGGGAAAACGAGACAGTTAGTAGACACAGGTCACGAAACATTCCGGTTCAGTTTTCTGAGGCGCAACAACAAGCGTTCCAGAAACTACGAAATATCTTGGCGTCCGACGACGTGATGCTAAGATACCCCGACTACAAAAAGGCGTTTGATCTACCGACAGATGCCTCGGCCTATGGCATTGGCGCAGTATTGTCCCAAGAGGGTCGGCCAATAACAATGATCTTAAGGGCATTGAAAGACAGGGAGGTCAACTATGCCACAAACGAGAGGGAACTCTTAGCCATATTTTGGGCACCGGCCAAGCTGCGAAACTATTTATATGCAGTAAAAGATATAAACATCTATACTGACCACCAGCCATTAACATTCGCAGTATCGGAATCCAATCCGAATGCGAAAATCAAACGATGGAGAGCTCGCATCGACGAGTCCCGGCGCTAAAATGTTTTATAAGCCCGGCAAGGAGAATCTCGTCGCGGAGGTCCTCTCCAGACAGCAACTTAACGTTGTGGAGGCTGAAGAAGCTTATTCGTGTGCGGCCACTATCCACAGTGAAGTCTCGCTCACACACACCATCGAAGCAACGGAGAAGCCGTTGAATTGCTTTCAGAACCAGATAACTCTGGAGGAAGCACGCTTTCCGTCTAAACGCAGCTTCGTGCTCTTTGGAAATAAGAGACGACACAACATTGACTTCACGTGCATGGAGTCTCTGCTTGAGGAACTCGCGGACACCATAGTCCCCAAGGGCGTAAATGCCATACATTGCGATCTGCATACGCTAGCAATGATACAGGATAAATTGGTCCGGCAATTCCCAGCCACCAAATTCTGGCGTTGCAAAAACCGAGTGACAGACGTTTTTGCCATTGCGGAGAGACGGGAAATCATTACTGCCGAGCACAATAGGGCACACAGATCGGAACAGGAGAATGTCAAGCAGGTGCTCTCCGAATATTATGTTATGTATTATATTTCGATAAATTCATTTTTATTTATTTTCCTATAAATTCTGGCCCCCACAGTCTTTGCAACTTTTCAGCTGGTACTTGTTGTAATTCTTTTTGACATCGCTTAAGTACTTCAACACTGCTCGGAAATCAACTTCTGTTTTGGTTTGAAGTTTGGTTTCGCTTATATTCCCTTTCATAAGCGGAATGAAAGGAACATTAAAGGTTTTTTTTCCGACAAGTTCAACCCGCTTGCGGAATTGACATTTCACCTACCGTAGCTTTGTTTTTGCAGTTTCACCCGATTTTTCCACTTGGTTGTGTTGTTGCTTTACCCGCTGCATAAGAAGAGAGTGGAGTCGTTATTGCATTGTTGGCGACAGAGACCTTTGTAGTTAACGTAGTTAATGCTGTTATTGTTGCACTAGATGGCAGAAGCTCAGTTGAAGTTTTGCATTGCTCACTCCATGCCGTTTGAGCGGTGAAAGTAGGGCGGGATAGCAAGAACTAGCTCTCTGGTTTTCGTCGGTCAGTAAACTTGCACTTTCTTGCACTTTCGGTTCCAGAGTATTACTCGTGAACGAGAAATAACCATTGTTACGGGCCAAGGAGAGACGACGTTTGTCTTGCCCTCTCTCAGTTTTTTCACGGGCTTCGTCTTGTTGTTTTTGGCGTTGAGTGCGCTGATCCACGTTCTTGTTCATTTGTTTGTTGTTAGTGCGTAAAGATTAATTAATTAATTAAATAAAATTTTAGCTTACGATATGCGAATTAGCATCGCGAATCGCAAAATCTCGCGTTTAAAAATTTGTCGAATGTTTTCGACTGAGTGACTAAATTTTTTCCGGAGTGTTAAGAACCACTACACGCGACCTGATTTGGTTTTTAATTTATTAAGTATTTTTTTATTAAAGTTTTATTTTTTAACAAAAACCGCACTACTTTGTTAATTTTTACTTCATTAAAAGTTTTCGATCTATAAAAAAAAAAGTGTTCTATTTTATTAAATTTATTGATATAATTTTAATATTCCTTTATATTTTATTACATATATGTACATTATTTGCTTTCATTTCTACATTTGCAATGATATGGCCAAACTTAACAAAAAAAAAATACGGTATAATATCAATAAACATAAAACAATAATTTAGTTTAGAAAGAAAAAAAAATATATATAATAGAAACAAAAAAAAAAGAAAAATTTATAACTTTATAGACATAAGAATCAAAAAAACTTATATACTATTATATATTATTATAAACTTATATATTATTATAAAATAACTTCATACATTATGTTATTTTTTAAAAGGAGGGAGATGTAGTGTGCATGCATACAGAATGCAAGTCGTTGACCACAGTTTACGTAAAAAACTTCGCTCAGTCAACCCCTTAAGTTCAGTTTTGATTTGAATCCAATAAAGAGCACATCGCTCGTAAAACAAACTCCGGCAACCGCCGTTAAACAATTTATATTTGAACACTTACTGAGTCTCTAGGCCAGTAGTGAACGGAGGGCAGTTACCCTTCCAGCGTAATCGTCATAATTCTTCAGTGGACGAAAGCTGACCGTCGGCCAACCGGCCACCTACCTACAGGAGATACAAGGAATCACCATCCCCGACCGTCCACCTACCTACAAGAGCTACGCAGAACCACCATCCTCATACCAACGTAAGTCGACCAAACCGGCGATCAACAACAGGACTGCAGCGAGGGACTAACTGCAATAAACCTATAATAACTAATTTACACACTGTACCATCGGCAACAATGTTAGCCAAATCTGCAGGATCAGCCCTCTTCAAGTGCAAACGTAAATTGACCACACACGCCATCAGCGAGGAATAAGTCGCGCCAGCCTATTCCCACAGTTGCCGAATGCAACAATTAAATCCACGTATGCACATAACATTTCTTCTCTCTCTCTCTCTCTCTCTCTGTGAGCGCCGCTCTCGGAGATAAACATAAGCTAAAACATAAGGCTGTTGCGGCGCTGCCCGCTTGACCGACAGTGCCGACTGAGCATCGGACAGAACTTGAAGAGGTCGTGGCACTCGAAGAAAGACATCGAATCTATAAACGGAATAAAGAACTAATTTCAATAAAATATAAAAAAAAGTGCATTATACAACATGTCTAGTATGAACACTTCAAATAATGCCCCAAACGCGTCAGTTAAAAGACAAAGGGAAAGCCAGAGCGGACAAAATAGGATGGACGTAAATTTTCATTAAACTGCCACGGACTCAGAAGACAATGACCCTATATAAAAATGGTTATTAATAATAAATACTTTAAAGGAATGATACGGGGTCATCTATCAATTTACAGATAACAAAGCAACAATTGAAACATTGAAAGTTGATACAATAAATGGACCGGCTATATTAAATAACAGTGTAACAGTTAAACCAACAGTAATTTGCCTATTGAAACAGAAATTTTATTTGCAGAATTTTTCAGATAATTATGACATTTTGTTAGGTAGAGAATATCTTGCAGCAAGTAAAGCTATAATAGATTACGATAAAGAAACAGTAACATTGGGAAACAGAAAGTATAAAATGAGGTATATCAATGAAGAGATTGAAGAGGACAACACCGCATTAAAATGCCTTGATCCACTTCTATCAGAGGATCAATCCGTTAATTATGCTATCAGTAATGAACTAAGAGAATGTATTAAGTTTAGATTAGAACATTTAAATGATGAAGAAAAGGAATGTTTAAAAAGGGTTTGTTTGATTTTAAAGATATTCAGTACAAGGAAAGTGAAAATTTAACTTTCACCAGTAGTATTAAACATTCAATACAAACAAAATATGAGGACCCAGCAAATAGAAAACCTTACAAATACCGTCAAACTTTTGATGAGGAGGTCAACAAACAAGTAAATGGAATGATTGAACAGGAAATAATTAGGATCTAAATCTACATCTCCATACTGTTCACCCGTTTGAATCGTCCCAAAAAAGAGTGACGCATCTGGCAAAACAAAATACAGATTGGTAGTAGATTATCGCAATCTTAATGATATAACCGTGATCGATAAATACCCAATCCCAAGAATGGATGAAATATTAGAAAAACTTGGGCGCTGCCAATATTTCACGACAATTGATTTAGCAAAAGAATTGCAAAACTCAAATGGATCCCAAATCAAACTCAAATGGATCCCAAATCAATTGCAAAAACTGAATTTTCTACTAAGCATGGACACTACGAATATACCCGTATGTCATTTGTCTTTAAAAAGCACCTGAAACTTTCCAAAGATGCATGAACAATCTTTTAGAGGATTGAATCTATAAGGATTGTTTAGTCTATCTTGACGACATAATAATTTTTTCCACTTCATTGGAAGAACACATTTTGTCTCTTAGGTAAGTCTTTAAAAAAATCAGGGAAGCCAATTTAAAAGAAAAATGAAACAGAATTCTTAGGTTATATAGTGACAACTATAGGAATAAAACCAAATCCAAAGAAGATCAGTGCCATAACAAATTTCCCCATTCCTAAATCACCATAAGAAATTAAATCATTTTTAGGATTGTGCGGATTTTATAGGAAATTTATACCAAACTTTGCAAACATTGTAAAACCAATGACTAGTAAACTAAAGAAATGAGCCAAAATTGACATTAAAGAGGAAAATTATATAGAGGCTTTCTAAAAAAATGAAAAAATTAATTACTTTCGGCCCTATATTGGTTTATCCCGATTTTAACAAACCTTTTTAGCTAACAACCGATGCTAGCAATATAGCAATAGGAGCAGTTTTATCACAAGACCATAAACCAATTTGTTTTGAGAGTAGACCATTAAACGAACATGAAAACAATTATGCCAAAATAGAAAAAGAACTCTTAGAAATCGTCTGGACAACGAAATATTTTAGATCATACCTTTTCGGCAGGCAATTCGAAATACTGAGCGATCACAAACCATTAGTTTGGTTAAACAATGTTAAAGAACCAAATATGAAATTACAAAGATGGAAAATAAAATTAAATGAGTTTGATAATCAAATAAAATATTTACCAGGAAAGGTAGCTAACGCATTATCCAGAACTATTATAGAGGAAAATATGTTAGAAGAAATAGCTAACAGTGTAGACGCAACCATACATAGCGCACAAGAAGGTAATCATAATCATATTACAATTTCTGAAAGACCTTTCAACTTTTACTCACGACAAATCGAATTGGCAAAAGGCCACGAAGATAAAATATAAGTAGTACATTATTTTCATTAACTTAAAATTCATGTTACATACAAAGAAATGACAAGCACATTTGCAACAGATATAATTAAAGAGTACCTTTGCACCAAAAACAGTACTATTTATTTCCACAATGAAGCTGATTTTCCAATATTCCAACAGGCTTACCTCGAAATAATTAGCCCAAACCAATTAACGAAATTAACAAAGTGTAGTATAAAATTAACAGATATCCTAACTTACGCAGAATTTAAAGAAACAATATTCAAGAAACATAAAGAACTTCACCACCCCGGAATCGATAAGACCATTAGCTGGTTTAATGAAATATTCTATTTCCCTGATTTTCAGAAGTTAATTTAAAGAAACAATATTAAAGAAACATAAAGAACTTCTCCACCCCGGAATCGATAAAACCATTAACTGGTTTAATGAAATATTCTATTTCCCTGATTTTCAGAAGTTAATTCGAAACATTATAAATGAATGCGAAATTTGCAATATTGCAAAATCAGAACATAGGAACACAAAAATATCATTTGAAACCAGTCCAGAAATCCAAAACATTAGAGAAAAATACACAATGGATTTTAATATGGTTGGTAATCAGCAATTTCTTTCATGCATCAATATATACTCCAAATTTGCTACACTTGTAGAAGTAAAAGGTAAAGATTGGCTAGAAGCTTAAAGAGCAATAATGAAAGTATTCAACGAAATGGGAAAACCGCAAAACATCAAAACAGATAAAGATCAGCGTTTATGTGTGCAGCATTACAGGCTCGGTTAATTACAGAACGAGTACAAATTCAAGTTACTACAAACAAAAATGGTGTTTCAGACGAAGATTGCGCATTATAAAACCAAGTTTAAAAAGAAAAAGAAAATTAGTAAACGTAAATATGATAATAATTCCAGACCAACATAAGGAAACCAAAAAACACAACGACAAAATAAATATGATCATAATTTTATTTTTAATAATATCAATTTTAATTCAAATGGAACAAAATATTGAGACCAACCCAATTAAAGCTCAAAACGGATACCTTACATTTAAAACTGGATCCATGGACATGCCAACTAAATACGAGTACTATTATTTGTCCATAAACCTAACTAAAACTGAACTAATATTTGACAGTCTTTTACAAGAAGCAAACGAATTAAAAGATATTATTCAGGTTCGATATTTAAAGAAAAAACTTCAACGAGAAATAAATGGTTTAAAAATTATTAAACGGAGCAAGGGAGCTCTAATTAATTTTAGCGGAACAGCTTATAAATATTTATTCGGAACATTAGATCAAGATGATAAAAATGAATTAGAGAAGAAGCTTAATAATTTAGCAGAAAATAGCGTCCAAAATAACAATTTAAATATGGTAATATATCTTTTAAATAAAGGAATTAAAACAATAAATAAATTAAAAGATGACGAAGAAAGAGAACAACAAGCAGCAGAACTAATTTTAAACTTACAACTCTTTACAGAGTATATTGAAGACATTGAGTTGGGAATGCAATTATCAAGCCTTGCCATTTTTAACCCAAAACTATTAAAACACGATTTTTTGAGTCACATTAACTCTGACAAATTATTGAAAACAAAAACTTCTACTTGGCTTAAAACGGACACGAACGCAATTCTTATAGTTTCCCATATTCCGAAAGTATTTAAATTTGTAAAACAGAGACACCGAATAATGCAGAAATTGTTAATGAAAGAAATGTACCCATAGAAGTTGTTAATAATATTTTAAACGCATACAAGAAAACTATTTATTATAGCCAAAACTATCGACCTGGGGGCAGGTCAAATTCAAAGGTTGGGGAGTGACATATCCACATCTACACATACACCCACACAAGATATGCATATGCCTACACACCTTCCACACATTAATCACCTCTATCCAAAGGAAACAAGACTTGAAACTGAGTTATTGTAAACATCTTCTAAACTCAGAAGGCTCTGGGAAATTGTTAACATTGTTAATGTTAAGTCCCAGACTAAAAATTTATTGTCGCGCCGCTGTTAAGTTTCAACGGCACGTTCCCACACTTGCCATATTCAAATTGCGTCTTCTCTAAACTTGTAAACAAGATAAGCAAAGAACTCTCTTTCACTCAATTAAAATTAAAGTTCACTCAATCGAAATAGAAAGTTCACTCAATTAATAATAACTCAGTCAGAAGATCGAAAGCTTTTGAATCAGTTAAGTTCAAGACTTAAAATCAATTAGTCGGTGTTCTCAAAAATAAAAATGTAACTAGTTAAATTAAAAAAAACTTTTTTTTTAAACTAATCTTATAGTTCAAGTTTTTAATTGGCTGCCAATTGGCAGTTGCACAAATGTCATAGGCCAACCTCAACCAAATGTTGGGCCAAATTAAAGAATTGCCGTACTTCAATGTTTCCCCAAGAGAACTAAGCCGCTTTGTAACAAGAATCGAGTATCTACAACAACTATACCCGACTCAGGATGTCAGACAGATACATGTTAATTTCGGGGCCATCGAGAGATCGGTGGTTGATGCAGCCCCAGATGTCATCGCCAGATCCGGAGCCAAAAACTGGAAGAAGATGAAGGATGCCCTTATCATGGCATTTAAGGACATCAGGCCATATGAAGACTTAACAAATAAACACACAATAAAAAAGAAGCATCAGAAAGTTTATCACTAAACTCGAAGATAAATCACGTACAATTTATATCAAATTAGCATTAGAAACCAGTCCGATAGATAAAATTAACTATTAAAATTTTCTGAGATAAACAATTAAGGATAGAAAACTCCCTGATAGATTGTATACATGCTTGGCTAAAAAAGATATAACAACTATTGAAAAATTAAATATTGCTTCTATGGAATTGGGATACTATGATGCAAATCCCTATGAAACATTTTCCCAAAATAATTATCGTAGGAGTTCGGGAAATTTTCATAAAAATAGTTATAACAATGGAACAAATTCCAATTTTCAGTCAAGAAACTCATTACAACAATTATTCGAACTCAAACAATTCGACAACTCCTCAGCATCATTAAAATAAAAATCAATCTAACACAAATAATAAGCTTAGCTATCAAGAAGTTAGAAATTCATTAGTTCAAGGTAGGGCCCAAAGTTCATTGAATTTCGAACCATCAACTTAAAATAATGCCCCAAATGCGTCAGTTAAAAGACAAAGGGAAAGCCAGAGCGGACAAAATAGGATGGACGTAAGTTTTCATCAAACTGGCTCGGACTCAGAAGACAATGCCCCTATATATAGAAATGGTTATTAATAATAAATACTTTAAAGGAATGATAGATACAGGGTCATCTATTAATATAATGAAAAGGAACTTTACAGATAACAAAGCAACAATTGAAACATTGAAAGATTATACAATAAACGGACCAGTTAAATTAAATACCAGTGTAACATTTAAACCAACAGTAATCTGCCCATCCAAACAGAAATTTTATTTAAACAATTTTTCAAATATATCAATCAAGAGATTGAAGAGGACAAGAGGACCAATCCGTTAATTATGCTATCAACATTGAACTAAGAGAATGTAATCGGTTTAGATTAGAACACTAAAACGATGAAGAAAAGCAAAGTTAAAAAGGGTTTTGTTTGATTTTAAGGATATTCAGTACAAATAAAGTGAAAATTTGACTTTCACCAGTAGTATTAAACATTCAATACAAATAAAACATGAGGACCCAGTATATAGAAAACCTTACAAATACCGTCAAACTTTTGAGGAGGAGGTCAACAAACAAGTAAATGGATTGATTGAACAGGAAATAATTAGGATCTAAATCTAAATCTCCTTACTGTTCACCCATTTGAATCGTCCCAAAAAAGAGTGACGCATCTGGCAAAACAAAATACAGATTGGTAGTAGATTATCGCAATCTTAATGAGATAACAGTGATCGATAAATACCCAATCCCAAGAATGGATGAAATATTAGAAAAACTTGGGCGTTGCCAATATTTCACGACAATTGATTTCGCAAAGGATTCCACCAAATTCATGTGGGTCCCAAATCAATTGCAACAAGAAAAGAAGCAAACTTCGGCAAGCCGAAGTTTATATACCCTTGCAGCTTTGCAAAAATTAAATATTCTTTAAAACATTGAAATTATGATTAGCTTGCGTATATGTTTAAAAACATTGAAGCTGTGATGATTTGCAGCTTAATTATTCGATAGTTCCTATGACAGCTATATGATATCGTTTTTCGATTTTAATAAAATTATAATCGCAATTCTGAACTTTCAAATTATTAGTAAGTCAAAAAGAATTTTAAAAAGAATTACAAAATAGAAAAGTTACATTTAAAAAAAAAATTTTATATATTTTTATTGTTTCTATTGGAGCAATATGATTTAGCCGTGCGATTTTGATGAAATTTAAACCTTAATTCTGAAATATTTAACCATTAATAAATGTAGAAGAGCTAAAAAATAATTAAAAAACAGCAAAGTTATAATTTAATTAATTTTGACGATTGTTCCTATGGGAGCTATATGCTATAGTCGTCCGATCCGGGTCATTCCGACTTATATACTACCTGCAATAGAAAGACAACTTTTGGGAAAGTTTCATGCAGATAGCTTCAAAACTGAGAGACTAGTTTGCGTAGAAACGGACGGACAGACGGACAGACGGACATTGATAGATCGACACGCCTAGTGATGCTGAATACTGAATATATATACTTTATAGATTCGGAAATGTCTCCTTCACTGCGTTGCAAACTTCTGACTGAAATTATAATACCCTCTGCACGGGTATAAAAACAGTATTTTTTATTAAACATGGACACTACGAGTATACCCGTAATCTTTTAGAGGATTTAATCTTTAAGGATTGTTTAGTCTATCTTGACGACATAATAATTTCTTCCACTTCATTGAAGAACACATTTTGTATCTAAGGAAAGACTTAAAAAAACTCAGGGAAGCCAATTTAAAGCTACAATTAGATAATGCAAATTTTTGAAAAAGAAACAGAATTCATAGGTCATACAGTGGCAACTACAGGAATAAAACCAAATCTAAAGAAGATCAGCGCCATAACAAATTTTCCCATTTCAAAATCACCAAAAGAAATTAAATCCTTTTTAAGATTGTGCGGATTTTAAAGGAAATTTATACAAAACTTTGCAAACATTGTAAAACCAATGACTATTAAACTAAAGAAAGGAGCCAAAATTGACATTAAAGAGGAAAATTATATAGAGGCTTTCTAAAAAACTGAAAATATTAATTACCTCCGACCCAATATTAGTTTATCCCGATTTTAACAAACCTTTTTCACTAACAACAACAGTTTTATCACAAGACTATAAACCTATTTGTTTTGCGAGTAGAACATTAAACGAGCATGAAAACAATTATGCGAAAATAGAAAAAGAACTCTTAGCAATCGTCTGGGCAACGAAATATTTTAGATCAAGTTTATCTTCCTTGTCGTCCAAGTTCGGCAAGCCGAAGTTTATATACCCTTGCAGCTTTGCAAAAATTAAATATTCTTTAAAACATTGAAATTATGATTAACTTGCGTATATGTTTAAAAACATTGAAGCTGTGATGATTTGCAGCTTAATTATTCGATAGTTCCTATGACAGCTATATGATATCGTTTTTCGATTTTAATAAAATTATAATCGCAATTCTGAACTTTCAAATTATTAGTAAGTCAAAAAGAATTTTAAAAAGAATTACAAAATAGAAAAGTT
The DNA here is from genome assembly GCF_018152505.1 of Drosophila elegans. Classification (NCBI taxonomy): domain Eukaryota; kingdom Metazoa; phylum Arthropoda; class Insecta; order Diptera; family Drosophilidae; genus Drosophila; species Drosophila elegans. The sequence continues at coordinate 823,280 of NW_024545760.1, read as the reverse complement.
ACATTTAAAAAAAAAAATTTTATATATTTTTATTGTTTCTATTGGAGCAATATGATTTAGCCGTGCGATTTTGATGAAATTTAAACCTTAATTCTGAAATATTTAACCATTAATAAATGTAGAAGAGCTAAAAAATAATTAAAAAACAGCAAAGTTATAATTTAATTAATTTTGACGATTGTTCCTATGGGAGCTATATGCTATAGTCGTCCGATCCGGGTCGTTCCGACTTATATACTACCTGCAATAGAAAGACAACTTTTGGGAAAGTTTCATGCAGATAGCTTCAAAACTGAGAGACTAGTTTGCGTAGAAACGGACGGACAGACGGACAGACGGACATTGATAGATCGACTCGCCTAGTGATGCTGAATACTGAATATATATACTTTATAGATTCGGAAATGTCTCCTTCACTGCGTTGCAAACTTCTGACTGAAATTATAATACCCTCTGCACGGGTATAAAAACAGTATTTTTATTAAACATGGACACTACGAGTATACCCGTAATCTTTTAGAGGATTTAATCTTTAAGGATTGTTTAGTCTATCTTGACGACATAATAATTTCTTCCACTTCATTGAAGAACACATTTTGTATCTAAGGAAAGACTTAAAAAAACTCAGGGAAGCCAATTTAAAGCTACAATTAGATAATGCAAATTTTTGAAAAAAGAAACAGAATTCATAGGTCATACAGTGGCAACTACAGGAATAAAACCAAATCTAAAGAAGATCAGCGCCATAACAAATTTTCCCATTTCAAAATCACCAAAAGAAATTAAATCCTTTTTAAGATTGTGCGGATTTTAAAGGAAATTTATACAAAACTTTGCAAACATTGTAAAACCAATGACTATTAAACTAAAGAAAGGAGCCAAAATTGACATTAAAGAGGAAAATTATATAGAGGCTTTCTAAAAAACTGAAAATATTAATTACCTCCGACCCAATATTAGTTTATCCCGATTTTAACAAACCTTTTTCACTAACAACAACAGTTTTATCACAAGACTATAAACCTATTTGTTTTGCGAGTAGAACATTAAACGAGCATGAAAACAATTATGCGAAAATAGAAAAAGAACTCTTAGCAATCGTCTGGGCAACGAAATATTTTAGATCAAGTTTATCTTCCTTGTCGTCCAAGTTCGGCAAGCCGAAGTTTATATACCCTTGCAGCTTTGCAAAAATTAAATATTCTTTAAAACATTGAAATTATGATTAACTTGCGTATATGTTTAAAAACATTGAAGCTGTGATGATTTGCAGCTTAATTATTCGATAGTTCGTATGACAGCTATATGATATCGTTTTTCGATTTTAATAAAATTATAATCGCAATTCTGAACTTTCAAATTATTAGTAAGTCAAAAAGAATTTTAAAAAGAATTACAAAATAGAAAAGTTACATTTAAAAAAAAAAATTTTATATATTTTTATTGTTTCTATTGGAGCAATATGATTTAGCCGTGCGATTTTGATGAAATTTAAACCTTAATTCTGAAATATTTAACCATTAATAAATGTAGAAGAGCTAAAAAATAATTAAAAAACAGCAAAGTTATAATTTAATTAATTTTGACGATTGTTCCTATGGGAGCTATATGCTATAGTCGTCCGATCCGGGTCGTTCCGACTTATATACTACCTGCAATAGAAAGACAACTTTTGGGAAAGTTTCATGCAGATAGCTTCAAAACTGAGAGACTAGTTTGCGTAGAAACGGACGGACAGACGGACATTGATAGATCGACTCGCCTAGTGATGCTGAATACTGAATATATATACTTTATAGATTCGGAAATGTCTCCTTCACTGCGTTGCAAACTTCTGACTGAAATTATAATACCCTCTGCACGGGTATAAAAACAGTATTTTTTATTAAACATGGACACTACGAGTATACCCGTAATCTTTTAGAGGATTTAATCTTTAAGGATTGTTTAGTCTATCTTGACGACATAATAATTTCTTCCACTTCATTGAAGAACACATTTTGTATCTAAGGAAAGACTTAAAAAAACTCAGGGAAGCCAATTTAAAGCTACAATTAGATAATGCAAATTTTTGAAAAAAGAAACAGAATTCATAGGTCATACAGTGGCAACTACAGGAATAAAACCAAATCTAAAGAAGATCAGCGCCATAACAAATTTTCCCATTTCAAAATCACCAAAAGAAATTAAATCCTTTTTAAGATTGTGCGGATTTTAAAGGAAATTTATACAAAACTTTGCAAACATTGTAAAACCAATGACTATTAAACTAAAGAAAGGAGCCAAAATTGACATTAAAGAGGAAAATTATATAGAGGCTTTCTAAAAAACTGAAAATATTAATTACCTCCGACCCAATATTAGTTTATCCCGATTTTAACAAACCTTTTTCACTAACAACAACAGTTTTATCACAAGACTATAAACCTATTTGTTTTGCGAGTAGAACATTAAACGAGCATGAAAACAATTATGCGAAAATAGAAAAAGAACTCTTAGCAATCGTCTGGGCAACGAAATATTTTAGATCAAGTTTATCTTCCTTGTCGTCCAAGTTGGCAAATGCCTCGGTCGCATTTGGGCTTACAAAAGGTGTGTGCATGGTTTTGTTCCGTACAAATTGACTGACGTCCTTAAATTTCTCAGAATTCAACATTCGAAGGACATCATTAAGCCAAAAAAGACCCGAACTTCCTTGACAAGATTGTGACTGGTGACGAAACGTGGTGTTTTCAATATGATCCCGAAACGAAACGCTAGAGTGCTGTATGGAAGGCGCCGGACGAGTCGAAACCCAAAAAACCGCGCCTGGAGAAGTCAAAAGTGAAGACAATGCTGATTTGTTTTTATGATTCTAAGGGTATTGTCCACTAAGAATTTGTTCCACCCGGCCAAAACGTAATGCGGTATTCTACCTTGCAGTTTTGAAGCGTTTGATGCGCCGTATTCGACGCGAAGATGGAAGTTGGCCTTTGTTGCACGATAATGAGCCATTTCATCTATCGACGCTTGTGTCCGACTATTTGACGAAAATCACATTTTAACCATCAACCACTCCCCGTATTCACCTGATATGGCACCGTGCGACTTTTACCTTTTCGGAAAAATGCATTTGCCGATGAAAGGAAAGCGTTATGCAGACGTAGCGGCCATTCAAAAGGCTTGCACCGGCATACTGCCGGCCATACCGGGCAACGAGCTAAAACACTCGTTCCATGCTTTTAACCGTGCGAAACGCGGTATTAAACCAGAAGGAGACTATATTGAATAAACTAAATTGATTTTGCCGAAAAAACTATTTGTTCTGCCTTTTTTTTTAAGTCCTGTTATAAAATTAACAAATATCCTAACTTACGCAGAATTTAAAGAAACAATATTAAAGAAACATAAAGAACTTCTGGACCCCAGAATCGATAAAACCATTAACTGGTTTAAAGAAATATTCTATTTCCCTGATTATCAGAAGCTAATTCAAAACATTATAAATGAATGCGAGAATAAGAACATAGGAACACAAAAATGTCATATGAAACCAATCCAGAAATCCAAAACATTAGAGAAATATACACTATGGATTTTTATATGGTTGGTAATCAGCAATTTCTTTCATGCATCAAAAATGGTGAATGGTGAAAATTGTGTTTCAGACGTAGAATGATTTCATTAAACAGTAAATGAAATATTAAGAATTATTGGAAGTGAATCAGATGTAGAAAACAAGTACACAAAGTTTGAGTTAATCCTTTATACTTATAATCATAAAACTAAACATAATACCACAGGTAGAGCACCAGCCGATATATTTTTGTATGCAGGTTATCCTGATTATAATGTACAAGAAAACAAAATAAGGAAGATAGACAAACTAAATGAAAAACGTCATGAATATGAAATCGACACAGATAATAAACAATCACCAATGGTAAATGCGAAAACAACGAACCCTTTTAAAAAGACAGGAGCACTCAGACAAGTTGATAAAAAACATTTCGAAGAAACAAACAGAGGCAGGAAGATTGTGCATTATAAAACAAAGTTTAAAAAGAAAAGCAAATTAATAAAAGTAAATATGATAATAATTCCAGACCAACCTAAGAAAACCAAAAAACACAACGACAACAAAATTATGATCATAATTTTATTTTTAATAATATCAATTTTAGTTCAAATTATAATGGGACCAAATATTGAGACCAACCCAATTAAAGCTTAAAACGGATACCTAATATTTAAAACTGGATCCATGAACATGTCAACTTAATACGAGTACCATTATTTGTCCATAAACCTAACTAAAACTGAACTAATATTTGACAGTCTTTTACAAGAAGCAAACGAATTAAAAGATATTATTCAGGTTCGATATTTAAAGAAAAAACTTCAACGAGAAATGAATGGTTTAAAAATTGTTAAACGGAGCAAGAGAGCTCTAATTAATTTTATCGGAACAGCTTATAAATATTTATTCGGAACATTAGATCAAGATGATAAAAATGAATTAGAGAAGAAGATTAATAATTTAGCAGAAAATAGCGTCCAAAATAACAATTTAAATATGGTAATATATCTTTTAAATAAAGGAATTAAAACAATAAATGAATTAAAAGATGACGAAGAAAGAGAACAACAAGCAGCAGAACTAATTTTAAACTTACAACTCTTTACAGAGTATATTGAAGACATTGAGTTGGGAATGCAATTATCAAGCCTTGGCATTTTTAACCCAAAACTATTAAAACACGATTTTTTGAGTCACATTAACTCTGACAAATTATTGAAAACAAAAACTTCTACTTGGATTAAAACTGACATGAACGAAATTCTTATAGTTTCCCATATTCCGAAAGTATTTAACAAAGAAACAGAAAAGGTTATATTTGATTAATACATAAATGGAATTATAAAACAAGAAACTACAGAATGCAAGTATACCAAAAAACCGATACAAGTTTTCAACTAAATTACATTGAACCAAACATATTAATTACATGGAATATTCCAAAAACAATATTAAACCAGAATTTCATTAAGAAAGAAATATCAATATAAGGGAATAACAACATTAAAATTCTTAATTGTTCAATACAAATATATGAATTTATACTGTCAAATAAAATTTTAGATTACATACAAAGCGTGTATGTTAATAATATTGTAACAAAGCTAGAACCCTTATCATATATTGAAACAAAAGAAATAATAAAAACACACACTAAATATAATGTTGTATTTTAAATAAAATAACATTAATCACATTTATTATAACAATAACTAGCATTATATTGTTTCTTATTTACAATTTTAAAAATATACCAAACAAAGTAATTGTTAAATTTGTAAAACCTAAAGCAAAGACACCGAATAATGCAGAAATTGTTTATGAAAGAAATGTACCCATAGAAGCTGTTAATTATATTTTAAACGCACCCATACAAATATACCCAAAGCTATCGGCCTTAGGACAGCCAAATACAAAGGTTGGGGGAGTGACATATCCACATCTACACATACACCCACACAAGATATGCATATTCCTACACACCCTTTTCACACATTAGATCTTACTCTTATCTAGGTCAACCCTATCAAAAGAAAGAAACTTGAAACCCAGTTATTGTAAACATTTTCTAAACTCAGAAGGCTCTGGGAAATTTCCATTGTTTATGTGAAATCCCAGACTAAACAACGGCACGTTTCATATTCAAATTGCGTCTCCTTTAAACCTGTAAACAAGATAAGGCAAAGAAATCTCTTTCACTCAATTAAAGTCAAAGCTCACTCAATCGAAATAGAAAGTTCACTCAATTAAAAATAACTCACTCAGAAGATCGAAAGCTTTCGGAAACCGATGCTTGATCCACAAGATAATTAGATTTAAGAATCAGTTCAGTTCAAGACTTAAAATCAATTAGTTGGTGTTCTCAAAAATAAAAATGTTGTAACTAAATAAAGTTTTAAAAAATTAAAAAATAAATTTTTTAAAAACCTAAACTTATAGTTCAAGTTTTAATTATATATATATTTTTTTATTTATTTATTTGAATAGGCATGAAAAATTTTCATTTATTTTTTATTGTTTATATTGATAAACGCCGTCTTGCCGGAGTCGGCCCGTTGTCGTCTTCATCTTTTGTATGATCACCGTAGTCTGGAGGCCTCATATTCTTCTTCCGATTCATTTATGATCTCGATAACGTGCCGCGGGCGCGACCTCTTGCCCGTTAACCATTATTCCTTCTCTCTTAAGCTCGGCTTGTGTAGATATGTTTGCCGCCAACAAAAAGGGTTTTATTTGAGAATTTAGGTTCTCCTGCAATATCTCCACAAGGTTGGATTCTGGAATCTTATTTCTTAGTTTAAACTGCAAATTGTGCATTGCAGAACTATAATCCTCCAAACTCTCGTTTTATCCCTGTCGCCGTTCCATTTATTCTTTAATGGTGACATAGTCGTTCTCAGATGTCGAAAAGGCTTTGGTCATTGCTCGGGTTAAAGAGTGGCACATGCCTGCCACACTTTATTTTGTTAAATCAGAAAAATATAAAAATTAATTATTGAGGTAAATCTTCAAATTACCAATTTGAAAGACGACAATTAAGACACTTGAGCCAAGACGCGACTCAAAATGACTGGTCAAATATATGTGTGTGTTCGTTCACTTTTAATGCTGCTTGATTCTTTTTTTATACAACAGCAATTTTGTTTGACAATTATATTATGAAAAAATACAGACATTTTTAAAACGGGACCGCTGGCATTGGAAGTTATTTATGGGTCAAGAAACCGTTTGAAACTAAGCCCCCAAGAATTTATAAAAAGGTCCCTAAATAAATAAATTCTTTGATAGGATTCAACTGGTCTCCATCGGAGACACCAGTTCCATTCATGTCCTTCTGATCTCTTCCCAGGACTACAGCCTCCACCGGAGTGCTGATTCCCCGTAGAAGGAACTGTCCGAAACCCCCTCCCTCCCAGTCGTCGGGAACAGGTAGACTTGCTCACAGACAGACGAACAGAGCTTTATTCTAGACAGACGAAAGAAATTGCTCCCTGTTTCCTTTTTATCTGGACTCGAACCTTTCGAGCAACCTGGTTCAAGCCTAGTACAAACGGATAGTACAAACCCAAAAAAAAAATACAGTTTGTTCTTTAAAAATGCTAAGTCGGTGATTTGATACTATTATATAAGGACTATAATATTTTCAATTAAAACGCATTAAATTTAAAAACAAAAACAAATGATTTTACTAGATATTGAAAAGAGTCATAAAGTCGCCCGTCTATTTTGAAACAAAGTTCCGATTGAGCGGCCTTCTCAATTCTGACTGTCGCTGAAGTTGGCGACCCTATATGTACTTTAGAAACTTTAGGTGTTGACACCAACTTTTCTTGTTCTTTGTTCAGAAAAATTGAAAATTATGTCTGGCATGTAACTTTTCAGATATGCCTTATATCCGGTATTCTGATTTTGAAATCGTAACCTTTAAAACGTAAAACTAAAAAAAAAATCTTGATATGCTAAAAATGTCCTAGTTCTAAGAATGCATAGAACCCTCCGTTGGGCGCCAATTCTATTACGTCGGTGTATTAGCATGCAGTCCAAAGGACTTGGGCCGAGGGAGTTGCGTCCTGGGTAGGCACACTGGGTGCCGGCTCAGATCGCCGGACGGAATGGGTTCTTTGGAAAACACTCCATCTCCTACATAACGAGAATAAATTGATCGTGCCTTAGGAAAAAGATAGATCACGTTCAGTTCGTTTTATCTTTGTCGTCGCTGCCCACAAGCTTCTCAAGTAGCTATCTCGAGCGCTTGACCCCCTTTCCCCTTTTATAGACGTCTACCAAGACATTATTGAGTTCTGCTTCACATTATAATTTATTGAAAAGATTTTTCATTTAAAAAGGTTTACATTTAATTGACAAATAAAAGTGTAAATTTAGGTGCCAAAATAATTAAGATGAAAAATATTCTAAGCGCTGTATATAATATGTGTATTAACGTGCAAAAAAAGTTAATTTATAAATATATTAATATGGATATTACATGACTTTACATTTAATGTATGAGGATTAAATATATAAATGTGTAAATTGCACATAGATCTAGGTATATACGCATATATATAAGTAACGTATTACCAAATACTGCAGACATCAAGCCTAACACCCAGCCTGTATATCCCGTGATACCCATTACTTCATTTGTCAAACATAACACCCAACCTGTATATCCCGAGATACCCATTAATTCATTTGTCAAACATAACAATTCAGAGCCTACTATAGGAGTTATTCAAATCAATCAGACATAAACATTTCCCGTTAGACATAAACATTTCCCACGCCTGTTATCAACAGTCCCCTTATTTTAAACATTTCACACGCCTTTACCGACGACAGCAGACATAAAGAAGTGGTAAACTTTTAAACAAAGGGTCCAGCACTAGAACCCATTCATCAGCATAAAAGCTTTGACCAATCCAAATTTAATAAACAAAAGATGCAGCCTGACAACCCACCCATCAGGCCACCAATTCGACCAATCGAAATCTTCTGATCGAAGTCCACTTTCGCTGCTAGCGTCGCTGACACCGATAAAAGGCATAGTTATAAGAATAATGCAGACAGTTCAATTTTGGGAATCTAACTATTAAAACATTACCAATAAAACTTCACTGTATATTAAAATAAAAATCGTTTTTTTTTAATATATTGCAAAGTGAAAAATCTAATTGGCGCAGCCGGTTGGATACAAGTAATATCTTCGCGAGTGACTACCTAAAAAGGACTTCAAAAAATCACTTCATGAAAATAAATTTATTTGTATCCGCAAAACGAACTTACATAAAATAATTGTGAAAATAAAACAACAACATTAGTCAAATCACGAATGAGGATTTCTAGTGTCTAAATTCAGCGATAATAATCTAATAACTGATATATTTCGTGTAAACATTTTTTTTTTTTTAATTAAAAAAAATTATTAAAGTGTAAAAATGGAAATGCCATCAACATCAGCCGCAGCCACAGCCGCAAAAGCAACACAAATTCTTACAGACGTGGCCATGAACCATTTTCTTCTGCAACTTAAGCAGATAAACAAATTTAATGGAGACTTGGCTCTCTTCATAAAGGAAGTTTACGAATTAGTTTACCATTATCCGACAACATCAGAAGCCCAACATCAAATTATACAAGCAGCCATCCGAAACCTTCTAATAGGACGAGCCCGAACATTGTTGATGAGAAATATACCACAGCACCGGAAGGAATTAAGGACTTTACTTATCAGCGAACACCTCCACATCGGATGATTATGGAATTACGTGAGACTAAATATAAGAATAATTAACGTAGATTTGTTGAAGAATATGTTGTAAACTCAGCTTAGATAACAATCCATCAAACACGGTTTTAGTTTCAAGAACCTTGAATGATACATTAGCTGAAGTGATTCGCGAAAATTTCCAGTACAAACATATATTACGTTGAGCAAATTTGATATATCAACTCCTCTCAAATTAAAACAAGCTGCCCAAGCTGTAGGATTGTTTGTAGATAAACCTTTAAATACCCGCTCGTATACATCCCAAAACTCTAATGATGACGACGAATATCCATATTTTAGATCATCAAGAAACTTTAGCCCAAATAATCAGTCAGATAATAGTCAAGGAGAAAGAATCCAAAATAATAACTACCAAAATCGATATAACAACAATCAACAGAGACAGAACAAGTTCGACTCAAATAGGAACTGGGGAAAAAATAGCAGTTATAATAATAATTCTTCTGGTAATCAATATTATCCTAAATCTTTTCAAAATAATCAAGTACAAAATACCCAGACTACTCAAAGTACTAATATTCCCCAAAACCGTGCCCGAACCTCAGACTCAGGTCAAAAACGTAGAACTGAGCCAATGGACACAATTGAAAATTTTCAGACAACAGCCTCGGAAGAAACACCACCGCAATAAAAATTAAAATTGATAACAAACTATGCCTCTGTCTTATTGATACAGGCTCAAGCATAAATTTGATAAACGAAAACTTTTTGAAATATCCAACTAAAAATATTTTGACAAAAGTCCAAACGATAGGAGAATCAGTAACTTTAGAGAAATATATCGAATTTAGCATCCCAAAATTATTTTCATCCAAGCACACATTTTTTTTTAAAAACTTTTCAAATCATAATGATATTCTTACAGGAAGAAAAATTCTAAAAGAAACCTCAGCCAAAATTGTTTTCATGAGAAACACTATTATTGTAAATAATTACGAATTCCCAATGATAAATATAACAGAGGAACGTAATCAAACCTTTTCAAGTATAACAAATGATGACGAATATATTTATGCCATGCAAACAGACTTAACAAATAATTATTTAAGAGACGATCACTTAAATAATGAAGAAAAAACTGAACTTCATTATTTAATGTCCAAGTATTTTGATATTGAGTATCGCGAAGGTGACAATTTGACTTTCACGAACGAAATCAAACACATAATAAAAACAAAACATAAAGAACCGATTTATAGGAGACCATATAGTTATCCCTACATTTATGACACAGAAGTAGAAAAACAAATTGAGAAAATGATAAATCAAGGTATTATCAGAAAATCAAAATCTCCTCATTGTAGTCCTATTGTAATGGTACCAAAGAAAAAGGATGCATCGGGCATTCCCAAATTTCGTATGGCCATTGATTACAGTGGACTCAATGAAATAGCCATAAATGACAAATTTCCTATTCCAAACATGGATGAAATATTATATAAATTAGGTAAATGTCAATACTTTACAACATTAGACCTAGCTAAAGGATTCCATCAAATTGAAATGGACCCAGGATCTATACAAAAAACTGCCTTTTCCACCCAGAAAGGTCACTATGAGTATACAAGGATGCCATTTGGTCTAAAAAATGCCCCCGCGACATTTCATGAATAATATTTTATACGACCTAATAGGTACCCATTGTCTTGTGTGTTTGGACGATATTGTTAACCTCTTTGCAAGAGCATATCCAATCTCTTGAAAAGTATTCGAACGTCTTCGCAGATCAAATCTTAAACTGCAATTAGATAAATGTGAGTTTATGAGACGAGAAACTGAATTTTTAGGACATATAATTACAACTGAAGGAATCAAAGTAAATCCAAATAAGATTCAAGCTATTCAAGATTTTAAAATTCCAACTCTCCGAAACAAATAAAATCGTTTTTAAGCCTTTGCGGATTTTATCGCAAATTCATATAAGACTTCGCAAAAATCGCAAAACCAATGACTCTTTATTTAAAGAAAGGAGCCAAAATAAATGTTAAAGATCCCACTTATAACGAAGCATTTGAAAAATTAAAAACTCTTATAAGTAACGACCCAATTCTCACATATCCAGATTTCGAAAAAAAAGTTTGATTTAACTTCAGATGCAAGCAATTATGTATTAGGTGCTGTTTTTTCACAAGAAGGTAAGCCTATTTGTTTCACCAGTAGAACTTTAAATGAACATAAGTTAAATTACGCAGCTATTGAAAAAGAATTACTAGCTATAGTATGGGCAGCCAAATATTTCCGCCCTTATCTTTTTGGAAGAAATTTTAAAATATGCTCAGACCATAAACCGCTTGTTTGGTTACATTATATAAAAGAACCTAATATGAAGTTACAAACTTAGAGAGTTTTATAATGAAATAAAATACATTAAAGGAAAAGACAATCACGTAGCAGATGCTTTATCAAGAATTACAAAAAAGGAAACTAAAGATAAAAAATTTGAAGAAGTTTTTCAAAATGATGATGAATTAGAAACTACTGCAGCAACAGTGCATAGTGCACAAGAAGATAATGGCAATTGCATACAGATCACTGAACGACCTATTAACGTTTTTAATCACCAACTAATATTTGAAAAACGAAATAAAGACACTAACGAACTTACTCACTTACTCACTTACTTAACAAAACTATTAACAAAATAATTTACAGTGACATGACTGATCGTTTAGCAAAAGATATAATTATAAAATTCATATTTGGTCACAATTTTGTTATGTTCATTAATAATGACGAAGACTTTGCTATCTTTCAACGAGCCTATATGGATTTAATTAAACCAAACACTGGTACAAAATTAATGAAAACTTCAGTAATACTTCCCAAATTGTCCACATATGCACGAATTGTCCACGAAAAAATATTAGAAATACTCGAAAAGACGATACACCAAGGCATTAAAAAGACGTATGACGATGTTAAAACTAAATATTTTTTCCCAGACGCACAAAAACTTATTCAAAACATTATAATTAAATGCGAAGACTGTAATTTATGCAAAGCAGAGCACAGAAAAGACTCCTGAAACTCAAAATATTCGAGATAAATATGTTATTTACTATTATTTTATTAACCAACGTAAATTTTTGAAATGTATTGACATTCATTCAAAATTCATTTCTATCATAGAAACAAAAACCACAGACTGGATTGAAAGCAGAAGAGCATTACTCAAAATTTTTAGTATGATAGGTAAACCAAAAACTATTAAAATGGATCAAGATCCCGGCCTAGTATCCAAATCTTTACAAAACTGGCTACAGAAAGAAAATATCAATATTGAAATCACTAGCAGTAAAAACGGTATAGCTGACATAGAAAGGGTTCATAAAACAATTAACGAAAAACTTAGAATCATAAATATACTCTCAGATGCTGAAGATAAATTAATGAATATAGAAAAACCAACGTTTTATCAGTGGCATCTTGGGTTATTTCATGATTTTAGAATGACGAATTAACCCATGATACCACTGGTAAAACCCCTGCTCAAATCTTTCTTTATGGTATGGAACCGAGTAAAAATATGCAAAAACAAAAAGAACATAAAATAGATAAAATTAATAAAAATCACGAGGAACATGAAGTGGATCTTAGATATACCAAAGTTGAAAAAGAAATTAAACGTAAAGCGAAATTAGTAAACCCATTCAAAAAGACAGGAGCACTAGAACAGAAAGACGAAAAGCATTGGCAAGAAACTAATAGGGGTCATAAAGTAATAAAGCACATAAGTAAATTTAAAAAAGCTAAAGCGCAAAATCTCTCTAATCATTCCAGGGAATCTGACAATACTGACTCTGATCTTGAAAATGATCTTGATAATGACGTGGGCGAATGAAACATCGACAACAGCTCAACAAATTAGTATTACACCTATCACTTCAAATAACGGTTATTTACTTCTGAACACAGGGATTGTAAAAATACCTTTAAGTTACGAACATCATATGATACAGATTAATCAAACAAAAATATTAGAAACATATCAGGACTTTATGAAATACGAAAACAAGTTTAATTACTTACCAGATATTGCCTTAGCACTAAAACAACTAAAACATGAAATCAAGGGAATTATGTCTACACAAAGACAAAAACGAGGATTAATTAATATTGTAGGAACAGAAGACGATAAAAAAAGAGCTAGAAGATAAATTAGAAAATTTACAAGATCAAGTAATTGAAAATAAAGATTTTAATGAAATAGTTACAGTAATAAATAAACAATCCGAAGACATAAAAAGACTTGTGAAAGATGAAGAAGAAATGGAGGCATTACACATTTTTAGATATTCATTAAACATTTTCCTTGAGTATATTGAAGACTTACAAATGGGATTACAATTAACAAGAATAGGAATATTCAATCCTAAAATATTGAAACATGAAGAGAAGGTTGATATAGACGAAGAAAAACTTTTATCAATCAAAACTTCAGCTTGGATAAGTAGCCAAACTAAAGACACTTTTATTTTAGTTCATATACCAACTTCATTTAAGGAAACCCAAAAATATAGAATTATAAAATACCCAGATAATATAGGCCGACAAATTGACATAAATGATAACTTTGAATATTTTGTAACTGATAAAAACACTGTTTTTTATTTAGAAAATACATCAAGTTTAGACCAAAAATGTATAATCACTGATCAATGTATCTCTCAAATTCTTACTAATCAACTAGCGAATTCTCAATACACGTTTATATCAGAAAAAGAATCTATTAAATATATTGAACCGAACATCATTATAACTTATAATTTAAGCAAAACACAAATTAAACAAGATTGTGAAATATTCAACAAAACGATATAGGGAAACAACATAATAAAATTAAGAAACATTAAATTTACTGCTTCCAAAATTATTAACGAATATAAAATTATATTATCTAGCACGAATGTAAAATTATATGAACCAATTCCATTGTTAAAAATTAAGAAACAAGTGGTAAACTTTTAAACAAAGGGTCCAGCACAAGAACCCATTCATCAGCATTAAAGCTTTGACCAATCCAAATTTAATAAACAAAAGATGCAGCCTGACAACCCACCCATCAGGCCACCAATTCGACCAATCGAAATCTTCTGATCGAAGTCCACTTTCGCTGCTGGCGTCGCTGTCACCGATAAAAGCCATAGTTATAAGAATAATGCAATTGTAAAGACAGTTCAATTTTGGGAATATAAATATTAAGACATTACCAATAAAACTCCACTGTATATTAATATAAAAATCGTTTTTTTTAATATATTGCAAAGTGAAAAATCTAATTTATATATATATATATATATATTTTATAAAAGGGCGCTTGACAGTAAGTCGAACGCAACTCACTTACCCCTTTTTATTTCAATCGAATTGGAGAATTAATTATACAGATATGCATAAATATATATATAAATATATATATATACATATATATATATATATATCAGTGCAAATTGACTTAACATTATTGATAAATCGTTTAATTAATTTATATAAAAAAAATTATGTTAATTGACATTTCTTGGAATTGGGCAATGTTGGTCATTTTAACAAACAGTAAACAAGAAAGTATTCGCTTTAATGCGATACGAATTGCGAGGAAGAGAAGAGTGAAAACGGCACTCGCGATGTTTAACGGTGGCGCTTCTGGCAGTGGTTTCCCCTGGTGGTTCATTGTATACTTTAGTGATGTCCTCCCTGTGATCCACAATTTCGACGTTGCTTACCACATCTGGAGCCGGGTATATCCTGCATCACATAAGTCCCTGGACTCTCCCGCGTCCCGAGTTATGCCCCCAACCATACAACATACAGACTGGTCATTTTATACAACGAATTTGGACACAAAAATTTCATAGTGGCAGTCCCCCAGGGCTCTCAGCAGCAGGCCCGGCGCTTCGTGTGCTTTCGGGTTTTTTGATCTCTCATTCTTATTCTCATTTTTATGCCCGCGCACTCATTGCACGAGTTCAGTCGCGTAGCGGCGCACTTTGAAGAAGACTGTCCTCCGCTTGAATTGATCTTTGTATGTATGCGTGATCATGCATTCTAATACACGGGTGCATGTGTGCGTTTATTTCAACTCGACGCATCAAGAATATTTTGTTTTTTGCTATTTTTCAAACTTGGTATCCTTAGAATATGGGCGTATTTACTATTGGGTTATGATAAAAATATGAATATTATATGCTCTAATATATTTTTTAATATTTCAGCATACACTTTATTTTTCAATATTTCAGCATACATTTTATTTTTTTTTACAAATTGAAATCAGTGGTAGCAGTAAAATGTTATACATACATATATGAATGTATTCGAATTAATATAAATCAGTCCACCGAGATGGGAACAGGGCATATCGCAATCGTGTAACATAAAACACCGACTGCTCTTAAGTGGTTGAGAGCGAGCGGATGGTGCCTGCATACCCTACCGACAATAGCTTTTTAGGGGAGCGGGCGGAAACAAAAACAGCTGTTTGGCTTTTGTTTTGTTTACACTTTTTACTTATTTTGATCACTTGTTTTAACGGTTTTTGGTTTATTTATTTTTTAATGATTCGCAGTGTAATTTTAATTGTCTTTAACAATTTTAATTGTCTTTAAACAATTTGTTATAATCAAAGATATTGGTACAATTCAAATTATAAAATTATTATGATTAAAATATTAATTAAACAAAATATATTTTTTATATTTTTTCCGTTTACCTTTACAAAAATAAAAAAAGATATCTTTTTTGAGTTCTCATGCACACACAATTTTCTTAGCACTAATTTCTTTTAAGTTTAAAGTTAAATATGTTATCGGCTTAGCATAACATTTTTCTATTTCGAATAACCATTAAATGCAAAATAAATCAGAAATGGGTTCAAGTTTTAAACTCTGAATAGGTCCTAAATTTGTAGAGAAAAATCAAAAGTTGTGTAATCTCAAAAGCTATCCAGACTCGAAAATAAAAATAAATCTATACTGGCGTTTTGAAAAAAACTCTAAAATGTAAGCACTAAAACCTAATTTTGGCTATAAATCCGTAATTATTTTCCTTGAAGAAATTATGCATTTATGTATTAAAACGAAAATTGCTCTCATAAATACATTTATAACGATATACAGCATGTATCCGTAGCCTTAATCGTTTGGAATAATTTAACACTTAGCTTTTTTAACCACTTTCCCGCTAGATACCATGTTTTCCAAAAAGTGGTACACAGAAAAAAAAAATTGATGAGATATGATACTCATTCTGATGAAATTCCGAATCATTTTATGCGTGATACATGACATATCAGTTTGATATCATCGAAATTTAAAAATATACATTTCGACAATATCAATTTTACACAAAAATAGTATTAATATATTTAACATTTTTTTTATATTAAAATGTTGAATCTACCATGTTGAAAATTTCATATTTTAGTATCAAGACTTTATTATTGCATATATGATATTAAAACATAAAGAAAGCAAACTTCGGCAAGTCGAAGTTCATATACCCTTGCAGTTATTGCAAGAATTAAATACTTTTGAAAACATTAAAATTATGATTTACTTGCGTATATGTTGAAAAGCATTGGAGCTATGATGATTTGCAGCTCAATTATTAGATAGTTATTTTATATATTTTTTTAATTTTATGGGAGCTATATGATATAGTCGTCCGATTTTAATGAAATTTAAACCGTAATTCTAAAATATTTAACCATTATCTCGAAGAACTAAAAAAAAATTAAAAAACACCAAAGTTATAATTTTTTTTTATTTTTTTTCCGATTGTTCCTATGGGAGCTATATGCTATAGTCGTCCGATTTTGATGAAATTTAAAACGTAATTCTGAATTCAAATACAGCAAAGTTATAATTATTGTTGTATTTTTTTTCCGATTGTTCCTATGGGATATATATGATAAAGTCATCCGAGATCAACTTGACGCACTTTTAACAAGAAAGGAAGCAAACTTCGGCCAGCAGAAGTTCATATACCCTTGCAGCTATTTCAAAAAATAAATACTCTTGAAAACGTTAAAATTATGATTTACTTGCGTGTATGCTTAAAACAATTGAAGCTATGATGATTTGCAGCTTTATTATTCGCTAGTTCCTATGGCAGCTATACGATTGTTCCTATGGGAGCTATATGCTATAGTCGTCCGATTTTGATGAAATTTAAAGCGTTATTCTGAAACATTTAACCATTACTATATCTCGAAGAACTAAACAAAAAATGAATAACACCAAAGTTTTAATTTTTATACCCTTGCAGAGGGTATTATAATTTCAGTCAGAAGTTTGCAACGCAGTGAAGGAGACATCTCCAACCCTATAAAGTATATATATTCTTGATCAGCATCACTAGGCGAGTCGATCTAGCCATGTCCGTCTGTCCGTCTGTCCGTCCGTCTGTCCGTCTGTCCGTCTGTCCGTCTGTCCGTCCGTTTATATGCAAACTAGTCTTTCAGTTTTAAAGCTATTTGCATGAAACTTTCCCAAAAGTTGTCTTTCTATTGCAGGTAGTATATAAGTCGGAACGAGCCGGATCGGACGACTATAGCATATAGCTCCCATAGGAACAATCGGAAAAATAAATGAAAAAAAATTATAACTTTGCTGTTTCTTAATTTTTTGTTTAGTTCTTCGATATTTAGTAATGGTTAAATATTTCCGATTTACGGTTTAAATTTCATCAAAATCGGACGACTATAGCATATAGCTCCCATAGGAACAATCGGAAAAATAAATGAAAAAAATTATAACTTTGCTGTTTTTCAATTTTTTGTTTAGTTCTTCGACATTTAGTAATGGTTACATATTTCCGATTTACGGTTTAAATTTCATCAAAGTCGGACGACTATATCATATAGCTCCCATAGGAACAATCGGAAAAATAAATGAAAAACAAGAAAGAAAGCAAACTTCGGCAAGCCGAAGTTCATATACCCTTGCAGCTATTGCAAGAATTAAACATTTTTGAAAACATTAAAATTATGATTTACTTTCGTATATGTTTAAAAACATTGAAGCTATGATGATTTGCAGCTCAATTATTTGATAGTTATTTTATATATTTTTATTATTTCTAAGGGAGCTATATGATATAGACGTCCGATTTTGATAAAATTTAAACCATAATTCTGAAATATTTAACCATTGCTATATGTCGAAGAACTAAACAAAAAATTAAAAAACAGAAAAGTTATAATTTTTTTTCATTTATTTTTCCGATTGTTCCTATGAGAGCTATATGATATAGTCGTCCGACTTTGATGAAATTTAAACCGTAAAGCGGAAATATTTAACCATTACTAAATGTCGAAGAACTAAACAAAAAAATAAAAAACAGCAAAGTTATAATTTTTTTCATTTATTTTTCCGATTGTTCCTATGGGAGCTATATGATATAGTCGTCCGACTTTGATGAAATTTAAACCGTAAATCGGAAATATGTAACCATTATTAAATGTCGAAGAACTAAACAAAAAATTAAAAAACAGCAAAGTTATAATTTTTTTCATTTATTTTTCCGATTGTTCCTATGGGAGCTATATGCTATAGTCGTCCGATTTTGATGAAATTTAAACCGTAAATCGGAAATATTTAACCATTACTAAATATCGAAGAACTAAACAAAAAATTAAAAAACAGCAAAGTTATAATTTGTTTTCATTTATTTTTCCGATTGTTCCTATGGGAGCTATATGCTATAGTCGTCCGATCCGGCTCGTTCCGACTTATATACTACCTGCAATAGAAAGACAACTTTTGGGAAAGTTTCATGCAGATAGCTTTAAAACTGAGAGACTAGTTTGCATATAAACGGACGGACAGACGGACAGACGGACAGACGGACGGACAGACGGACATGGCTAGATCGACTCGCCTAGTGATGCTGATCAAGAATATATATACTTTATAGGGTTGGAGATGTCTCCTTCACTGCGTTGCAAACTTCTGACTGAAATTATAATACCCTCTGCAAGGGTATAAAAATTATAACTTTTCTGTGTTTTATTTTTTTGTTTAGTTCTTCGACATTTAGTAATGGTTAAATATTTCCGATTTACGGTTTAAATTTCATCAAAGTCGGACGACTATATCATATAGCTCTCATAGGAACAATCGGAAAAATAAATGAAAAAAATTATAACTTTTCTGTTTTTTAATTTTTTGTTTAGTTCTTCGACATATAGCAATGGTTAAATATTTCAGAATTATGGTTTAAATTTTATCAAAATCGGACGTCTATATCATATAGCTCCCTTAGAAATAATAAAAATATATAAAATAACTATCAAATAATTGAGCTGCAAATCATCATAGCTTCAATGTTTTTAAACATATACGAAAGTAAATCATAATTTTAATGTTTTCAAAAATGTTTAATTCTTGCAATAGCTGCAAGGGTATATGAACTTCGGCTTGCCGAAGTTTGCTTTCTTTCTTGTTTTCATTTATTTTTCCGATTGTTCCTATGGGAGCTATATGCTATAGTCGTCCGATTTTGATGAAATTTAAACCGTAAATCGGAAATATTTAACCATTACTAAATATCGAAGAACTAAACAAAAAATTAAAAAACAGCAAAGTTATAATTTGTTTTCATTTATTTTTCCGATTGTTCCTATGGGAGCTATATGCTATAGTCGTCCGATCCGGCTCGTTCCGACTTATATACTACCTGCAATAGAAAGACAACTTTTGGGAAAGTTTCATGCAGATAGCTTTAAAACTGAGAGACTAGTTTGCATATAAACGGACGGACAGACGGACAGACGGACAGACGGACGGACAGACGGACATGGCTAGATCGACTCGCCTAGTGATGCTGATCAAGAATATATATACTTTATAGGGTTGGAGATGTCTCCTTCACTGCGTTGCAAACTTCTGACTGAAATTATAATACCCTCTGCAAGGGTATAAAAATTATAACTTTTCTGTGTTTTATTTTTTTGTTTAGTTCTTCGACATTTAGTAATGGTTAAATATTTCCGATTTACGGTTTAAATTTCATCAAAGTCGGACGACTATATCATATAGCTCTCATAGGAACAATCGGAAAAATAAATGAAAAAAATTATAACTTTTCTGTTTTTTAATTTTTTGTTTAGTTCTTCGACATATAGCAATGGTTAAATATTTCAGAATTATGGTTTAAATTTTATCAAAATCGGACGTCTATATCATATAGCTCCCTTAGAAATAATAAAAATATATAAAATAACTATCAAATAATTGAGCTGCAAATCATCATAGCTTCAATGTTTTTAAACATATACGAAAGTAAATCATAATTTTAATGTTTTCAAAAATGTTTAATTCTTGCAATAGCTGCAAGGGTATATGAACTTCGGCTTGCCGAAGTTTGCTTTCTTTCTTGTTTTTATTTATTTTTCCGATTGTTCCTATGGGAGCTATATGCTATAGTCGACCGATTTTGATGAAATTTAAAACGTAATTCTGAAATATTAAACTCTGAATAGGTCCTAAATTTGTAGAGAAAAATCAAAAGTTGTGTAATCTCAAAAGCTATCCAGACTCGAAAATAAAAATAAATCTATACTGGCGTTTTGAAAAAAACTCTAAAATGTAAGCACTAAAACCTAATTTTGGCTATAAATCCGTAATTATTTTCCTTGAAGAAATTATGCATTTATGTATTAAAACGAAAATTGCTCTCATAAATACATTTATAACGATATACAGCATGTATCCGTAGCCTTAATCGTTTGGAATAATTTAACACTTAGCTTTTTTAACCACTTTCCCGCTAGATACCATGTTTTCCAAAAAGTGGTACACAGAAAAAAAAATTGATGAGATATGATACTCATTCTGATGAAATTCCGAATCATTTTATGCGTGATACATGACATATCAGTTTGATATCATCGAAATTTAAAAATATACATTTCGACAATATCAATTTTACACAAAAATAGTATTAATATATTTAACATTTTTTTTATATTAAAATGTTGAATCTACCATGTTGAAAATTTCATATTTTAGTATCAAGACTTTATTATTGCATATATGATATTAAAACATAAAGAAAGCAAACTTCGGCAAGTCGAAGTTCATATACCCTTGCAGTTATTGCAAGAATTAAATACTTTTGAAAACATTAAAATTATGATTTACTTGCGTATATGTTGAAAAGCATTGGAGCTATGATGATTTGCAGCTCAATTATTAGATAGTTATTTTATATATTTTTTTAATTTTATGGGAGCTATATGATATAGTCGTCCGATTTTAATGAAATTTAAACCGTAATTCTAAAATATTTAACCATTATCTCGAAGAACTAAAAAAAAAATTAAAAAACACCAAAGTTATAATTTTTTTTTATTTTTTTTCCGATTGTTCCTATGGGAGCTATATGCTATAGTCGTCCGATTTTGATGAAATTTAAAACGTAATTCTGAATTCAAATACAGCAAAGTTATAATTATTGTTGTATTTTTTTTCCGATTGTTCCTATGGGATATATATGATAAAGTCATCCGAGATCAACTTGACGCACTTTTAACAAGAAAGGAAGCAAACTTCGGCCAGCAGAAGTTCATATACCCTTGCAGCTATTTCAAAAAATAAATACTCTTGAAAACGTTAAAATTATGATTTACTTGCGTGTATGCTTAAAACAATTGAAGCTATGATGATTTGCAGCTTTATTATTCGCTAGTTCCTATGGCAGCTATACGATTGTTCCTATGGGAGCTATATGCTATAGTCGTCCGATTTTGATGAAATTTAAAGCGTTATTCTGAAACATTTAACCATTACTATATCTCGAAGAACTAAACAAAAAATGAATAACACCAAAGTTTTAATTTTTTTTATTTATTTTTCCGATTGTTCCTATGGGAGCTATATGCTATAGTCGACCGATTTTGATGAAATTTAAAACGTAATTCTGAAATATTTAACCATTACTATATCTCGATGATATAAAATAATATTAAAAAACACCAAAGTTATAATTTTTTTTAATTTATTTTTCCGATTGTTCCTATGGGAGCTATATGCTTTTATATACTACCTGCAAAAGAAGATAGCTTTAAAACTGAGAGACTAATTCGCGTAGAAACGGACGGACAGACGGACGGACAGACGGACATGGCTAGATCGAGTGATGCTGATCTCCTAGTGATGCTGATCAAGAATATATATACTTTATAGGGTCGGAGATGTCTCCTTCACTGCGTTGCAAACTTCTGACTGAAATTATAATACCCTCTGCAAGGGTATAAAAATGTTGAATTCGGAAAATCTAGATGTTCCTCGTTCGGCTAACGGCCTTCTCAACTTAAATTTACCTAAAGCGGTTATCCGTATTGTTAGACCTGGCCACTACACTCACATTGGCATTAAAAATGATTTGGAATTTATAAAAGATAAGCTTGTAGATAATTCCGAAATAGTTTTAGACGTCAACGTTGACGGACTACCGCTTTTTAAAAGTTCAAATACCAGTTTGTGGCCAGTTTTAGGATACTTTCAAAATATTCCCAGCAGTGATGTGGTTTTGATTGTTAGTAGTCGAAAGCCAGCTAATGTAGACGAATGTATGAGCGATTTTATATCTGAGCTGGTAAAATTTTCTGATTGTCCCTTTAAAATTGGTGACAAACGTGTATTAAAACTAAGGTCTTTTATCTGTGATGCCCCCGCAAGATCATTTATGTGTGGGACACCAGGTACCAACTCATTTAGTGGCTGCATGAAATGCAAACAAGTTGGAAAACGTATTAGCCATGCATCTGTTTATAGTGAAGTTCCAGGTCTTCCTATTAGCAATGATCATTTTCGAAACAGGTCTTTTCCTTCACACTACTTGCCATTTTAACAAAATAAATCACTTTTAATCGGACATATTCCATTTGATATAATTACTGCTTTTCCTCTCGACCCTATGCATTTGATTGACTTAGGTGATTAATTTAATTGTTGACAAAAAAACTATTAATTTCAAAAAAAGAAGAATTACTAATAATTTCTCAATTACTAAAAAATTAAAAAATTTTTGGTCGGCTGAGTTTGTAAGAAAACCCAGACCTCTAGAAGATTTTGCACGATGGAAAGCGGTTGAGCACAGACAATTTATTTTTTATTTGGGTCAAGTTATATTAAAAAATAAAATTTCTGATGAGTTATTATCACTTCCTGCTTCTTATGTGCGCGTATAGATCACTGCTTAGTCCAAATTACCATTTACACCTTCAGACTAGTAGTGAATTAATTAATTACTTCGTCCGAAATTTTACAAATATATATCCTAAAGAATCATTAACATATAATGTCCACAATATGTTACATTTAACAGATTGTGTCCGTAAACTGGGGCACATAAATTTATTTACGGCGTATAAATTTGAAAATAAAATTTTGGAACAATAAAATTTTGGAACAAATAGAAAAAAAATTGTCAGTGTACAAAACTGTAGAAGAAAAATGTACTGGGGAAAAAACTGATAGATTTGGATATATTAATCAATACATTTTTAGTAATTTTATGATTTCTATCAAGATGCCGAATAATATTTGTTGCATCAAACCTAAAATCCCATTTAAAATTTCAAAGTTGTTTAAAAAAGATAATGGTTTCTTTGTTAACTACTATCACTATTTACATTTTACGCACGTGAGTGTCAATTTCATTTATTAAATTAAAGTAATCAAGTAAATGTAATAATCCATAAAACTATTACCAATTTAAGCAATATTTGCGTTTTCAAAGTTGTTAATAATAAGCTATTTAAAAAAAAAATTGCTAACATAATTTTTTTCGTTTTACACACATATGCCCAAATTTGTTTTCACCTCAGCTCCCCTCGATGCGGCATCCACTTCCTCTTCGGAGGTCGAGGTAAGAGTTAAAATCCTCGAAAGGGAGATCCGAGAGCTCAAGGAGAAGCTCGTGGAGGTGAAAAGCCTAATGACGGCTATGCTCGAAGCAAACTGCCAAATGTTGGCGATTTTAAAGAAGATGGTACCGGCAGAAACTAAATTGTTTCCCCAATTCCCAATTCCCTTTAACTTCCTTTGAACAGCTTAAGGAAGTCGACTCCCAAATAACTGGGAATGACCTAAAATATGGAAGTGTTTTATAAAAAGCCTAAACATTTCTCTCCGAAAAAGTAAAACTTTTCGTAAACTGGAAATCAGCTTTCTCCACATTAATAGTTCAAAATTATACTGTTTATTTTTATTTATCAGATTGCATTATTCAAAACACTTTTGGAGGACAACTTGCCAAAAAATTTCAGTTGAATATTAATATTAAGTCCAAGTTTGATAATGGAGCTTAATTATGGCGGTACTAGGGACAGGGAAGGTCCGTCCTACGTTCATTTAAATTAAACATTATTCGGTAAGTGTTTTACAAACTTACAATCATATTTTAGTAAAATTAAATATTTCCTTCTCATTATTATATTTTATATTATATTTTCTCAATAATATATTTTCAGAGTCACAAAGGAGGGACGGTTACCGCTTCACCGACCACATCAAAGAGCTTCGACTGGCCTTCATTAGGGTAAAAAATAAAACTTATAAGGCTAAAAGTATGGCCAAAAAGATGAGAGAGGAAGTAACATATAAAATAAAATAAAATTGAAATAAAAAAATAGAACGGTTCCCAATAGCTTTTTTGGGAACGATATTATTTGCATTCTTGAGTAAGACTATTAGAAGGCATGTTTTGGGATCATTCTAAATGTATTCTTGTGGAAGGGATCAATATTAATTCTTTAGATGTGTTACGCAATGCTTGCTTATTAATTCTTTAGATGTGTTACGCAATGCTTGCTTTGGAAGCTATCCAGGAAGGTTCCTTAGGAACGTTTCTAAGTTCATTCTAACAGTGCTCTGTAGAATGCTTCCTTCGTAAAGTACGAATGGAAGGGAAAGCCGAGCGTTTCCGAGATCAAACTACCTTCCAATGGAACGTATTAAGACTCGTTCTTAGATCGGTTCTAAAAGAAGGCTTGCTTTTTGACCCCTTTCGAACAAAAAGGAAAGGGAGCTTTTAGGAATCTGGAATGCGCTTTTCGCATGCAAAGGAAGCGTAAAAGAACACATCCTGGAAGCGTGTTTTTTCCGACTGGGAATGCATAAATGACCTTATATTTCAAAAACGCGTGTGCCTGGGGTAGACACACACATATACAGTATCATTTTTGCCGGCCAGCATAGACACTCACATACACAACACAAAATTTTAATTATAATTATAATTATTATAGTATCTGTTATTATAAGGATAGCAGTGTTTTGTCCATGTTGATTAGTGTAGAAAATATTTTTGTTTTCCTTTATCTGGTTATTTGTTTTTTCAACTTGCCGACTACTTCATTCATTTCTGTGAACTGCTTCCATTATTGTTCTTATTTTATCGTTTGAACCATTTTAATCTCGTTACACTTAGAGTAAAAGGGTATATTGTATTCGTTGAAACGTGTGTAACAGGAAGAAGAAAGCGTTTCCTACCATATAAAGTATATTTATTCGTGATAAGGATCAATAGCCGAGTCGATCTAACCACGTCCGACTGTCTTTTTATCTGTCCGTTTGTCTGTCGGTCTGTCCCTTTGTCCTTCTGTCCGTCTGTATGAATGTCGAGATCTTGCTAAATATTTGGAAACAGCGCAAAGCCACACCCACCCAAACAGGTCACTCTGATACATGTTAGACCTTAGCTGTTGTACTCAGTGTGTGTGTTTCGGTTATATATATCGGTAGACACAAAACACAAAAAACCACAGTTTTTAAAGAGGTCAAGGATCCCCGTATATGTGAAAGTATTTTCCTGCCAGCAGTAATGCATTGAGGTACTGCAACCAGAACTTGCTGCGTGTGCTCTTGTTTTCAGTCATTTTTATACAACATAGATTTTATATTCGAAAGAAATCGAAATCCTTGTATATAGAAAACAGATGTTATAGTGGTGGCACGAACAAAATATCGTTAAAAATCATAATTTTCCCAAACCAAATGAAGGTTCGGTTTTTGTCCCTGCTGTGAAACCAGGATAATTCGAACTCAAAACGCGTTACCAAATTTTATGGTTTTTTTCGTCGTGTTTAGTGCTTTATTTAGCTATCGTGTGCGCAGGCAAGGCAACCTATTCACCGAGATTTTAAAAGGGTGGGGTCTGCGAAAGATATGTTTTTAGGAATGCTCTAGTTGGAGATGTCGAAGTCAAAGATCGGTTGGTAATCTGTTATTGATTGATTTATAACAGCAGGAAGGGAAGTGGTGAATCTCTTGTCGCGGGACTGAGCAACGTTGTCAGCTGAAAAGGTAGATGCGATCGTTGACTCGCTAATTTCTGATATTGATACGGCTGGATGATGAACCTTTATCTGGAGCTGGTTAGCCAGACCCGTGGTGATAAAGTTTAGTTGGGATCCAGAATACAAAAGCACACGGCATGGTATATATACACCTGAATGGTTTCTGGCGAAGTACACAAAGTTTGAGTTAATCCTTTATACTTATAATCATAAAACTAAACATAATACCACAGGTAGAGCACCAGCCGATATATTTTTGTATGCAGGTTATCCTGATTATAATGTACAAGAAAACAAAATAAGGAAGATAGACAAACTAAATGAAAAACGTCATGAATATGAAATCGACACAGATAATAAACAATCACCAATGGTAAATGCGAAAACAACGAACCCTTTTAAAAAGACAGGAGCACTCAGACAAGTTGATAAAAAACATTTCGAAGAAACAAACAGAGGCAGGAAGATTGTGCATTATAAAACAAAGTTTAAAAAGAAAAGCAAATTAATAAAAGTAAATATGATAATAATTCCAGACCAACCTAAGAAAACCAAAAAACACAACGACAACAAAATTATGATCATAATTTTATTTTTAATAATATCAATTTTAGTTCAAATTACAATGGGACCAAATATTGAGACCAACCCAATTAAAGCTTAAAACGGATACCTAATATTTAAAACTCGATCCATGAACATGTCAACTTAATACGAGTACCATTATTTGTCCATAAACCTAACTAAAACTGAACTAATATTTGACAGTCTTTTACAAGAAGCAAACGAATTAAAAGATATTATTCAGGTTCGATATTTAAAGAAAAAACTTCAACGAGAAATGAATGGTTTAAAAATTGTTAAACGGAGCAAGAGAGCTCTAATTAATTTTATCGGAACAGTTTATAAATATTTATTCGGAACATTAGATCAAGATGATAAAAATGAATTAGAGAAGAAGATTAATAATTTAGCAGAAAATAGCGTCCAAAATAACAATTTAAATATGGTAATATATCTTTTAAATAAAGGAATTAAAACAATAAATGAATTAAAAGATGACGAAGAAAGAGAACAACAAGCAGCAGAACTAATTTTAAACTTACAACTCTTTACAGAGTATATTGAAGACATTGAGTTGGGAATGCAATTATCAAGCCTTGGCATTTTTAACCCAAAACTATTAAAACACGATTTTTTGAGTCACATTAACTCTGACAAATTATTGAAAACAAAAACTTCTACTTGGATTAAAACTGACATGAACGAAATTCTTATAGTTTCCCATATTCCGAAAGTATTTAACAAAGAAACAGAAAAGGTTATATTTGATTAATACATAAATGGAATTATAAAACAAGAAACTACAGAATGCAAGTATACCAAAAAACCGATACAAGTTTTCAACTAAATTACATTGAACCAAACATATTAATTACATGGAATATTCCAAAAACAATATTAAACCAGAATTGCATTAAGAAAGAAATATCAATATAAGGGAATAACAACATTAAAATTCTTAATTGTTCAATACAAATAGATGAATTTATACTGTCAAATAAAATTTTAGATTACATACAAAGCGTGTATGTTAATAATATTGTAACAAAGCTAGAACCTTTATCATATATTGAAACAAAAGAAATAATAAAAACACACACTAAATATAATGATGTATTTTAAATAAAATAACATTAATCACATTTATTATAACAATAACTAGCATTATATTGTTTCTTATTTACAATTTTAAAAATATACCAAACAAAGTAATTGTTAAATTTGTAAAACCTAAAGCAAAGACACCGAATAATGCAGAAATTGTTTATAAAAGAAATGTACCCATAGAAGCTGTTAATTATATTTTAAACGCACCCATACAAATATATCCAAAACTATCGCCCTTAGGACAGCCAAATACAAAGGTTGGGGGAGTGACATTTCCACATCTACACATACACCCACACAAGATATGCATATTCCTACACACCCTTTTCACACATTAGATCTTACTCTTAGGTCAACCCTATCAAAAGAAAGAAACTTGAAACCCAGTTATTGTAAACATTTTCTAAACTCAGAAGGCTCTGGGAAATTTCGATTGTTTATGTGAAACAACTAAACAACGGCACGTTTCATATTCAAATTGCGTCTCCTTTAAACCTGTAAACAAGATAAGGCAAAGAAATCTCTTTCACTCAATTAAAGTCAAAGCTCACTCAATCGAAATAGAAAGTTCACTCAATTAAAAATAACTCACTCAGAAGATCGAAAGCTTTCGGAAACCGATGCTTGATCCACAAGATAATTAGATTTAAGAATTAGTTCAGTTCAAGACTTAAAATCAATTAGTTGGTGTTCTCAAAAATAAAAATGTTGTAACTAAATAAAGTTTTAAAAAATTAAAAAATAAATTTTTTAAAAACCTAAACTTATAGTTCAAGTTTTAATTATATATATAGTTTTTTATTTATTTATTTGAATAGGCATGAAAAATTTTCATTTATTTTTTATTGTTTATATTGATAAACGCCGTCTTGCCGGAGTCGGCCCGTTGTCGTCTTCATCTTTTGTATGATCACCGTAGTCTGGAGGCCTCATATTCTTCTTCCGATTCATTTATGATCTCGATAACGTGCCGCGGGCGCGACCTCTTGTCCGTTAACCATTATTCCTTTTCTCTTAAGCTCGGCTTGTGTAGATATGTTTGCTGCCAACAAAAAGGGTTTTATTTGAGAATTTTGGTTCTCCTGCAATATCTCCACAAGGTTGGATTCTGGAATCTTATTTCTTAGTTTAAACTGCAAATTGTGCATTGCAGAACTATAATCCTCCAAACTCTCGTTTTATCCCTGTCGCCGTTCCATTTATTCTTTAATGGTGACATAGTCGTTCTCAGATGTCGAAAAGGCTTTGGTCATTGCTCGGGTTAAAGAGTGGCACATGCCTGCCACACTTTATTTTGTTAAATCAGAAAAATATAAAAATTAATTATTGAGGTAAATCTTCAAATTACCAATTTGAAAGACGACAATTAAGACACTTGAGCCAAGACGCGACTCAAAATGACTGGTCAAATATATGTGTGTGTTCGTTCACTTTTAATGCTGCTTGATTCTTTTTGTATTCAACAGCAATTTTGTTTGACAATTATATTATAAAAAATACAGACATTTTTAAAACGGGACCGCTGGCATTGGAAGTTATTTATGGGTCAAGAAACCGTTTGAAACTAAGCCCCCAAGAATTTATAAAAAGGTCCCTAAATAAATAAATTCTTTGATAGGATTCAACTGGTCTCCATCGGAGACACCAGTTCCATTCATGTCCTTCTGACCTCTTCCCAGGACTACAGCCTCCACCGGAGTGCTGATTCCCCGTAGAAGGAACTGTCCGAAACCCCCTCCCTCCCAGTCGTCGGGAACAGGTAGACTTGCTCACAGACAGACGAACAGAGCTTTATTCTAGACAGACGAAAGAAATTGCTCCCTGTTTCCTTTTTATCTGGACTCGAACCTTTCGAGCAACCTGGTTCAAGCCTAGTACAAACGGATAGTACAAACCCAAACAAGAAAATACAGTTTGTTCTTTAAAAATGCTAAGTCGGTGATTTGATACTATTATATAAGGACTATAATATTTTCAATTAAAACGCATTAAATTTAAAAACAAAAACAAATGATTTTACTAGATATTGAAAAGAGTCATAAAGTCGCCCGTCTATTTTGAAACAAAGTTCCGATTGAGCGGCCTTCTCAATTCTGACTGTCGCTGAAGTTGGCGACCCTATATGTACTTTAGAAACTTTAGGTGTTGACCCCAACTTTTCTTGTTCTTTGTTCAGAAAAATTGAAAATTATGTCTGGCATGTAACTTTTCAGATATGCCTTATATCCGGTATTCTGATTTTGAAATCGTAACCTTTAAAACGTAAAACTAAAAAAAAAATCTTGATATGCTAAAAATGTCCTAGTTCTAAGAATGCATAGAACCCTCCGTTGGGCGCCAATTCTATTACGTCGGTGTATTAGCATGCAGTCCAAAGGACTTGGGCCGAGGGAGTTGCGTCCTGGGTAGGCACACTGGGTGCCGGCTTAGATCGCCGGACGGAATGGGTTCTTTGGAAAACACTCCATCTCCTACATAACGAGAATAAATTGATCGTGCCTTAGGAAAAAGATAGATCACGTTCAGTTCGTTTTATCTTTGTCGTCGCTGCCCACAAGCTTCTCAAGTAGCTATCTCGAGCGCTTGACCGAACTTCGATCGGCAGCGTGTGGCTGTTTTACTCTGCCCCTTCATACGTTTCCCTAATGTCAATGTCTTCAGTCGAAAGTTACGTCATTGTTGTTAACCCGTGTTTTTCCAATTGTGCCAGTTCCCCTTTTATAGACGTCTACCAAGACATTATTGAGTTCTGCTTCACATTATAATTTATTGAAAAGATTTTTCATTTAAAAAGGTTTACATTTAATTGACAAATAAAAGTGTAAATTTAGGTGCCAAAATAATTAAGATGAAAAATATTCTAAGCGCTGTATATAATATGTGTATTAACGTGCAAAAAAAGTTAATTAATAAATATATTAATATGGATATTACATGACTTTACATTTAATGTATGAGGATTAAATATATAAATGTGTAAATTGCACATAGATCTAGGTATATACGCATATATATAAGTAACGTATTACCAAATACTGCAGACATCAAGCCTAACACCCAGCCTGTATATCCCGTGATACCCATTACTTCATTTGTCAAACATAACACCCAACCTGTATATCCCGAGATACCCATTAATTCATTTGTCAAACATAACAATTCAGAGCCTACTATAGGAGTTATTCAAATTAATCAGACATAAACATTTCCCGTTAGACATAAACATTTCCCACGCCTGTTATCAACAGTCCCCTTATTTTAAACATTTCACACGCCTTTACCGACGACAGCAGACATAAAGAAGTGGTAAACTTTTAAACAAAGGGTCCAGCACTAGAACCCATTCATCAGCGTAAAAGCTTTGACCAATCCAAATTTAATAAACAAAAGATGCAGCCTGACAACCCACCCATCAGGCCACCAATTCGACCAATCGAAATCTTCTGATCGAAGTCCACTTTCGCTGCTAGCGTCGCTGTCACCGATAAAAGGCATAGTTATAAGAATAATGCAGACAGTTCAATTTTGGGAATCTAACTATTAAAACATTACCTGTATATTAAAATAAAAATCTTTTTTTTTTAATATATTGCAAAGTGAAAAATCTAATTGGCGCAGCCGGTTGGATACAAGTAATATCTTCGCGAGTGACTACCTAAAAAGGACTTCAAAAAATCACTTCATGAGAAATAAATTTATTTGTATCCGCAAAACGAACTTACATAAAATAATTGTGAAAATAAAACAACAACATTAGTCAAATCACGAATGAGGATTTCTAGTGTCTAAATTCAGCGATAATAATCTAATAACTGATATATTTCGTGTAAACATTTTTTTTTTTTTAAATTAAAAAAAATTATTAAAGTGTAAAAATGGAAATGCCATCAACATCAGCCGCATCCACAGCCGCAAAAGCAACACAAATTCTTACAGACGTGGCCATGAACCATTTTCTTCTGCAACTTAAGCAGATAAACAAATTTAATGGAGACTTGGCTCTCTTCATAAAGGAAGTTGACGAATTAGTTTACCATTATCCGACAACATCAGAAGCCCAACATCAAATTATACAAGCAGCCATCCGAAACCTTCTAATAGGACGAGCCCGAACATTGTTGATGAGAAATATACCACAGCACCGGAAGGAATTAAGGACTTTACTTATCAGCGAACACCTCCACATCGGATGATTATGGAATTACGTGAGACTAAATATAAGAATAATTAACGTAGATTTGTTGAAGAATTAGAAGAACAAATAAGTAAAATATGTTGTAAACTCAGCTTAGATAACAATCCATCAAACACGGTTTTAGTTTCAAGAACCTTGAATGATACATTAGCTGAAGTGATTCGCGAAAATTGCCAGTACAAACATATATTACGTTGAGCAAATTTGATATATCAACTCCTCTTAAATTAAAACAAGCTGCCCAAGCTGTAGGATTGTTTGTAGATAAACCTTTAAATACCCGCTCGGATACATCCCAAAACTCTAATGATGACGACGAATATCCATATTTTAGATCATCAAGAAACTTTAGCCCAAATAATCAGTCAGATAATAGTCAAGGAGAAAGAATCCAAAATAATAACTACCAAAATCGATATAACAACAATCAACAGAGACAGAACAAGTTCGACTCAAATAGGAACTGGGGAAAAAATAGCAGTTATAATAATAATTCTTCTGGTAATCAATATTATCCTAAATCTTTTCAAAATAATCAAGTACAAAATACCCAGACTACTCAAAGTACTAATATTCCCCAAAACCGTGCCCGAACCTCAGACTCAGGTCAAAAACGTAGAACTGAGCCAATGGACACAATTGAAAATTTTCAGACAACAGCCTCGGAAGAAACACCACCGCAATAAAAATTAAAATTGATAACAAACTATGCCTCTGTCTTATTGATACAGGCTCAAGCATAAATTTGATAAACGAAAACTTTTTTAAATATCCAACTAAAAATATTTTGACAAAAGTCCAAACGATAGGAGAATCAGTAACTTTAGAGAAATATATCGAATTTAGCATCCCAAAATTATTTTCATCCAAGCAAACATTTTTTTTTAAAAACTTTTCAAATCATAATGATATTCTTATAGGAAGAAAAATTCTAAAAGAAACCTCAGCAAAAATTGTTTTCATGAGTAACACTATTATTGTAAATAATTACGAATTCCCAATGATAAATATAACAGAGGAACGTAATCAAACCTTTTCAAGTATAACAAATAATGACGAATATATTTATACCATGCAAACAGACTTAACAAATAATTATTTAAGAGACGATCACTTAAATAATGAAGAAAAAACTGAACTTCATTATTTAATGTCCAAGTATTTTGATATTGAGTATCGCGAAGGTGACAATTTGACTTTCACGAACGAAATCAAACACATAATAAAAACAAAACATAAAGAACCGATTTATAGGAGACCATATAGTTATCCCTACATTTATGACACAGAAGTAGAAAAACAAATTGAGAAAATGATAAATCAAGGTATTATCAGAAAATCAAAATCTCCTCATTGTAGTCCTATTGTAATGGTACCAAAGAAAAAGGATGCATCGGGCATTCCCAAATTTCGTATGGCCATTGATTACAGTGGACTCAATGAAATAGCCATAAATGACAAATTTCCTATTCCAAACATGGATGAAATATTAGATAAATTAGGTAAATGTCAATACTTTACAACATTAGACCTAGCTAAAGGATTCCATCAAATTGAAATGGACCCAGGATCTATACAAAAAACTGCCTTTTCCACCCAGAAAGGTCACTATGAGTATACAAGGATGCCATTTGGTCTAAAAAATGCCCCCGCGACATTTCATGAATAATATTTTATACGACCTAATAGGTACCCATTGTCTTGTGTGTTTGGACGATATTGTTAACCTCTTTGCAAGAGCATATCCAATCTCTTGAAAAGTATTCGAACGTCTTCGCAGATCAAATCTTAAACTGCAATTAGATAAATGTGAGTTTATGAAACGAGAAACTGAATTTTTAGGACATATAATTACAACTGAAGGATTCAAAGTAAATCCAAATAAGATTCAAGCTATTCAAGATTTTAAAATTCCAACTCTCCGAAACAAATAAAATCGTTTTTAAGCCTTTGCGGATTTTATCGCAAATTCATATAAGACTTCGCAAAAATCGCAAAACCAATGACTCTTTATTTAAAGAAAGGAGCCAAAATAAATGTTAAAGATCCCACTTATAACGAAGCATTTGAAAAATTAAAAACTCTTATAAGTAACGACCCAATTCTCACATATCCAGATTTCGAAAAAAAGTTTGATTTAACTTCAGATGCAAGCAATTATGTATTAGGTGCTGTTTTTTCACAAGAAGGTAAGCCTATTTGTTTCACCAGTAGAACTTTAAATGAACATAAGTTAAATTACGCAGCTATTGAAAAAGAATTACTAGCTATAGTATGGGCAACCAAATATTTCCGCCCTTATCTTTTTGGAAGAAATTTTAAAATATGCTCAGACCATAAACCGCTTGTTTGGTTACATTATATAAAAGAACCTAATATGAAGTTACAAACTTAGAGAGTTTTATAATGAAATAAAATACATTAAAGGAAAAGACAATCACGTAGCAGATGCTTTATCAAGAATTACAAAAAAGGAAACTAAAGATAAAAAATTTAAAGAAGTTTTTCAAAATGATGATGAATTAGAAACTACTGCAGCAACAGTGCATAGTGCACAAGAAGATAATGGCAATTGCATACAGATCACTGAACGACCTATTAACGTTTTTAATCACCAACTAATATTTGAAAAACGAAATAAAGACACTAACGAACTTACTCACTTACTCACTTACTTAACAAAACTATTAACAAAATAATTTACAGTGACATGACTGATCGTTTAGCAAAAGATATAATTATAAAATTCATATTTGGTCACAATTTTGTTATGTTCATTAATAATGACGAAGACTTTGCTATCTTTCAACGAGCCTATATGGATTTAATTAAACCAAACACTGGTACAAAATTAATGAAAACTTCAGTAATACTTCCCAAATTGTCCACATATGCACGAATTGTCCACGAAAAAATATTAGAAATACTCGAAAAGACGATACACCAAGGCATTAAAAAGACGTATGACGATTTTAAAACTAAATATTATTTCCCAGACGCACAAAAACTTATTCAAAACATTATAATTAAATGCGAAGACTGTAATTTATGCAAAGCAGAGCACAGAAAAGTTACACTCCCTTTTGAAAAGACTCCTGAAACTCAAAATATTCGAGATAAATATGTTATTTACTATTATTTTATTAACCAACGTAAATTTTTGAAATGTATTGACATTCATTCAAAATTCATTTCTATCATAGAAACAAAAACCACAGACTGGATTGAAAGCAGAAGAGCATTACTCAAAATTTTTAGTATGATAGGTAAACCAAAAACTATTAAAATGGATCAAGATCCCGGCCTAGTATCCAAATCTTTACAAAACTGGCTACAGAAAGAAAATATCAATATTGAAATCACTAGCAGTAAAAACGGTATAGCTGACATAGAAAGGGTTCATAAAACAATTAACGAAAAACTTAGAATCATAAATATACTCTCAGATGCTGAAGATAAATTAATGAATATAGAAAAACCAACGTTTTATCAGTGGCATCTTGGGTTATTTCATGATTGTAGAATGACGAAATAACCCATGATACCACTGGTAAAACCCCTGCTCAAATCTTTCTTTATGGTATGGAACCGAGTAAAAATATGCAAAAACAAAAAGAACATAAAATAGATAAAATTAATAAGAATCACGAGGAACATGAAGTGGATCTTAGATATACCAAAGTTGAAAAAGAAATTAAACGTAAAGCGAAATTAGTAAACCCATTCAAAAAGACAGGAGCACTAGAACAGAAAGACGAAAAGCATTGGCAAGAAACTAATAGGGGTCATAAAGTAATAAAGCACATAAGTAAATTTAAAAAAGCTAAAGCGCAAAATCTCTCTAATCATTCCAGGGAATCTGACAATACTGACTCTGATCTTGAAAATGATCTTGATAATGACGTGGGCGAATGAAACATCGACAACAGCTCAACAAATTAGTATTACACCTATCACTTCAAATAACGGTTATTTAATTCTGAACACAGGGATTGTAAAAATACCTTTAAGTTACGAACATCATATGATACAGATTAATCAAACAAAAATATTAGAAACATATCAGGACTTTATGAAATACGAAAACAAGTTTAATTACTTACCAGATATTGCCTTAGCACTAAAACAACTAAAACATGAAATCAAGGGAATTAGGTCTACACAAAGACAAAAACGAGGATTAATTAATATTGTAGGAACAGAAGACGATAAAAAAAGAGCTAGAAGATAAATTAGAACATTTACAAGATCAAGTAAATGAAAATAAAGATTTTAATGAAATAGTTACAGTAATAAATAAACAATCCGAAGACATAAAAAGACTTGTGAAAGATGAAGAAGAAATGGATGCATTACACATTTTTAGATATTCATTAAACATTTTCCTTGAGTATATTGAAGACTTACAAATGGGATTACAATTAACAAGAATAGGAATATTCAATCCTAAAATATTGAAACATGAAGAGATGGATGATATAGACGAAGAAAAACTTTTATCTATCAAAACTTCAGCTTGGATAAGTAGCCAAACTAAAGACACTTTTATTTTAGTTCATATACCAACTTCATTTAAGGAAACCCAAAAATATAGAATTATAAAATACCCAGATAATATAGGCCGACAAATTGACATAAATGATAACTTTGAATATTTTGTAACTGATAAAAACACTGTTTTTTATTTAGAAAATACATCAAGTTTAGACCAAAAATGTATAATCACTGATCAATGTATCTCTCAAATTCTTACTAATCAACTAGCGAATTCTCAATACACGTTTATATCAGAAAAAGAATCTATTAAATATATTGAACCGAACATCATTATAACTTATAATTTAAGCAAAACACAAATTAAACAAGATTGTGAAATATTCAACAAAACGATATAGGGAAACAACATAATAAAATTAAGAAACATTAAATTTACTGCTTCCAAAATTATTAACGAATATAAAATTATATTATCTAGCACGAATGTAAAATTATATGAACCAATTCCATTGTTAAAAATTAAGAAACAAGTGGTAAACTTTTAAACAAAGGGTCCAGCACAAGAACCCATTCATCAGCATTAAAGCTTTGACCAATCCAAATTTAATAAACAAAAGATGCAGCCTGACAACCCACCCATCAGGCCACCAATTCGACCAATCGAAATCTTCTGATCGAAGTCCACTTTCGCTGCTGGCGTCGCTGTCACCGATAAAAGCCATAGTTATAAGAATAATGCAATTGTAAAGACAGTTCAATTTTGGGAATATAAATATTAAGACATTACCAATAAAACTCCACTGTATATTAATATAAAAATCGTTTTTTTTAATATATTGCAAAGTGAAAAATCTAATTTATATATATATATATATATATATTTTATAAAAGGGCGCTTGACAGTAAGTCGAACGCAACTCACTTACCCCTTTTTATTTCAATCGAATTGGAGAATTAATTATACAGATATGCATAAATATATATATATATATATAAGTTAACACCCAAAATAATACAATTTCTCAGACAGAGGAAATGAGTAAGCATTGATTGCACAACAAACAGCAAAGCAATGCCCTCAATAATAGAATTTCCCAAACCGAAGAAGAGAGCATTAATTGCACAACTAACAGCAAAGCAATGCTCTCAATAAAGTTCTAACGAACTTAGCTTGCACCTTTTGGTCAGCGATCGTGGGAATGCAGAATAGCCAATTTCCAAAGTTGATCGAACTCAACTTAGTGCATACAACAAAAACTATAATTAAAATGCACTGGCCAATTACAATTAAGTTTGGCCAACGGCGACGGCGACCAAGAGCAGCAACCAATAATATGAAAGAACGTCAGCAGAAACATCAACAGCGGCAGAGACGGCGGCAGCGATGGAGCGACGCGTAGCTATAAAAACAATTGTTTAATCTAAGTAAGTTAGTTCTTAATCCAACTCAATAAAGGAAAGTTTGATTTTTTTATATAAAAATCATAACCAATCTTTTAAATGGCGCCCGAACAGGGACCTGATTAAAACCGCGAAAGGATAACAAGTTCCGCGTCTCGCGAAGTTCAGAAAGTAAAAAAATTCTGACGTTTCGTTTCAAACCTCCGCCTAATCAGTGAGAAGTAAAAAACCAAAAATAACGAGATTCGGAAGTGCAAAAGTGCCGTTTAAAAAACGCCGCAAATTGTCACTCCTGAAAAAAAAACAGGACTTGTACCCGGTGGAATAATCAGGCCAAATTTTATCGCCGTGATCCCTTTAGTATCCGTTCGAAGGGAACGTGAATTAAGGTACAGAGAAGGCCCCTTAGTAAACTCACACTCAGGAGAGATCGTTGCAGAGTGAGATAAATCGGAATCTGCCGAGCCTGTCATCACGAGAGCACGCCGAGATATGTTACTACTGTAAGAATAGTTTTAAGCAATTTATTAACAAAAACATAAAAAATATTTAATCGAAAAATATTCAAAGAAGAAAAAGTTTTACCCAAATATAAAGTGTAGAAGACATATTTTAGTAAGTTAAAAAGAAAAAATCCAAAATATAGGGAAAATAAAAACTCCCACACAATAATTACAAAGGTAATAAAAAATCGCACACCCTAATTCTTAGAAGACAACTTCCGAATTCTGAATAACTAAAATTAAAAAAATTAAATTAAACTTTTCGCTGCTCATATATCCATACCCAAAATGACCGAACAAGATTTGGCAGACAGACTCGCGAATCTTACCGGACCCTCATCAGCCAGTTCCACACAAATAAACACACGAATCATGACCGAGAGGGACATTGAGGAAAAAATAAAAACAATCTTAGAGACAAATCTCAGTAGACTAGTAAAGGATATACTTAATCCAAATAAAGATTTTTCCAAATATACAGACGAAACAATTAAAAGAGAATTAACGCACAATCTTAGTGAGTTAGATAAATTACCAGACATTGTTCGGACACTTAGAGACTTCTCAGGAAACAAAACTGAATATTCGTCATGGAGGAAAAGTGTCGAGGGGGTGTTAAAAATCTATGAAAACAGAATTGGTTCACCAAAATATTATGGAATTCTTTTAGCAATCCGTAACAAAATTACTGCGGACGCAGTATTAGAATCATATAATACCCCCTTAGATTGGACAGCTATTTCAAAATGCCTAACAGCGCATTTCGCCGACAAGCGCGACTTAAAGACCTTAGAATATCAACTATATGCTCTTAACCAAGGTAACAATACTATAGATGAATATTATCAGGCAGTTTATCAACAATTATCACTAATTCTGAACCAAATTGGCAGCTTAGATGCCTCACAAGAAACTATACAATCTCTGACAGCCATGTATAGGGAAAAAGCCTTAGACACTTTTGTCAGAGGACTTAATGGAAACCTGGCACAATTGCTGGCCA
This sequence comes from Drosophila elegans, assembly GCF_018152505.1. Classification (NCBI taxonomy): domain Eukaryota; kingdom Metazoa; phylum Arthropoda; class Insecta; order Diptera; family Drosophilidae; genus Drosophila; species Drosophila elegans. Next base: position 783,355 of record NW_024545760.1, on the reverse strand, counting down.
TTAAAGAACCACATGACTTAGGACACGCTCTACATTTATGCAGTCTGCTAGAGAATCAAAATGCTAGGAATAACCAGACACCAAAAACTCCGTATTTAGGGAGGGCACCCATGCTACCACCTAAACCTCAACAACCATATCGGATGGTAGCCGTCAACCAAAATTTCCATCCGCATCTCTACCATAACCCAAACCAATCCGGAAAACCCCTAATTACTCAAACTAACCAATTCAAATCTTATAGTCAACCTTATACAAACCAATCCGGTATAGTAGCGTCCTATAACATACCAAAACCTCCGCCACGACCACAACCGAAACCGGTACCTATGGACGTAGATCAGTCAGTTCGATCACGTCATATAAATTATATGAACAAACCAGCAAATAATGATTATGCAGGGAAAATACCTCTCAGCACCGCCAATGCCCCAAATAATAATAAGATGCCAAGACAGTTCCATATTCAACCAGAGACAGGAAGTAACGCGCAGCAAAATTCAGATGAAGCTTCATCAAGTTCAGAACAAGAGTATTATCAGTTGGCAGAAGAAAATAACGTTAACGAACTTCAGGAGGAATATGTATGGCAAAGCGATAACGAACAACAAGAATACATAGATATGTCAGAACTTTATTTTTTAGAATAAATCGTTCCTCACTACCTTACTTTAAAGTAACCACGGGGAACGGTAAATTCTAAAATTCTTAATCGACACGGGCTCTAATCAAAATTATATTCAAAATCAATTAGTACCAAATCCAAAGCCAAATGAGAACACTTTTTCAGTTAGTTCAGTCGGTGGTAACAATAAAATAACACAACACGCAATACTTAAGCTCGCTAATATTTCGGATACACCCATGAAATTCTTTTTACTATACACCCTGAAAACCTTTCATGGTATCTTGGGCAATGACACAATGAAAAGACTAGGAGCAATAATAGATGTAAAAAATGATATATTAATTCTCGGAAATAAACGCAAAATTAAAATTCATCAACTAGCGACACAAGCAGTAAATACAATTGGACCGCAAGTCAGCCATATGACCGAGTCACAAAAATCAATAATAAAACTCCTCGTACAAAGCCACAAAATCCTCTTCGCAGATCCCGCTTCAAAGTTAGCATACACAACTAAAGTAGTAGGTGAGATCAGAACTTCATCAGATTCTCCAGTTTACGGAAAACATTACCCATACCCAATATCACTCAAACAAGAGGTAGAAAAACAAATAACTGAGATGCTAAGAGATGGTATTATAAGACCTTCAAGATCACCATATAATGCACCAGTCTGGGTAGTTCCGAAAAAGTCCGGCCAGTCCGAAGAAAAAAAGTACAGATTAGTAATTGATTATAGGAAACTTAATGAAGTTACTATCTCAGATCGGTATCCCATACCCGAAATTGGAGAAATTATTGCGCAGCTCGGGGACAACAAATATTTTTCGGTATTAGATCTTAAGAGCGGTTTTCATCAAATACCACTGAAAGATACAGACATAGAAAAAACAGCATTCGCGGTAAATGGCGGAAAATATGAATTTACGAGATTCCCATTCGGTTTGAAAAATTCCCCTTCCATTTTTCAAAGAGCGTTAGACGACATATTGAGAGAATACATATGGAAAATTTGCTATGTATACGTTGATGATATTATAGTCTTTAGCAAAAACGAAGTGGAGCACGGCAAAAACTTGGAAAGAGTATTTTCAACGCTACAAAACGCAAATATGAGGGTTCAAATAGAGAAATGCCATTTTTTTAAAAACGAAGTAGACTTCTTGGGGTACACAATATCAGAAAATGGAGTAAAAACCAACATAGATAAAATAAAAGCGATTACAAAATTTCCAGTCCCAAAAACATTAAAAGATCTCCGTTCCTTTTTGGGCATGACAGGTTATTATAGGCGGTTCATAAAAGATTACGCCAAAATAGCAAAACCCCTAACCATTCTTCTAAGAGGCGAAGAAGGCCGGATATCTAAGACCAAGTCAAGCAGAACTGCTATCAACTTGAGCAAAGATGCGATTACAGCATTCGAGAAACTTAAAAATACTTTCGTCTCTAGGGAGGTTATCCTTGCCTATCCAGATTTCGGAAAGGAATTTCAATTGACTACTGACGCTTCAAGTTACGCAATAGGAGCAGTATTGGAACAATATCATGGGCCAATAACGCGCACCCTGTCAAAAGCTGAAGAGAACTACGCAACCAACGTAAGAGAGATGCTCGCGATCGTTTTGGCGCTCCAAAGTTTAAGACATTATCTTTACGGGTATGCAAAAGTGCTAATATACACGGATCACCAACCCTTGAGTTTTTCGAATAGCTTAAATAACCATAACGCTAAGTTTAAACGCTGGAGAGACCTCATTGGCGAGTATAACCACGAGAGCAGGTACAAGCCCGGAGTGTCTAACGTGGTAGCGGACGCTTTGTCCCGGGCCCCCGCAGAAATTAATTCAAACAGCTCCTCAGCATCAGCCCATAGCGACGAAAGCTCGTCACACAACCTCATATTTTCGGTAGAAGCTCCAATTAACGCATTTAAAAACGAATTATTTCTACTGACTGCCGATACAGATTCCTATAGTTTCGAAATGCCATTCCCAACATACCTCAGACACATAATTAAACAAAAATCTTACACAGAAGAAAAACTTATTGCAATTTTAACTAGTAGACTTGACCCTAAGCTTATAAACGGAATTATTACATCCGAAGGGGTAATGGGAAAAATTCAAAACATTTACCCTACCTATTTAAAATCATACAAGGTAAAGTTCACTCAAAATGAAATAGACGACGTAACCTCTGAGTCCCAACAAAACGAAATAATTAACCTCTAACATAAAAGAGCACATAGAGATGCAAAAAAAACAAATTACAAATTTTGAAGAATTATTTTTTTCCACAACTTACTAAGAAAATTCAAGCCTGTCAAACTTGTAAAGAATCAAAATACGATAGCCACCCCCCCAAAAGGAGAAATCCAACCGACCCCTATTCCTAATTATCCAGGAGAAATAGTTCACATAGATAGTTATATTACCGACAAACATGAGTCTTAACGGGAATTGACAAATTTTCAAAATATGTTTAAGCAAAAATTTTAGAGTCAAGAAGAAGATATTAAAAATCTGTTGAGGGAAATGTTAATTGCTTTCGGTATGCGGAATGGATAATAATGGACAACGAACGATCATTTGGCTCAGCAGCAATAAAGTTTATGTAAGAAGATGAACTCAAAATATCAGTACACACCACTGCTCCGTACGCATCGACAAGTATCGGACAAATAGAAAGGTTTCATTCAACCCTATCTGAAATCATGCGGTGTCTCAAAAAAGACAACGGGAGCATATCATTTGAAGATTTAATCTTTAAAGCAGTTCAAGAATATAATAAATCGATACATTCTGTAACAAAAGAAAGACCCATAGACATATTTTTCAGAAGCACAATCTCTAGTTCAACGGAAGACATAGAAAAGAAACGAGAAGAAATAAAAAAGAAAATTAAAAATAACAAACAGCCGACCTCGAATACCATAATCAAGGAAAAATATTACCAAAACTTTTTAAGCCAGGCGAAACTGTACATGTAAAAATAGATAAAAGATTAGGAACTAAACTTACACCTAGATACAAAACCGAGAAAGTAGCGGAAAATAGAACGACCACCATTAAAACACAAACCGGAAAAATCATACATAAAAATAATATAAGAACATAATTTTTCAGATTATTTTTACCAACATGCTTGGGAATAACTACAGTCTTCGACTATTCCAATTCGCAGAACAATTCACGACTATCAGATCTTAGAAGACAAGATAAATGAGCAGCTAAAAAACAACAATAGACAAGTAGTAATTAACAGATTAATTAATCAAAAAATAAACCAACTTACTAACTAACTAATTACTAACTAACTTAAAATTACCCAGAGCTCGGAAGAAATCATAAATCAGAAAGCAAATATTTTAAAGTATAAAATTCAATTAATAAAAGAAGAAATAATTAACATAATATACGCAATTACATGGGCCAAATCTAATACAATAAATTCATTTGTACTTACAAACACAGAAACCAAAATAGTGGAAGAAATTTTTAAAAAAGAAAATAACTTATTTTTTAACATAGAAGAATTATTGGAATTTGCTCGAATCAAGTTAGCCACAAATGGCAACGACCTTATTTACATTATTAGCTTACCAACCATTGAATCAGATAATTGTAGAACTTTAAAAATTAAAGCAATAAAAAAAGCCCAAATAATCAATGATATAAAATATGAAAATTTTTTAGAATGTAAGAGACAATTATTGGCAATAATTAAACCTTGTGAATCCTATAATGATAAGACAATTTGTAATTCAGAAAATTTGTTAGATTTAAGCAATGATACTTGCGTAAACGCTCTATTAAACCTTCGAGAACCAGAATGTAAGATGATCAACAATCAACATATACCGGATTTCGAAGAAATACTACCAGGCACCATCCTGCTAAACAACTTCAATGGACCAGTCTCACTAGATGAAAAACTTCTACAACTGCAAGGCTCTTTCATAATACAATATCGTAATTCGACGGTAACAATTGGTGAAACCATCTTCAAGTCAAAGGAAATCAACGTAGTCGAACCAGAACCTCCGTTATTCCAACTATTGGGCGAAAAGACTAAGTTAGAGGAAGTTCTCTCACTACAAATGGTCAAGGAACTCAACATTAACAACACAAAAGCGCTGGAAAAATTAAGAAGCAAGGCAACCATAGAATCTTCCGTTAGCTACGGATCCGCCATCATCCTACTACTACTTATAATAGGATCAATCACGGAACTCCTACGAAGACGTAGGTCAACGGAAAGGACACCAGTTTCCGTGCCAGAAACGCAAGAAAAGCCCACGCACTCCGGACCTGTACTCTACTACGTTGCGACCGAGGACAGTCGCGTTTAAGGAGGGAAGAGTTAACACCCAAAATAATACAATTTCTCAGACAGAGGAAATGAGTAAGCATTGATTGCACAACAAACAGCAAAGCAATGCCCTCAATAATAGAATTTCCCAAACCGAAGAAGAGAGCATTAATTGCACAACTAACAGCAAAGCAATGCTCTCAATAAAGTTCTAACGAACTTAGCTTGCACCTTTTGGTCAGCGATCGTGGGAATGCAGAATAGCCAATTTCCAAAGTTGATCGAACTCAACTTAGTGCATACAACAAAAACTATAATTAAAATGCACTGGCCAATTACAATTAAGTTTGGCCAACGGCGACGGCGACCAAGAGCAGCAACCAATAATATGAAAGAACGTCAGCAGAAACATCAACAGCGGCAGAGACGGCGGCAGCGATGGAGCGACGCGTAGCTATAAAAACAATTGTTTAATCTAAGTAAGTTAGTTCTTAATCCAACTCAATAAAGGAAAGTTTGATTTTTTTATATAAAAATCATAACCAATCTTTTAACTTATATATACATATATATATATATATATATATATATCAGTGCAAATTGACTTAACATTATTGATAAATCGTTTAATTAATTTATATAAAAAAAATTATGTTAATTGACATTTCTTGGAATTGGGCAATGTTGGTCATTTTAACAAACAGTAAACAAGAAAGTATTCGCTTTAATGCGATACGAATTACGAGGAAGAGAAGAGTGAAAACGGCACTCGCGATGTTTAACGGTGACGCTTCTGGCAGTGGTTTCCCCTGGTGGTTCATTGTATACTTTAGTGATGTCCTCCCTGTGATCCACAATTTCGACGTTGCTTACCACATCTGGAGCCGGGTATATCCTGCATCACATAAGTCCCTGGACTCTCCCGCGTCCCGAGTTATGCCCCCAACCATACAACATACAGACTGGTCATTTTATACAACGAATTTGGACACAAAAATTTCATAGTGGCAGTCCCCCAGGGCTCTCAGCAGCAGGCCCGGCGCTTCGTGTGCTTTTGGGTTTTTTGATCTCTCATTCTTATTCTCATTTTTATGCCCGCGCACTCATTGCACGAGTTCAGTCGCGTAGCGGCGCACTTTGAAGAAGACTGTCCTCCGCTTGAATTGATCTTTGTATGTATGCGTGATCATGCATTCTAATACACGGGTGCATGTGTGCGTTTATTTCAACTCGACGCATCAAAAATATTTTGTTTTTTGCTATTTTTCAAACTTGGTATCCTTAGAATATGGGCGTATTTACTATTGGGTTATGATAAAAATATGAATATTATATGCTCTAATATATTTTTTAATATTTCAGCATACATTTTATTTTTCAATATTTCAGCATACATTTTATTTTTTTTTACAAATTGAAATCAGTGGTAGCAGTAAAATGTTATACATACATATATGAATGTATTCGAATTAATATAAATCAGTCCACCGAGATGGGAACAGGGCATATCGCAATCGTGTAACATAAAACACCGACTGCTCTTAAGTGGTTGAGAGCGAGCGGATGGTGCCTGCATACCCTACCGACGATAGCTTTTTAGGGGAGCGGGCGGAAACAAAAACAGCTGTTTGGCTTTTGTTTTGTTTACACTTTTTACTTATTTTGATCACTTGTTTTAACGGTTTTTGGTTTATTTATTTTTTAATGATTCGCAGTGTAATTTTAATTGTCTTTAACAATTTTAATTGTCTTTAAACAATTTGTTATAATCAAAGATATTGGTACAATTCAAATTATAAAATTATTATGATTAAAATATTAATTAAACAAAATATATTTTTTATATTTTTTCCGTTTACCTTTACAAAAATAAAAAAAGTATTTTAGAACTTTTTTTTACAAATTATGTGGATTTTTATATTTGCTCCATTTACATTTACATAAATAAAAAAAACATTTTAAAAGTTTTTTTATTACGAATTATGCGGTTTTTTATATTTGTTCCATTTACTGTTGAGATATCTTTTTTGAGTTCTCATGCACACACAATTTTCTTAGCACTAATTTCTTTTAAGTTTAAAGTTAAATATGTTATCGGCTTAGCATAACATTTTTCTATTTCGAATAACCATTAAATGCAAAATAAATCAGAAATGGGTTCAAGTTTTAAACTCTGAATAGGTCCTAAATTTGTAGAGAAAAATCAAAAGTTGTGTAATCTCAAAAGCTATCCAGACTCGAAAATAAAAATAAATCTATACTGGCGTTTTGAAAAAAACTCTAAAATGTAAGCACTAAAACCTAATTTTGGCTATAAATCCGTAATTATTTTCCTTGAAGAAATTATGCATTTATGTATTAAAACGAAAATTGCTCTCATAAATACATTTATAACGATATACAGCATGTATCCGTAGCCTTAATCGTTTGGAATAATTTAACACTTAGCTTTTTTAACCACTTTCCCGCTAGATACCATGTTTTCCAAAAAGTGGTACACAGAAAAAAAAATTGATGAGATATGATACTCATTCTGATGAAATTCCGAATCATTTTATGCGTGATACATGACATATCAGTTTGATATCATCGAAATTTAAAAATATACATTTCGACAATATCAATTTTACACAAAAATAGTATTAATATATTTAACATTTTTTTTATATTAAAATGTTGAATCTACCATGTTGAAAATTTCATATTTTAGTATCAAGACTTTATTATTGCATATATGATATTAAAACATAAAGAAAGCAAACTTCGGCAAGTCGAAGTTCATATACCCTTGCAGTTATTGCAAGAATTAAATACTTTTGAAAACATTAAAATTATGATTTACTTGCGTATATGTTGAAAAGCATTGGAGCTATGATGATTTGCAGCTCAATTATTAGATAGTTATTTTATATATTTTTTTAATTTTATGGGAGCTATATGATATAGTCGTCCGATTTTAATGAAATTTAAACCGTAATTCTAAAATATTTAACCATTATCTCGAAGAACTAAAAAAAAAATTAAAAAACACCAAAGTTATAATTTTTTTTTATTTTTTTTCCGATTGTTCCTATGGGAGCTATATGCTATAGTCGTCCGATTTTGATGAAATTTAAAACGTAATTCTGAATTCAAATACAGCAAAGTTATAATTATTGTTGTATTTTTTTCCGATTGTTCCTATGGGATATATATGATAAAGTCATCCGAGATCAACTTGACGCACTTTTAACAAGAAAGGAAGCAAACTTCGGCCAGCAGAAGTTCATATACCCTTGCAGCTATTTCAAAAAATAAATACTCTTGAAAACGTTAAAATTATGATTTACTTGCGTGTATGCTTAAAACAATTGAAGCTATGATGATTTGCAGCTTTATTATTCGCTAGTTCCTATGGCAGCTATACGATTGTTCCTATGGGAGCTATATGCTATAGTCGTCCGATTTTGATGAAATTTAAAGCGTTATTCTGAAACATTTAACCATTACTATATCTCGAAGAACTAAACAAAAAATGAATAACACCAAAGTTTTAATTTTTTTTATTTATTTTTCCGATTGTTCCTATGGGAGCTATATGCTATAGTCGACCGATTTTGATGAAATTTAAAACGTAATTCTGAAATATTAAACTCTGAATAGGTCCTAAATTTGTAGAGAAAAATCAAAAGTTGTGTAATCTCAAAAGCTATCCAGACTCGAAAATAAAAATAAATCTATACTGGCGTTTTGAAAAAAACTCTAAAATGTAAGCACTAAAACCTAATTTTGGCTATAAATCCGTAATTATTTTCCTTGAAGAAATTATGCATTTATGTATTAAAACGAAAATTGCTCTCATAAATACATTTATAACGATATACAGCATGTATCCGTAGCCTTAATCGTTTGGAATAATTTAACACTTAGCTTTTTTAACCACTTTCCCGCTAGATACCATGTTTTCCAAAAAAGTGGTACACAGAAAAAAAAATTGATGAGATATGATACTCATTCTGATGAAATTCCGAATCATTTTATGCGTGATACATGACATATCAGTTTGATATCATCGAAATTTAAAAATATACATTTCGACAATATCAATTTTACACAAAAATAGTATTAATATATTTAACATTTTTTTTATATTAAAATGTTGAATCTACCATGTTGAAAATTTCATATTTTAGTATCAAGACTTTATTATTGCATATATGATATTAAAACATAAAAGAAAGCAAACTTCGGCAAGTCGAAGTTCATATACCCTTGCAGTTATTGCAAGAATTAAATACTTTTGAAAACATTAAAATTATGATTTACTTGCGTATATGTTGAAAAGCATTGGAGCTATGATGATTTGCAGCTCAATTATTAGATAGTTATTTTATATATTTTTTTAATTTTATGGGAGCTATATGATATAGTCGTCCGATTTTAATGAAATTTAAACCGTAATTCTAAAATATTTAACCATTATCTCGAAGAACTAAAAAAAAAAATTAAAAAACACCAAAGTTATAATTTTTTTAAATTTTTTTCCGATTGTTCCTATGGGAGCTATATGCTATAGTCGTCCGATTTTGATGAAATTTAAAACGTAATTCTGAATTTAAATACAGCAAAGTTATAATTATTGTTGTATTTTTTTTCCGATTGTTCCTATGGGATATATATGATAAAGTCATCCGAGATCAACTTGACGCACTTTTAACAAGAAAGGAAGCAAACTTCGGCCAGCAGAAGTTCATATACCCTTGCAGCTATTTCAAAAAATAAATACTCTTAAAAACGTTAAAATTATGATTTACTTGCGTGTATGCTTAAAACAATTGAAGCTATGATGATTTGCAGCTTTATTATTCGCTAGTTCCTATGGCAGCTATACGATTGTTCCTATGGGAGCTATATGCTATAGTCGTCCGATTTTGATGAAATTTAAAGCGTTATTCTGAAACATTTAACCATTACTATATCTCGAAGAACTAAACAAAAAATGAATAACACCAAAGTTATAATTTTTTTTATTTATTTTTCCGATTGTTCCTATGGGAGCTATATGCTATAGTCGACCGATTTTGATGAAATTTAAAACGTAATTCTGAAATATTTAACCATTACTATATCTCGATGATACAAAATAATATTAAACAAGAAAGCAAGCAAACTTCGGCAAGCCGAAATTCATATACCCTTGCAGCTATTTTAAAAACTAAATACTCTTGAAAATGTTAAAATTATGATTTACTTGCGTGTATGTTTAAAACATTGAAGCTATAATGATTTGCAGCTTAATAGTTCCTATGGCAGCTATACGATTGTTCCTATGGGATCTATATGCTATAGTCGTCCGATTTTGATGAAATTTAAACCGTAATTCTGAAATATTTAACCATTACTAGATCCCGAAGAACTAAAAAAAAATTAAAAAACATCAAAGTTATAATTTTTTTAAATTTATTTTTATGATTGTTCCTATGGGAGCTATATGCTATAGTCGTCCGATTTTGATGAAATTTAAAACGTCATTCTGAAATATTTAACCATTACTATATCTCCAAGAACTATAAAAAAAATTAAAAAACAACAAAGTTATATTTTTTTTGTTTATTTTTCGATTGTTCCTATGGGAGCTATTTTATATAAATCGTAATTCTGAAGTATTTAACCATTACTAAGAACTCATAGAAATATTAAAAATCAGCAAAGTTATAATTTTTTTTTTGTTTATTTTTTTGGATTGTTCCTATGGGAGCTATATAATATAGTCGTCCGATCCGACTCGTTCCGGCTTTTATACTACCTGCAATAGAAAGCCAACTTTTGGGAAAGTTTCATGCAGATAGATTTAAAACTGAGAGACTAGTTTGCGTAGAAGCGGACGGACAGACGGAGAGACGGACAGACGGACAAACTGACAGACGGGCAGGCGGACAGACGGACGGACAGACGGACATGGCTAGATCGACTGTACTAGTGATGCCGATCAAGAATATATATACTTTATAGGGTCGGAAACTTCTCCTTCACTGCGTTGCAAACTTCTGACTGAAATTATAATGCCCTCTGCAAGGGTATAAAAATAGGCAATCTTTAGAATTTTTTTTTTAAGAATGTACAAGATAGAAAGTTTTGAAACTTTTTGCACATAAAAATGTTACTTTTTATTTTATTTTAACTTAACTTACTTACTTACTCTAAAAAAAAGTACTTAAACTGCTGAGAGTATGAAAGCTAAATATATTTCCCCTACAATAACCTACAAGCTTTAATAAATATCAACAAAAAGGAATAGGTTTGAAAATAAGTCGTTTTCTGAAAAAAATGACTTTCTAAATTCTGTGAAATGAACAATTTTTAACCAAAAGTTCGTTGGCCATTGTAGGACCCATTTTAGATTGAGTGCTAATTTCGGCTGTCCTTCCTAAAAGCCCCAACGCCCGATCATTTTCAAATTGTCAGGATCCATGTATTTTGGGGTCCTAATTACGATTAAATAGGTCTAATTTTGCGACAAGACCGAATTGTGGCAATTTCTTGCAAAATACGACCTTTATCAAAAAACACATCCAAACAAAAGTGACTTTTTTCGGTAAAGCTAATATTTAACGAGATATCGACCAAAGTAGGTCGATAGTCATTTTATAGTGACGGGCTGATCTGGCACCATCACCTAGACAGGGATGAACAAACTATCTTAACGAAGTATTATCGGAATGAATGTTATGGATTTGCAACATATATATGAAGGCAAAATTAAAATTTTTTTTTACAAAAACCGCGCTACTTTTTTCTAAAAAATTCAAACCTGATCATCGACGGTTTTCCGATCGCAATATGCCAAACGTCTCGGATGTTGGAAAACCGGAAACTCATCTGTTAACAAGATTTTCATCTTTACTAGCGAATTGAGATTTCTCTTTGGTTTGTACTTCGGTTTCGACTTCTTACGCTATTTTATGACTCAAATGTGTCAACTCAACTTCGGAACCTGGCTTACAGTCTTCCGAGCTTATCAAGCATCATCTCTCAAACTCGGTAATTAGCTGCACACAAGAACTTTCAATAATCTGGTATTCAACCGCTGCTCTCTTAGTATCCTTTTGCACACAGCGAACCCTTAAAGAAAGTACCAGACTTGGTTACCAACAAGGTCAAGCCCGTCAATCTTGACCTTTGCACCTGACTCTCACCGATTCCTGCTAAGACTCTCTGCCGACCCATCAGACTACCAACTCCTACACCTGCATCAACAAGTCTTTTGAATTCAGTTCAGGGCTCGAAGAAAAGGATGCACGCGATGGTTTTAAAACAACATTTTTTCTTGCACGATATTTGTTACTCTCTCTGCCTCGACTGGTCCTCCTCTCTACACTGCGCTGAGCGGTGTACTGGTTGATCGCACCTAAAACATATCACAGTCTTTCTTCCAGCGTTCCAGCAACCGCTTCTTTGTTCATGTCGCTTACAACTTTGCCGCTCGGCAAGCCATACTTGCTTACCTGGCTTGAATGAACTACGAGACATTTGATATGCTTAAATTTGTAACTTCAAATCCTTCAAGTGCCTAGCCTGATACAACATTGCCCTATTTTACCTAGCGTCGCGATACCCTCTACGAAATATTCGATTAAGCTTTCTTCTTCCAAACGAATGGATTTTGCAATATTGTGCCAGGATTCACCCTTATGCTGCTGGCGTTTTCCAAACCTGCGATGGACTTTTTCTGAGGACAGTTTTACCCCAAACTCCTCCAGCCAGGGCAACTGCAACTTTTTCAGTCCTTAACATTCCTCTGGCTACGCACAAACATCTTCGATGCTTCACTTAGTAATTGTATTGCTACACAAAACCCTGTAATTGGTTCCACTCAACTGTAGCTGCGCAATATTCTAACTCTCCTATCCATTTGTTTAAATCTGGGGAGTTCGACCCTGAAAAATGAAACACTACCCTCAACATCTTTCAAAGTAAGCCACGATCTTAAATGCCTTTCGAATCCCATGCCTTGTTGCCAGCCTGGGCTATTTTGCGGACTTAAAAAAATTTCTGCGGACACCATTGATCAACATTATCTTTTGTTTCTGACTCCCGTTTTTTACTCAAAAGTGGGTCAATAATCTCTGTTGCAATTCCGATTTCAATCCAGTCGTACCCAAGTGCAACTTCGACAAATTTCGATTTAACTCTTCGACTCGCAATGCCGATATCTCGTTTCTCTCGCTTTTTACAACGTTAACCTGCTAAACATTAAGTTTAATAAAAAGTTTCCTAAATTTAAATGTCAAATCAAGATGTAAATAGAGGAAACACCCTGTGTCTGCAAAACTGCTTGTAATTTTACACCAGCTGCTTGCAAAAAAACATAAGGCTTAACCAAAAGTATTGCGTCTCGTTCAAACATGTTGTCTCTGTTCGTCGTCTTCTCGCTCTTACGTGTGCACCACTTGCTGTAGCGTCACACATACAACCAAGTGGTCCAAGCTCAACTGGAACCTTCATGATGACCTCACCTTACAAGATCCTGCACAACCAGATCCAATAACTGCTACCTGCTCGATCCGCATCTCCTCAACAGCCATTGTCCACGTTCCTTTGCTCGCAATACTTTTTCAGCTTCTAGTACCGCTGATTTCTAAGTTTACCCGCCCGATCAGCTGCTCCTTGATTTTTCCCAGCCACTTGGATTTCCAGGAAGCTCGCGCTTTCGTAGGAAAAGTCAACGCGCCTAAAATTCCTTTGAAATGGGATTGACAAAGAAAAACGAAAAGCCACCACCAAGTGGTACCATCCCGAAAGTCAATCCAACTTATGTCGCATCAACTATTGCTACAAGGAGCAAAGAACCACAGGATGTAAAGAAAATCGTGAAAACCGCCCCAAAAATGGCAACTATAAAGGAACAGAAGAATGGAAAAAAACAGGGTGTAAGCCCAAAGCAAACTGTAAGTTCAACAAAAAGTTTCTCAGAACTGCTACGATGAAATTCATAAAGGACCGTTCGTGGTCTGCATAGACAAGCTAAGCATTACTGCACAAAGGAAAGCCATTAATCAATTCCAATTGTCGGCTTCTTTGGAAAAGTTAAAAATTGGCGGGATTTAGGAAGTCGCCAGAATCGGTTACGGGAGGTGCAAGATCACGTGTGGTTCGGCCGTTTCAGCGAACAATCTAGCAAGCTGTAATGAGTTAGAAGGAGAGGGTTATATTCCGAAGATTTTTAAGCATTTCACAAGCAGGACAGGCATAATATTTAATATTCCAACCAATCTTAAAAATGAAGAGCTCTTAGATCTTCTTAGCTCACAGATTCCTATTTTAGATGTTTGCAAAATTATGAAAAAGGATAAAAACAACAGGAATGAACTTGTTTCCACAGGCAGGGTCAAAATAACTTTTGATGGGCAGCAACTACCAAAGGAGATTAAATTCTTGTACTCAACGGTGGAGGTTCAGCCGTATGTGTATTTCGTGCAGTGTTTCAGGTGTTTCCGATTTGGACATACCGCAAAACATTGCAAGGGACAGAAGAAATGTTTCAAGTGCGGTTCTGTGCACAAAGAAGAAGCATGCACAAAAGTTGAGTGCGCTAATTGCAAGGAAAGCCACGTGGCTACATCGCCATCTTGTTCAGCCAGGAAGAAAGTGTATGCCATTCAGAAAACTAGGACTTTAGAAAACCTAACTATACAAGAGACGCATAAGAAATACCCATCCCTATTTCGCAGAGGAGCGCCTGCGATGGAAGATCAGTTATCTTTCCCAACGCCATCATGGCAAATTAATCAGGGAAACAGTACTCTTAATTCATCAGCAGAATCAGCCAAAGGTATACATTCTATAAACTCATATGCCAGTACAACCAAAGGGAACGGGATGAACAATCTGAGTTCCATTTCTCAGACTTGTTCCAATGTAGCTCAGGACAAACTAAAATTGGTAACACAGGAAATGAAGTAGGTACAAACACAATAGTTATAAAATTTCTAACTGAGATCAGAGACTTCATGAACAAGAGCAATGCGGATTTAGATGCACTTCAGATTACCAGTTCATTTGAATCTCACCATCAAACTGTAATACCATAATGAAAATTCTTCAAATCAACATTCAAAACCTCAACAAACTTAACAACAAGCACTTACTTAATATGTATCTAATAAATAACAACGTTGACATAGCTTTACTCTCAGAAATCTGGGTTAAGGATAATACCGTTTGTAGTATCCCAGATTTCATATTTCATTGCAAACCAAGAGATGACAGCTATGGCGGCGTTGGGATTTATATCCGCAACAACATCAAGTTTAGAATTCTAAAATCATTTGATCTAATAGAAAACATTGGAGTTCAAACTCTTAATCTTAAGAAGAATGTTGATATTTTTAGCTTATATATCCCCCCCAACCACCACAGTAACCGATCTGAAACAGGGTCTTAAAAACATTTTTAACTACGCTTCTGCATTGGCCAACCCCACCATTATTGGTGGTGACTTCAATGCGAAGTCAACAACATGGGGCAGCTTGACCAGTGATGCCAAGGGTCACACATTGGCAAGAGTATCCCTTGATGCTGGTTTTGTTTGCCTAAATGATGGTTCGCCAACCTTTTCGCTCAGTCCTGTTCAGTTCTCGTTACTAGATCTCACCTTTTGTAACAGAAGGGACTTAAATATCTCATGGAGTTCCTTCAAAGTTAAAATTACCAACAGCAGTCATTTCCCGATTGAAATTGTTATTAATAATGTCAGTACTGAAGTAAATACTTTTAAAATTTTCCACGACAAAGTGGCAATTGATTTCGAAAACACCAACTTTACCAGTATAGAAGCTATAACCAAGTCACTAGAAGCGTCAATCAAGTCAAACACTGTGAAAATAACAGGAAAAAATAACTACGAACCCAAAAAATGGTGGTGTAAGGAAGCTGAAAAACTTTTTCGTCTAAGAAATGCTGCTAGGCAGAAATTCTACCGCTCCAAAAAGTTTGAAGACGCCCAAAAAACCCTAGAGGCAGAAAAGGCACTTCAAAACTATATTAGTAACAAAAGAAAATCCAATTTTCAATCATTTGTTAATGAAATCTCGGAAAGCCCAAACATCTGGAATAGTATTAACAAGAAAGAAAGCAAACTTCGGCAAGCCGAAGTTCATATACCCTTGCAGCTATTGCAAGAATTAAACATTTTTGAAAACATTAAAATTATAATTTACTTGCGTATAAGTTTATTTTATATTTTTTTATTGTTCCTATGGGAGCTATATGATATAGTCGTCCGACTTTGATGAAATTTAAACCGTAAATCGAAAATATTTAACCATTGCTTTATGTCGAAGGGCTAAACAAAACAGTAAAAAACAGAAAAGTTATAATTTTTTTTCATTTATTTTTCCGATTGTTCCTATGGGAGCTATATGCTATAGTCGTCCGATTTTGATGAAATTTTTACCATGATTCTGAAATACTTAACCATTGCTTTATGTCGAAGAACAAAACAAAAAAATTAAAAAACAGCAAAGTTATAATTTTTTTCAATTATTTTTCCGATTGTTCCTATGAGAGCTATATGCTATAGTCGTCCGATTTTGATGAAATTTAAACCATAATTCTGAAATATTTAACCATTGCTATATGTCGAAGAACTAAACAAAAAATTAAAAAACAGCAAAGTTATAATTTTTTTTCATTTATTTTTCCGATTGTTCCTATGGGAGCTATATGCTATAGTCGTCCGATCCGGCTCGTTCCGACTTATATACTACCTGCAATAGAAAGACAACTTTTGGGAAAGTTTCATGCAGATAGCTTTAAAACTGAGAGACTAGTTTGCATATAAACGGACGGACAGACGGACAGACGGACATGGCTAGATCGACTCGCCTAGTGATGCTGATCAAGAATATATATACTTTATAGGGTCGGAGATGTCTCCTTCACTGCGTTGCAAACTTCTGACTGAAATTATAATACCCTCTGCAAGGATATAAAAACGCCAAAGTTATAATTTTTTTAAATTTATTTTTCCGATTGTTCCTATGGGAGCTATATGCTATTATATACTACCTGCAAAAGAAGATAGCTTTAAAACTGAGAGACTAATTCGCGTAGAAACGGACGGACAGACGGACGGACAGACGGACATGGCTAGATCGAGTGATGCTGATCTCCTAGTGATGCTGATCAAGAATATATATACTTTATAGGGTCGGAGATGTCTCCTTCACTGCGTTGCAAACTTCTGACTGAAATTATAATACCCTCTGCAAGGGTATAAAAATGTTGAATTCGGAAAATCTAGATGTTCCTCGTTCGGCTAACGGCCTTCTCAACTTAAATTTACCTAAAGCGGTTATCCGTATTGTTAGACCTGGCCACTACACTCACATTGGCATTAAAAATGATTTGGAATTTATAAAAGATAAGCTTGTAGATAATTCCGAAATAGTTTTAGACGTCAACGTTGACGGACTACCGCTTTTTAAAAGTTCAAATACCAGTTTGTGGCCAGTTTTAGGATACTTTCAAAATATTCCCAGCAGTGATGTGGTTTTGATTGTTAGTAGTCGAAAGCCAGCTAATGTAGACGAATGTATGAGCGATTTTATATCTGAGCTGGTAAAATTTTCTGATTGTCCCTTTAAAATTGGTGACAAACGTGTATTAAAACTAAGGTCTTTTATCTGTGATGCCCCCGCAAGATCATTTATGTGTGGGACACCAGGTACCAACTCATTTAGTGGCTGCATGAAATGCAAACAAGTTGGAAAACGTATTAGCCATGCATCTGTTTATAGTGAAGTTCCAGGTCTTCCTATTAGCAATGATCATTTTCGAAACAGGTCTTTTCCTTCACACTACTTGCCATTTTAACAAAATAAATCACTTTTAATCGGACATATTCCATTTGATATAATTACTGCTTTTCCTCTCGACCCTATGCATTTGATTGACTTAGGTGATTAATTTAATTGTTGACAAAAAAACTATTAATTTCAAAAAAAGAAGAATTACTAATAATTTCTCAATTACTAAAAAATTAAAAAATTTTTGGTCGGCTGAGTTTGTAAGAAAACCCAGACCTCTAGAAGATTTTGCACGATGGAAAGCGGTTGAGCACAGACAATTTATTTTTTATTTGGGTCAAGTTATATTAAAAAATAAAATTTCTGATGAGTTATTATCACTTCCTGCTTCTTATGTGCGCGTATAGATCACTGCTTAGTCCAAATTACCATTTACACCTTCAGACTAGTAGTGAATTAATTAATTACTTCGTCCGAAATTTTACAAATATATATCCTAAAGAATCATTAACATATAATGTCCACAATATGTTACATTTAACAGATTGTGTCCGTAAACTGGGGCACATAAATTTATTTACGGCGTATAAATTTGAAAATAAAATTTTGGAACAATAAAATTTTGGAACAAATAGAAAAAAAATTGTCAGTGTACAAAACTGTAGAAGAAAAATGTACTGGGGAAAAAACTGATAGATTTGGATATATTAATCAATACATTTTTAGTAATTTTATGATTTCTATCAAGATGCCGAATAATATTTGTTGCATCAAACCTAAAATCCCATTTAAAATTTCAAAGTTGTTTAAAAAAGATAATGGTTTCTTTGTTAACTACTATCACTATTTACATTTTACGCACGTGAGTGTCAATTTCATTTATTAAATTAAAGTAATCAAGTAAATGTAATAATCCATAAAACTATTACCAATTTAAGCAATATTTGCGTTTTCAAAGTTGTTAATAATAAGCTATTTAAAAAAAAAATTGCTAACATAATTTTTTTCGTTTTACACACATATGCCCAAATTTGTTTTCACCTCAGCTCCCCTCGATGCGGCATCCACTTCCTCTTCGGAGGTCGAGGTAAGAGTTAAAATCCTCGAAAGGGAGATCCGAGAGCTCAAGGAGAAGCTCGTGGAGGTGAAAAGCCTAATGACGGCTATGCTCGAAGCAAACTGCCAAATGTTGGCGATTTTAAAGAAGATGGTACCGGCAGAAACTAAATTGTTTCCCCAATTCCCAATTCCCTTTAACTTCCTTTGAACAGCTTAAGGAAGTCGACTCCCAAATAACTGGGAATGACCTAAAATATGTAAGTGTTTTATAAAAAGCCTTAACATTTCTCTCCGAAAAAGTAAAACTTTTCGTAAACTGGAAATCAGCTTTCTCCACATTAATAGTTCAAAATTATACTGTTTATTTTTATTTATCAGATTGCATTATTCAAAACACTTTTGGAGGACAACTTGCCAAAAAATTTCAGTTGAATATTAATATTAAGTCCAAGTTTGATAATGGAGCTTAATTATGGCGGTACTAGGGACAGGGAAGGTCCGTCCTACGTTCATTTAAATTAAACATTATTCGGTAAGTGTTTTACAAACTTACAATCATATTTTAGTAAAATTAAATATTTCCTTCTCATTATTATATTTTATATTATATTTTCTCAATAATATATTTTCAGAGTCACAAAGGAGGGACGGTTACCGCTTCACCGACCACATCAAAGAGCTTCGACTGGCCTTCATTAGGGTCAAAAATAAAACTTATAAGGCTAAAAGTATGGCCAAAAAGATGAGAGAGGAAGTAACATATAAAATAAAATAAAATTAAAATAAAAAAATAGAACGGTTCCCAATAGCTTTTTTGGGAACGATATTATTTGCATTCTTGGGTAAGACTATTAGAAGGCATGTTTTGGGATCATTCTAAATGTATTCTTGTGGAAGGGATCAATATTAATTCTTTAGATGTGTTACGCAATGCTTGCTTATTAATTCTTTAGATGTGTTACGCAATGCTTGCTTTGGAAGCTATCCAGGAAGGTTCCTTAGGAACGTTTCTAAGTTCATTCTAACAGTGCTCTGTAGAATGCTTCCTTCGTAAAGTACGAATGGAAGGGAAAGCCGAGCGTTTCCGAGATCAAACTACCTTCCAATGGAACGTATTAAGACTCGTTCTTAGATCGGTTCTAAAAGAAGGCTTGCTTTTTGACCCCTCTCGAACAAAAAGGAAAGGGAGCTTTTAGGAATCTGGAATGCGCTTTTCGCATGCAAAGGAAGCGTAAAAGAACACATCCTGGAAGCGTGTTTTTTCCGACTGGGAATGCATAAATGACCTTATATTTCAAAAACGTGTGTGTCTGGGGTAGACACACACATATACAGTATCATTTTTGCCGGCCAGCATAGACACTCACATACACAACACAAAATTTTAATTATAATTATAATTATTATAGTATCTGTTATTATAAGGATAGCAGTGTTTTGTCCATGTTGATTAGTGTAGAAAATATTTTTGTTTTCCTTTATCTGGTTATTTGTTTTTTCAACTTGCCGACTACTTCATTCATTTCTGTGAACTGCTTCCATTATTGTTCTTATTTTATCGTTTGAACCATTTTAATCTCGTTACACTTAGAGTAAAAGGGTATATTGTATTCGTTGAAACGTGTGTAACAGGAAGAAGAAAGCGTTTCCTACCATATAAAGTATATTTATTCGTGATAAGGATCAATAGCCGAGTCGATCTAACCACGTCCGACTGTCTTTTTATCTGTCCGTTTGTCTGTCGGTCTGTCCCTTTGTCCTTCTGTCCGTCTGTATGAATGTCGAGATCTTGCTAAATATTTGGAAACAGCGCAAAGCCACACCCACCCAAACAGGTCACTCTGATACATGTTAGACCTTAGCTGTTGTACTCAGTGTGTGTGTTTCGGTTATATATATCGGTAGACACAAAACACAAAAAACCACAGTTTTTAAAGAGGTCAAGGATCCCCGTATATGTGAAAGTATTTTCCTGCCAGCAGTAATGCATTGAGGTACTGCAACCAGAACTTGCTGCGTGTGCTCTTGTTTTCAGTCAATTTTATACAACATAGATTTTATATTCGAAAGAAATCGAAATCCTTGTATATAGAAAACAGATGTTATAGTGGTGGCACGAACAAAATATCGTTAAAAATCATAATTTTCCCAAACCAAATGAAGGTTCGGTTTTTGTCCCTGCTGTGAAACCAGGATAATTCGAACTCAAAACGCGTTACCAAATCTTATGGTTTTTTTCGTCGTGTTTAGTGCTTTATTTAGCTATCGTGTGCGCAGGCAAGGCAACCTATTCACCGAGATTTGAAATGGGTGGGGTCTGCGAAAGATATGTTTTTAGGAATGCTCTAGTTGGAGATGTCGAAGTCAAAGATCGGTTGGTAATCTGTTATTGATTGATTTATAACAGCAGGAAGGGAAGTGGTGAATCTCTTGTCGCGGGACTGAGCAACGTTGTCAGCTGAAAAGGTAGATGCGATCGTTGACTCGCTAATTTCTGATATTGATACGACTGGATGATGAACCTTTATCTGAAGCTGGTTAGCCAGACCCGTGGTGATAAAGTTTAGTTGGGATCCAGAATACAAAAGTACACGGCATGGTATATATACACCTGAATGGTTTCTGGCGAAAATGATTGCAGTAGGAAGCAAAACGTACTCGGAGGGTTTGTTGACAATAATTTCAGAACTGAGGTGGTGACCAGAGCGGAAGATAAAGGCATTGATAAAGTTGGTGTACTTGGCTGGGATGCTATTGCAAGCTGCAAGCAGGTGCACATTAAACAGGTGATTGAGCCGCTATGGAGGATAAATGCAGTAGCGAATGGTGCTTTCGTTGACAGTGCCTACAATGGCCTGAGCGACATTGCAGCAAACCGGAGTTGCCTGAGACAGCTTTGGCATAAATTAAGACGCTTGCCTTCCTTGTGGCGTAAGCTTGGGTACAGATTTATGAATAATGGTCTTTTCGCAATATAGTGATCCTCAGAATCGCAAAATGTTTAAAGTTGATTTTTGCTGGATGTGGCAATGCAAATGCTTCTATTTAATCTAAGGGAGCTTAGGCTTACCTGCAGGCTCGGTGCAGGAAGGTTGATATATCATCCCCGCTGTGCAGCTTGTCAGAGGCAATCCATCCTCCTCCCATCTTTCCTGATTGTTGAGGTCGAACTTTCGTGAGAAAATGTGAAAGAGTAGAGTTGACGAATGGCTTACATGGTGCTAAGTGCCCGAAGATTCGAGTTGATTTTGTCACTTAGCTCGCGCATAGCTTCTGAAGATCCCTTTTCAACACTCGCCAGTCCAAAAATAGCTTGAACATGACCCTGAAAATGTAGCAACTGACTATCGAAACGCTTTGTAAGTAACTGTTGAAATTACTGTACCTTGCTCAAATCATCGTTAATACTTTCGACACTGTTGTACATGGCGAAGCAATCTGGCCAATTCTCGTAGCTGCCGCTGAGCCTGAGCGAAGCTTTTTTAGCTGGGAAAGAAAACTGATAATGGTGATAATGATAATGGTAAAATGGAATTGCTGTTGGGGTAGCATCTGCGATATGTGCCTTTATGAAAGTATCCATGTGGCGAGTCAGCGAAGACTTTGCCTTACAATAGGAAATTGCGAACTCGAAGAGAACTCGTGCAGGTCCACTCTTTCCAGTTTATCTTGCCACATTTCAAAATCGTTCTTTATTTTTTTAACTAGATCTATACGAACTGTTAAATCTGCTTCATCGTAGGTGCTCATGTCGCCGGGGCTGAAATGTTCGGGTCGTCGATCACCAATGTTTTGAGGATATGCTGTTATGCACCCCACTTCGCCCGTTCCTATTAACTTAAAAAAATGTCTTAGATTTCTTTTATTTTGGTAAAAATGGTGAATGTTATACATTATTCGATTTCGATTTAACATTTGTGCTGTTAAAACTAACATGGTGCTGTTATCGCGATAAATATGCCACACAGCTGATAGCGAATTTTTACGTTACATTTTCAAATTAATAACAAACAATTAAATTTAAAAAAAATAAAACATGACCCCAAATAAGTAATAATAATAATAAAAAACAAAACATAACAAAAGAACACAGAGCTCCTTGAGAGAATATCAAGTCACTCTCTATAACAAAACTTAAATAACTTAATACAAAAAATATTTTTACTTCAGCACGGCATTTGAACGTACAGGTATTAAACGATAACCTCAGCATTGGAAATAAAATTAGGGGAAACTAGGATTATTAATGGACACAAAATACTACCATTATAAATTTAAGATCACTATTAGAAAATTCAGATGCTTTAGATCAAACAATTAACGCAATAGCAAATGATCCCGATACAGAACAAACTATAGATATAATTTAACTCAAAAATCAGCAATTAAAAAAGAAAATTAATAACCTTTTACCTAACAACCGTTAAAAAACGCGGATTAATTAACGGATTAGGTTCAGCAATAAAGTTCATCTCTGGCAATATGGACGCTCAAGATGATGTAGAAATTGAAAATAAGATTAAACAAATCAAAGAAAATTCTAAAAACACACAAATCGAATTATCTCGCCAAAACGAATTAAACACCTTCATTGTAGAAAAATTAAAAAATATTACTGATCATATAAATAAAGACAAGAGATAATATCGAATTATTTTAACAACGGAATCTATGGTAACACAATTATAAAAGCCGACAACAACTTAATTAAAATTCAATATCTAAAGAGACTTGGCTTTAATATCGATGTACTTTTCCAACACATTAATGACATTTCAGAAAGCATCCTTTTGGCAAGAATTAACATAATTTCTAAATTTATTTTATCAAAAGAGGAACTGGAAACTATATCACATACATTTGAGAACGAAACTGTTACCATACAGTCAATAGAACACATTTATGAGTTAATTAGCTTACAAGCGTACTACAAGCACGACGAAATTGTATTTAGTATTAAAGTTCCAATTGTTTATAAAACTAGTTATAAGTTTTACCATTTCCTACCATTGCCGATCAGTGGAACTAAATACATAAACACACTAGAGTATGTTGCTTACGACACGGAAATAATGTATTTTTACAAGCAAAAATGCCCAAGAGTAGAGGACATCTTTTACTGCGAAGAGACAGCGGCGAAGGAAAACCGAGAGCAATCCAATTGCATGGGAAAGATCATCAATAATCAGCAATCAACGTGCAATCTAATCGACAAAGGGCGTCTAAAATACATCAGTCAACTCGAAAATAATCTTCTTCTGGTATCAAACATACCAAGAACCCTTATCTCTTCCGATTGAAGAGAATCTTTCCATTTAGAAAACACAGCTATCCTACACCAAGACAACTGCAGTGTCACTATAAACGACATCACCTACGAAAGCAAACCTCTTAGCTGGTGACAGAGAAATTCAACATCAACCTGCCGGTCCACCCACATGTTTTGCCGAACGAAACATTAAAGTTCCCTACCTTGGAGACGCTTGACGAGGATCTGTCCATCTCCAATGCGTCAACAACTCATTTCGTGAAGTTGACCGCTTTTCACCAAACAGCGACCTACAGCATCTTGGCCGCCTTAGGAATTATTATACTTATTCTATCCGCAGTTTCCTTCCGACGAAACCAAAGTACCACATTTGTTCCCACGATCCAATTGCAGCTAGCCGCTCCGATTACCGTCCCGACTCCCGCTCCGGCCTACACTCGGTTGGCATCGCTCTGACCGTCGCTCTATTCCAAGGGGGGAGGAGTCAAACACCAAAAACAAGCTGACACCGCTACACGAGCATTCACCTGCAGCTTCAACACCAACTACAAGCTGACACCGCTACAGGAGCATTGATCAGCAGCGTCAACACCAACTACTAGCTGACACCGCTACACATGCATCGGGCGGATGCTCGTGGCGGATGCAAGCCAGCCGCTGCGTCGGCAAGAATGGCAACTGGCCGATTGATTCGACAACTTGTAAATTTCCAAATAATTTTAGTTGCTCTGCTGCGCCAGAGCTTAGGTTTCTTTTAAGATAATTTGAAAGTAATAAATCAGTCTGAAAGTCGCAACTGACAAGTATACGTGTTTTAATCATACCTTACCTCGCGCAAGACCCAGGTCCTTTGAAAGAGACAAAAACAAATCAATATTATACAATATCACACATACGGCACCTGCCTCTAATGCAGTTGCCCAAGTTCGGTGCGAATTATTCTGAATTCAAAAACTTTATTAAACTATTTTCAAGCGTAATTGATAGGGACAGCGTAATTGATAGGGACACACAACGTTAAAAAATTAAACCATTTAGTTTAGAAAGCAAAGCATTAGGTACTCTTAAGGCATTCCAAGATACTGATGAGAATTACGGTTAAACTCTGATGCTCTAAAACAAGTTTATGATAACGATTGTCTAATTTTCTTTAATACATTTCTCGACTCTTTGAGCAACAGGCTATAAAAACTTCATCAGCAAGAGCACTGCGGTCGCTAATTGATACAGTTTGATTAATTAATGAGTCCTTGTTGTCCGTTGTTGTCAAAAAAGTTATTGCAAATGCGTTTTTTATTCATTTTGTCAAGTCCAAGCTCGACAGAAAGACACGATCGAGATGGGAAGAGAATATAGATTATCAAAAAATTCCATTGTGGTTTGATTGATTGTGTTCTTGATTCGGGTACCCAAATAAATTGTATAACGGATGAACTGGCGAGAATTCTGGGAGTTGGAACAAGTTCCAAATATTTTGGGTGACTAACTATATACCCGAGAAGAATTGCTTTGTGAGAAAATCTTTTAAGAAACAGTTGTTCAATTATCATCCGGTCGACTGCAAATATCCTTACCATTTAGAACAAGCTCAATATGTCTCGGATCCTCGTTTGAGGTTGCAAACAGGAGGTTTCTATCGTTAGAGAGACGATTAACTAAAAATCCGAATGCACAGTTTCTGTTTAATAAATTCATGGAGAAGTATTAGGCTCTCGGAAATATGACAGCAATCAAGTGAACAATACCGAATGAGCCGCATTGTTTTACACCCTAGCAATGTATTGAGCGCCCACAAAGCACGTCCACATATTTGTTTCATCTTGCAAGACAACTTTGCAAGTAAGACCAACAATAGAGTCATGATTATCTATTTGGTTGTTTAGATTTGTTATGCTTAATTTACCAGAGCAAAAAATTTCTGCAAGAAGCTTGATTTTGAGTTTGAACTGGGATGAGCCTGTTCCCAAATACTTTGAAAAAAGGTGGAATTTAGCTCAAAAGGACTATGCACTGTTAGGAAAATTTGTTGGAACAAGCAAAACAGCATTGTGCCAGATTCATGGGCATATGGGTGTTGCTCATATGTTGGAGTAGTTGAGTCAGTGTACAGTTGCTAACAGCAAAATCGAGAGTGGCCTCTTTAAGAACAAATACGGTGCCTAGATTAGATCTATGTGCAGTGCATTTGTTGGCAAAGCTTTGGGAAGAAGTTCGCAGCATTATTAACTGTCCTGTCGAGAGTGTTTCCCTTTGGTTTGATCCGGAAGTGGTTCTTCACTGGATAAAAACTTATCGATCCAGCTTTTAACATTTGGCTCAAATCGAATTGCTGATATTCAAGACATCGCGTCATCAGCTGTATGGTGGCATGTACCCTGCGGACTTAGACTGGCGAGGATGCTCGGTTGAAGAACTAAATATTTCGTTTCGGTAAAACAGTCCCAATTTCTTACAGAAGGAAACCATTTTCTTGTCGATAAATTTGCATTCTCAGCTATCAGGAACAGCACTAGAAACAATAAAATCTCGCGGCCGATGCTGAGCTCAGCCCTCTTCTTAATGTTGTAGAAAGGTCATTGTCTTATGTGAAAGTAGTTCGCATTGCGGCTTATATGAATCGATTTATTAGCCGACGGAAAAATATGTCTTGGAACTCAATTTGCACGTCAAATGGCAAACAGCATTTCTGAAGGTAGTTGAAACTGTACAAAATACAATGCTGGCGGATGAAATTTTAAAACTACAAAAATTAGCTAATATGCGTGCTGGAATTTAAAAATTAAATTCCTTTTTTATCTGTTGAACAGTTTTGCGTTTTTATACACTTTTTGTTGCGAGTAGTCGTCTTCTACATGCCCCCATTGCTCACAATGCTGAATTTCAAATTCATTGGTTGGACTTCCAAGACAATCAATTTGGCTAATCAACCCGTCACAAGTGCAGCGTCATCGCACGGCAGTGCGTTATGATTTTCACAATATCCCGAAACTTTTATAACAGATAATCGGTATTTTACCAAGAGATCGATTGCATGGAAAAATACCCTTTGAAGTGATTGAGGTGTTTATTTTCGGCCAGTTAAAGTTTATCTTTGCATTCGGGGAAAGACGCCAATAAAGATATATGAAGCAGTGTTTGTCTGCTTCGCATCCAATCCTGTCCATCTGGAAATAGTGAAAGATTTGAC
Organism: Drosophila elegans; assembly: GCF_018152505.1. NCBI lineage: Eukaryota > Metazoa > Arthropoda > Insecta > Diptera > Drosophilidae > Drosophila > Drosophila elegans. Next base: position 756,110 of record NW_024545760.1, on the reverse strand, counting down.
TTCTAATACATTTATTCTATGCTTATCAAGGATTGTGGGTCGTCGGAGTCTTGTCTCAAACTTTATTGCGACAACGCCACACATATTGTGGGTGCTGCTCGATTTCTGAACTAGCTCCTTTTTTACACCAACGACTACAGCATAATGCTGTATGCTGCGACCCACTGATTCACCATCTAATTCCTCCCACCCAGGGCTCAACATATAGGCGGCGTTTGGGAGGCCTTTGATAAATTGGCCAAGCATCTGGTTCTCAAGGCTATGGGCAGCGTTATTGTGAAGGAGGACGTGCTCCTTAGTGGAGGTTCTGAAATTAACGTTGGACAGTGGCAGTTCCAACGAGGGAGAGGTTGTCACGCCGGCTTCTCTGCTAGAAGTCACAACGCAAGCAACGATTTTGAAGAGACTAGTCGAGGGTCTATCTACTAAGCCTACAGCAGCGGCGGAAAAGTTCCAAAGGCTTGGACAATCTTTAGATCGGCACAGTCGTGGCAATCCATGAAGACAACGTTTCCGCAGCACCGAAGCGAGAAGCTCTGCACCTCAGCAGCTCCGACGCCTCAGAGGCACCCAACCATCGACATTACCGATTATACTTTAGTTTTATCCAACTGTAAAAAATATAAGTATAGTTTATAGCGTTTATTGGGGAAAGGGGAAACCGATCTATAGAGGAAAAAAAGTTCTGTTTCGAACCCTGGGAACGGCGAGCTTAACCGCCTCCCCAAACAGGGTCGTTACAATGGCGCCCGAGCAAATAAAAGACAATTGATAGTAACCTCGAATAAGAACACCAAAGATCGCTTACCCTCTTCCTCAACACAGCACACAATAATCAAAATGGCAGTCAAGTTAGAACTCGACGCTCGATGTAGTTAGGAAAACTTTCTGCAAATATAATTCTCATTATTTTATAAATCCACCACTCTGTTATAACTCACCAAATTTTATGTAAAGAGAGTCACGAAAGATTAATATCATATTTTCTGGGCAATAATTTAATAATTTACAAATATTAACTTAAAGTAATACCATTGTCAGCATTGAGCATTGTAAAGTGAAAAATTGAATTAGAACTCATTGTACATAGTATTTAACAATCCATGAAGTGCTCCTTTTATCGTTTTATTTCTAAATGGTGGAAAAAAAAAACAAAGAGCAACTTTGCTCATCTTTGACAACTCAAAATTGTCGCAACACTACTCACAGACTGTGCCTTGGACTGGTGGCATACCCAACCAACCCCAATGCCATCATGGAGTACATTCAAAAATGAATTCATGGAGTACTACAGACCAACGGACCACGAGGAAAAAGCAATGGAAAGTATCAGACGTTAGCACCAGGGTGAGAATGAGCCAGCGAAGCAATATACGCGAGAACTCCGGAAAATCGTGAGATTCACTACGCTCACATAAGAGAAAAAACTGGAGTGAGTCTACCGAAACAACCGAGTGGAGTTCAAACGGTATGCTAAAAGTGGAGAACGTCGAGCACTAGCGGAATACCTCCGATTAGCCGAGGCCCTCCAATCACAGGAACACACAAGACAACAGAGAACATAACAAGCGCCGGAAACTTACTGGGGACACCAGCAACAACCAGGAATTTACTGGAGACCATCAAGAAACCAGTGGAGACCCCAGGAGCAACCACAGCACTAAACAGAGGCGTCACAAGATCTTTTGACATTAACAATAGTTGCTCGAGGTGCAAAGCAATGGGACACATAGCACGTGGATGCAATAACCAACCAAGACTTTTTTTGTGGGTATGCGGACAGGATGGAATACGTACAATTCGTTTCTGTCTCCGGAATGAAACGACGAGAATCGACAGAGGCCCATGGGATCAGAGCGGGCATCCAGGGAACACACCACACCCGCAACGTAAATAAAGTCCGACGGTCGACGCCTGCTCGCACAAGTGAACATAGGCAACACAGGAATTCGCAGTGCAATGGACACAGGAGCCACACGAAGTTTCATCGGCAAAGAATTAGCCAACAGAATAGCCAGACATGGAAAAATAAAGTGAGTTACCGAAGTCATCAGACTTGCACAAGGAACAAACCGGACAGTCACAGAGGCGATAGAAGTACCAATACAGCTTGGGAAACAAACAAGAACAACAGCACTACCAGTCCTCGACGAGGTGATCGGAGACCTGCTACTGCAAATGCAGAGGCATCACAGCAATAATAAAAAAGAACAAGAGAAACCAACGCAGGAAAAAAAAGCACAAGCACCTTGACCATCCAATAGTTTTTAGGGACTTTAGAAATATCAACTATGACCTTTTGGACTCCACCTTTAATTTGTGCAATTGGAATGACATATATTCCCTTTCCGAAGTAGACGAACAAGTTAACCTTTTACAAAACAATATTTGTTATTTATATAACTGTGTCGTACCTGTTCGTAGCAAAGTTATTCGTTTTTCTGAAAAACCATGGTTCCAAAGAAACATCAAAGACGCAATATTACAGCGTGACGGGGCGTACAATAAGTGGAGAAGGTACAGGACACCTGAAGCTTACGCAGTGTTCAAGTCATTGAGAAAACAAGTGACCAAACTTACTGACACCGCCAAGGCAAATTTCTATTCCCATAAATTCAACAACGCATCTTCCACTGCTCAGACATGGAAAATAATTAAAAACCTGGGAATATGCAAAGTTAAACCAAGCCTTGAACAAGACATAAATGTAAATGAACTTAATAAAAAGTTCTTAAGCTGCACAGTACCTGAAATCACTGAAAATAAATATCTGAACCCACGATTTAGGTTTATGTGTGTTACTCCTTTAATCCATTGATGTCCTTCAAAGTATACTGAGTATACTGACGCCACTGGGTCTGACAACATAAACCCTAAATTTATAAAAATTCTGCTGCCAAAAATCCTGCCATACATAACCTATACCTTTAATACTGTACTGAAAAAATCTACTTATCCGGACTGTTGGAAAACGGCAAAAATAATTCCGATTCCTAAATCAAATAATGAGTACAGACCCATCTCCATTTTACCATACCTATCAAAGGTATTTGTGCATCTCATGACCGATCAAATTAATAAATTTATGTCCGACAATACAATGCTTACTAATAATCAGTCTGGTTTTAGGAAAAACAGAAGCTGTACCTCAGCTATTATAAAAATTGCAGACGACATAAGGGAACAAATAGACGAAAACAATGTTACACTCTTAGTTTTACTGGACTATAGTAAGGCCTTCGATACAGTAAACCATAATGTCCTTTGTGCATAACTACGTAATATGTTTATGTTTTCTAAAACTTCTGTCAAACTTGTGTCTTCGTACCTACAAAATCGTCGTCAATCTGTCGTCTTCATATGTTAATCGTGGTGCACCCCAAGGGTCCGTGCTGGGTCCCTTATTGTTTGCCTTATATGTTAATGACCTTCCCAATGCGTTATCTGAATGTAATGTACACTTGTATGCTGATGATGTCCAAATGTATGTGAGTCGTCCTTTAAACAGAATAAATGAATGTATAGATGTTTGTAACAGAGAACTTGAACTTGTAAATGAGTGGGCCGGCAACAATGGACTTGGGATCAACCCATCAAAATCAAAATGTCTTGTCATAAGTAAAAGAAAGATAATTTTTAACAATTTGCAGCCACTGAGTATGAATAGCACGCCACTTGACTACGTTGATACAGCTGTAAACTTAGGTTTTACATTCAACAGAACTCTTACCTGGAATGATCATATTAAAAAGTCTGTAGGGAAAACATATGGCATAATAAGGACATTATCCGTAACTAAAAATTGTCTGCCCACCCATATACGTTTACTAATAGCTAAAACCTGCATTGTTCCAGCGCTATTTTATGGAGTAGAAGTTTTTTCAAACTGTGACACTACCAGTAAGAACAAAATTAAAGTTCTATTTAATTGCATAGCCAGGTATATATTCAACCAACCACATACAGATCACGTATCCGAATTTTCGCTGAAAATATTCGATATCTCGCTAAATGAATGGATAAAGATGCGGAACTTAATTTTTCTGCAAAAAAATATTTTCCAAAAAGAACCTTTGTATCTTTTCGAAAAACTTCAATTTACATCCTCTAAAAGAGCAAACAATCTTACTTGCATAAGACCTAGATCATTGACATCCGAAAGACAATCTTTAATTAATGCTATTCGATCATGGAATCAGCTCCCAAACCATCTTAAAAATATTAGCAGTGCCACGCAATTCAAGATAAAATTATTCACACACCTTAAAAACACTAGTACGTAAATTAAAGTAAAAATAGAAGGCGACTTAGGTTAGTTTTTATGAAAATTAGTTTTAAGTATAATGTAACAATTAAAAATTTGCAAACTCGTAGTGACTAGCGCATTAACTTATAAGTTCCAAACTTGTAGCGTTAGGATGAAATTTTATAATAAATACAAATACAAAATACAAGAGACATAGCATCGGATCACTAGCAACAAGCTATTTAACAGAGGCAGAGATTCAAGAAACCCTCAAAATTAAATTGGATATGATGAGCCAAATCAAAGGAGTATTGTCAACCACAAAATCTTTATGAAGCTTGACCGCTCAATCAAACAAAGGTATTACCCTCGAAACCCGGCAAAACAATCAATCATAGATAAACAAGTGGACGAACTCCGCCAGATGAAGTGGCTGTTTTAATTGCTGCTTGATTCCTTTCGACCCCTTGCAGTCATTAAACCCTCATTAAACCCTCGCATTCTGCTTATAGCTCGCCAGTAGTAATCGTAGATAAGAAAAACACTGAATGGAGACTATGCATAGACTACAGGCAGCTGAACGAGCAGAACGAGATGCATACCCAGTACCTCGACTAGATCACATACTCAATCAGTTACGGGAGGAAAAAGTATAAGCCCACTAAATCTGAAAAGATACCGATGGACGAAAATAGTAAACAGTACACCGTTTTTAGTGAACCAGAACGTGGACTGTCTCAATGGAAAAAAATGCCTTTCGGATTATGTACAGCCCCAGCCGCTTTTCAAAGAGCCCTGGACTCAGTCATCGGACCAGAGATAGAACCATTCGCATTCGCAATCTGCCGAGTAACGCTTACGTACTGCAGTAAACCTTTTCAGTATTCTGGTTACGTAGAGATGTTCTGATGTAGAGATGAGTTTGAGTCAAAAACCGCCAGCTGGAGTGGCTATTTTAATTGCTGCTTGATCCCTTTTATAGTTTATATGTTCAAGACAGACGTTCTATCACGATGTGGGTTGGCCGATTGCGCACTGCTTGATCCGTCGTATTGGAGCTATGCAATGGCCGGTTGCGCACTGCTTTTTCGTGTCTCATCGAGTACGTAGTGTTCGGGGTCGTTGGGAGGAACGACCTACTTGGTTTTCTAGTGGGTTGTGGGAGTATAGGGCATCGTTAGTTTCGACCTGACGTATATTCCGTATAGCCACTACCAAGGCTATCTTCCAGAACACTTACCGGGCTATTCATCCTTGTTGATGTTCCCTCGAGCTTCGTCGGACGCAAGTGACGGTTTGGGGCTGTGTCTCCGCTTATACAGGCGCCGTGTAGTGTGACCAGTGCGGTTTGGCGGGGACTAACTATCCATATCTCCGCTGAACCAGTCTGACCAGTTGTCGTTCGCTTTGGGCGCGCGTTTGAATAGTTGTGCGGGCGTAGGATTTCCAAATAAAAGACCATTGTTTTGCAATGTTCTCTTTGGTGTTTATTTCTGTTTTATGTTATTTATATTGTTGTGACGGTGGGCGCTTAGGAAGTCGAAGTCTTCGTTGTTGTCACGTTAATGTGACCGTCTCTCCGATTCGGACTCTAGTCACTGAGTCCCCGACGTTACCCTTCGCGTTCCTCGGTTTCGTGGACGCCAAGTGGCCTTGAGGAGGGCTTCCGCCACTTTCTCCTCGCGTTGACCGGTTACTTGGGCTCCCACTCCTCGACTGTATCCTCCGATAGGTCTTTTAATTTTACGTCAGGATACTCAAGTATGGAGAGGCGTCTTGGGGTCACCCATTTTGTCTGCGGGCGCTGGAAATCGGCGAGTTGGTGGCGCTTTGTCCCGGCTGTTGTCATTGGATTGGAAGATCTTGATTGGTGGTTTAGGCTATTGTCCTTCTCCGTTGCCATGTGTCTGCCGTGTTGTCGTCGGGGTGTTTGATGATATGGGCTGTTGATTGTCTCCCGACTGGTGCTGCCCTGGTCGGCCTCCTTACTCCTGCTACAGACGCTTCCTGTACTTTGCGAGTGAGTTGATTAATTTGTTGTCCATGCTGTAACGGATCTTGGTCTTGGCGCTAGCTTGGCTACGAACCGAATAGCCGCTTTGGAGAATAGGTGTTGTCGTTCCCATACGAGATCTCTTATCTTGGGCCTCCAGTCCCACTTCCGTAGGTTATATGCTATGCTTTGCTTGAACAGGCTTCCTGGTAGGCGTATCTCACGTCCGCATAACAGATACGCGGGGCTATATCCTGATGACTCCGACCTGCTGCTGTTGATTGCCATTCAGATCTCGGGTAGCCAGTCATCCGACCGTGTGTGTTCCGTTCCAAAGAATTAGGCTATCATGGTGGTGATTGTCCCTTCTGCCGGGTTCTCTTGGGGAGTGTATGGGGCTGTCAGCTGGCGAACTATTCCCCATTTCTGGAGTTGAGCCTTAAACTTGTTGCTCGTGAACGGTACTTCGCTGTCCAAGATAAGTTTTTAGGATTTTTTTATTTATTTATTTATTCGCCAAAACAATGTTTACTGGCTACATTTCAAAAATATTCAACTAATTGTTTGTTGGAACTGAAGTCGAATCGCATGCTAGGTTGTAAAGCATTATATAATCGAAGAGCCCGACAAATAGGCTCATTAAGGTCGTAGTTAGTCCTACAGTGCTTAATAAAAAATGATTCGTGAGAACGTAAAGATCTGCATGGCACACAAAAGTCTATCTTGGAAAGCAACACAGGGCTGCCAGCAGGAAGGTAATATAAGATTAGTAAGGCTTGTCTTCAAGGCTAGAAAGATGGACAGATGTCGTCTGCAAGAATAAGATGGCAAAGGGTCAGCAAAATTGATTGAAAAAAGGGCAAATTTGAGAAATTTTTCTTGAATGCGCTCAATTCTATTAACGTGCGAAGAAGCCGTAGGGTTCCATATGAACGAGGCATAATCTAATTTGGTGCGCACAAGTGCTGAATAGAGTGTAAGTTTAGTATAAGGGTCAAAATTCATACTATTTCGCCTAACGAACCCAAACATAGCATAGGCTTTGGGTATAATATAGTTAAGGTGCTCAGCAATAATAAATTTAAATTAGGTGAGTCTAATGCTCACTTTGGTGTGGAAAAAGCTGTCAGTACAATGAATAGGGACTTAAAATAACAGAAGTGCGTTTGCTATATCTTACGAAATAGCATTTATTTCAGTTAAGTGGGAGCAAACTATTCACACACCACGAACTAACGAGGTTCAGGTCAGCTTGAAGCAGGTCAGTGTCAGCAACTGGACGGATCGAAAGATCTTAATATCATCAGCATATAAAAAATATTCTGAGTTCATAAAACAGCAGGAAACGTCATTAATAAATATTATAAAAAGAAGAAGGCCAAGGGCACTACCTTGAGGAAGGCCTGAAGTTTCAAGAAATGGGCAAGAAAGATTACCATTAATGTTGACCCGATAGGTCCTCCGATCCAAATATGATACAATCATTTTATCAATGAGAGATGAAATCCCAATTGCCGAAGCTCGGCAATTGCTTTATGGCAAACTTTATCAAATGCTTTTGCAAAATCCAAGTAAATATAATCTATCTGACACTGACGTTGAAATTCACTGAGACAATAATTACTAAAAACAGCTAAATTTGAGGTAGTAGACCTACCTACCTACCATGCTGATTGGCCGAAATGTAGGGCTTAACAAGAAAGGAAAGAAAGCTTGGTGATAATCCGCTCAAAAGTTTAGATATGTTAATTTAGCAATGTGTCGATACTTAATGATAAGGCATTTACTACCCGATTTATGAATTGGTGTAACCGTGGCTTCTTTCCAGTGACAAGTCAAAAATTAATTTTAGAGGCTGACAAAGTGCTGAGACACAATTTTTTAAGAAGCAGGGAGAAATCCCATCCAGGTCAGGCTTATTATTATCATCAAAAACGTCTACCGCTTGATGAATAACATCGAAGGACACTGAAAAAATTCCAATATTAGGAAGAAACGGAATATTAGTCAACGTCTCTAGATGGTTCCAATCACTAGGAGATTTGCCACACCAAACTCAGAGGAAACAGTAAAGATATCAATAGTCATGGACGAAGGTATAGAAGACAAATTCTTTTTTGAATTAACAAACTTCCAGAAAGTTTTTAAATTTTGTTTAAGACCATTATCAACATTGATAATGTACTGGTTGTACAGAAATTTATTTAAAAATTCACACTCCCGCTTGTGCTGACTGTATCGTTCCCAGTCTAAAAAATTACGAATTGCCATATATCGTTTGTAAAACTTATTACGAAGGTTTATATATTTCTTTAGACCACTTGTGTTCCATGGCAGCTTATAAGGACTCCAGAGGACAATTCCTTTTGAGAATATCAGAACTAATATTAAGACAATTTAAATAGCAAACATCAACACTAGCATGCGACAAAACTAAAGAACAGCGAGTAGATTATTTTCATTAAATGTGTAAAATGGGACTTGAGGTAATTCATGCTCAAAAGTATAAAATTGTAAATTTAATTGCAATGGTATATGATTAACATCGCACTTCGAAATAGGACATTCACATAGGCTTATATAATAATTGATTTCTGAATTAACAATAACTAGATATTATAAGCTATTTCAACTTTTAAAGATTATGTTTATCTGGGTTAAGCCCATACTGAACAAGTCATAAATTAATAAGATCTTATGTGGTAAGTGAACGTTTCTGGAAATTAACCCACCCAAAAATTAAGCACCCAAAAAAGGGAGCTTAGGTTAAAGTCACCCAATACGCAAATATGATCGATATCCAGTAGCCCTTGATGTACGCATGAAATGTTATCCAAATGTGCCTCATGGAGGCTGTAGTCGTCGCTGTTAGGTGGTATGTATGATGCAATAAATACAACTTTTTCATGTGGCCCATGAACTGAAACGCAAAGCAACGACGCGACACGAGGAAGCACTGTACAACCGGCCATTGCACAGCACCAAAGCGACGGAGCAAGCAGTGCGCAACCGCAGAGCAAATGCAACGAAGAAAGCAGAACACAACTGGGTCCTTCCGCAGCGCCGAAGCAACGAAGCAAGCAATACACAACTCGGTCTTTCCGCATCACCGACGCGACAAGCAGTACTTAGCTGTGCACTTCTGCAGCGCCGACGCCTCAGAGGCACCCAACCATCAAAATTACCGATTATACTTTAGTTTTATCCAACCGTAGTAAATATTAGTATACTTTAAAGCGTTCTTTCTCTGTGTCATAATTGGGGAAAGGGAGGTGAACCGATATATAGAGGAAATAAATTTCTGTCTCGAACCCTGGCCACGGCGAGCTATACCGCCTCAAGAAACAGGGTCGTTATACAACAACAACAATCGCTATAATTTGCAGAAGGGTAACATCTACACTTGGCTGCCTCCCACTAGGCAGAGGAACTTATAAACTGACTGCGAGGGATCAAAATTGATCTAGCAGCACAAGTGATCTAGCAGCAGCAATTAAAACTGCTTTGGCCTCACATCTCTACGTAACCGGAACACTTTACCGCAGCACGTAAGCGTTTCTCGGCAGATTGGCCACTATATCCATATGGCAGTTGTCCTCACGTCAAAAAAAAAAAAATAAATAAATAAATAATAAATAAATAAAAAAATAAAACAAGAAAAGTTCATATACCCTTGGAGCTATTGCAAAAATTAAATATTCTTGAACAGATTAAAATTATGATTGAATTGCGTACATGTTCAAAAGCATTGAAGCTATGATGATTTGCAGCTCAATTATTTGATAGTTCTAATGGCATCTATATGATATCTTATTTCCGATTTAAATAAAATTAAAAGCCTAATTCTGAACTGTCAAATTTTTTAGTAAGTCAAAATTAATTATTCAAAAAAATTACAAAATAGAAAACGTGACACTTATTTTTCATTTTTTTAAATTTTTTTTTTTCCATGGAAGCTTTAAGTTATAATTGTCCGATTTCGATGATATATAATCGGTAATTCTATAATATTTAACTATTACTTTATGCCGAATAACTAAAAAAAAATATTAAAAAACAGCTATATCAGTTATATAACAGTTATAATTTTTTTTCATTTATATTTCCAATTGTTTCTATGGGAGCTGTATGCTATAGTCGTCCGATCCGGCTCGTTCCGACTTATGTATTACCTGCAATAGAAAGACATCTTTTGGGAAAGTCTTATGCAGATAGCTTTACAACTGAGAGACTAGTTTGCGTAGAAACGGACGGACAGACGGACAAGGCTAGATTGACTCTTCTAGTGATGCTGATCAAAAATATATATACTTTATAGGGTCGGAATCGTTGTAAACTTCTGACTGAAATTTTAGGGGGTATTATATGTCAAAATTAAGGTGGGATAAATTTGGTTATATAAGTTAGTCTCAGTTAACCAATCTATTGAAGCATTGTAAAACACGCGCTTTTCCTGTAGTACAGTCTTACATCACAAAGCTTCTGGAACATTGCAGTGTCTATTAAACTATATAAAAGGCTGTAAAGCAAGCAGTCGCAGACTCAGCAAACTGATGCTGCGTCGGCAGAATGTCATTTAGTCCTTTTTGGAGTCGCACTTTAGGCAATTGTGACTGTAGATTTGTAGATTTAGCAAAAGATTCTCGCGATCAATATGAGTATGAATTTATATCAACGAAAACAACTCATTTTAAACGCCAAAACGGCAATAGGCGTAACGACCCTGAGGAGTCAAACTTTATAAACTCCAGCTATTTCGGTTACAATGCTCACAATCGGTTACCATCCTTAAAACTTCCGAAATTTGACGGAAAGTATGGCGAGTACAATCGTTTCCTGGCGGAGTTAAATCATGTGGTTAACGAGGACGCCTTACTCTCAGATATTGACAAGTTTACTCATCTACTAGGTTGCCATTCCTCAAATGAGAAAATCAGATTCTGCGTCGCTTAGAGAAATTCAGCTCATCATGCAAAAGATAGACACAGACTCAAAACACGCTTATGATCTAAGTCAAAACTATGAGAAGTTTTCAACTTGAAACGACTTCTACAATACTATATGTAGGCATTGTCAGTTCCTAGAATGCAGCACAAAGTCAGGTCAGAAATCCAAGATCCCGCTGACAAGAAGACATTCCTTACGGCAAAAAAAACAGTTGTATAAAATGCGAGTCTTCGGATCATAGTATTGAATCGTGCCGTTCGTTAATTGGACTTTCTTTTGAGAAGCTCCTTGCTTGGGTCAAACAGGCAGATCTTTGTTTAAATGGTCTTCATAACGGTCATAGGGCTGCTGACTGTCCTTCCAAGTTTTGATGTAAAACTTGTCGGGGATTGCACCACACTTCGTTACATCGTTAAAGTGAAACACAAGAAATTGCACATACAAATTCAGAACTGGCAAGCGAACAACCTTGTAGTTCAACACAGGCAGTCGCGTTTCTTTCACGTCAGTCAACTCGTGCTCTAATTCCGACCGCTTATATTCTTATTCAGGATAAATATGGATTGTTCCAAATTAAGAACTGGCAAGCGAACAACCTTGTAGTTCAACACAGGCAGTCGCGTTTCTTTCGCATCAGTCAACTCGTGCTTTAATTCCGACCGCTTATATTCTTATTCAGGATAAATATGGATTGTTCCACCCGGGAAGGGCCTTAATTGATCCCGTCTCGAAAATTAATTTTATCACCGACACCTTGGCCAACCAATTGCAATTACAACGAAAACGTCACCGTGTTGAAGTTTCTGGTAATGTCAACGACCGTACGGTCACGTTTATCCTCTCAAGAATGGTCAATGCAAGACTCTGTTCCCAAAACCATAGTATTGACGCAACCCGCCAGCCGTATAGAAGCATCAAGGTGGTCTATTTTTGCCGGTATAGACTTGGCTGACCCACAGTTTTTCAAGCCACAAAAAATCGACATTTAACTAAGCACACAGGAAATATTCGCATTGCTCACTTGCGTAAAAATATCGCTAAATTCACTGCTTAACACTCCACTCGGATGGATTGACGGCGGACAAGTCGATGACAGTCCCCAAACTACTTCAAGGGCCAACGTTCTTGTGTGCAACATTTCTGAGTCTCAACAGCTAAATAAAAATTTGAAAAGATTCTGAGAAATTGAAACATTTGCAGAACCTTTTTAAAAACCGTACTCAACTGAAGAAGAAGAATGCAATCGACATATTTGTCAAAACTCATACTTTCTCAAGAGTGGGCGAGAAAAATCGCCGGAGCAGTTGGGATATTCTGCTGAAATCGCCAATTTTTGCAAATAGAGCGTCGTGTTCAACGATTGCCTGATCAGAAACAAATGTATTGTGACTTTATACAAGAATTCAAAAACCGGGGGTACATGCAGCCTGAACCTAGTTTTGACTCAAGCCAGGCACACTACGTAATCCCACGTCACGCTGTTCCGCGTCCAGATAGCTCAACGACAAAATTGCCTGTCGCTCTTGACTCATCAGAAAAACCTTACTCTAACCCTTCTTTCATTTCGATCGCACCGACATGCTCTAACGGCGGACATAACCAAAATGTACCGGCAATTCGTTGTAGATCCTCAAGACTGCAAGTTTCAGATAATATTGTGGAGAAACAAAAATTTTAACCCGTTGTAGTTATTTCACCGCCACTTATGGGCTTGCGTGTGCACCTCTCCTCCCCATCAAAAGCTTTAATTTCACTAACGACATGTATGTCGATGACCTCCTTACTGGAGCTGACTGTATTGACAACTTAAGCATTAAGATTGATGAAGTTACTAGAATTTTGTCTCGCGCCGACTAAGAGTTAGCCAAATGTATTTTCAGCAAATTGGATAAGAATATCCAAGAACAACGTGGATTCGCTGACGAATCGCAGAGAGCATACGGTTGTTGTATATATCTTCGCTCTTGTCAAAGTGGATCAGTAGAATCGCATTAACTTATAGCCAAGTCGAAAGTTTCCTCCATCAAGGTCACCTCTCTGCCACGATTGGAGCTGTGTGCAGCATCAAATCTTTGCGATACGTGTATTTTGGACAGTCTCCAGAATTGTATTACTGTATTGGCTCATGCTTATGCACTCTTCGCAATTGAATTGCTTTGTGGCTAATCGGATTTCAGCAATTCAAACCAAATCGTCGATCACTCTCTGGCGTCATGTGCCAGGAAAGAAAAACCCTGCTGACATTATGTCCCGTGGGCCCTGCCCGTGAGAATTGGAGAACATCTTTTGCCATAGTCGTTGAGAATCGAAAATCTTCATCGTTCAAATGTACTGGATCTGAGGAAACCATTCTCGATCGAATTATATGTAGGATCTCTTCTTATCAATGTTCTCTGAGAATCACAGCTGACGTTTTGCGGGTGTTCAACAAAGTTCCTGCAAGCAAAAATCGTAGCGTCTCGAAAGCAGTTTAAATGCCAGCAATCAAGTTGCAGCAATCGTTCCTTTTTATCGTAGGGCTGATTCAACAGCAAATTTATGCAAAGGAAATAGATAGTTTAGGGAAGGGTAGAGTCCTCAGCCTGGATCTTCAGAAGCTAACACCATTTCTTTCGGAAACAACAACCAGTAGCCGCACTGTGACCCTAATTCGTATGGGAGGTCGACTAGAAAATATACCTACCTTAATTGCCAACGGATCACAAATTCACCCAAAAATTCGTCGAATTTTTTCACGCAAGGCCAAAGGCGCTTGTCGCCTCCAAGTTTGGATCGTCAATTCTCGACGAATTGTTAGCAAAGAAGTGCGGAACTGTATCCACTGCTATTTGCTGAACCAAATCATGGGGTCCCTAAGACAACCTGTCTCTGGAGCCGGACTGTGTGGTCCATGTAAAATTAGTATTTTTTACTAATACCTTTATTCTCTGTTAAAAGCGTTTTAGCAGGCGGAGAAGTTTTCGAATATTTTGCGAAAACGCAACCAACTTCGTTGGAACACGCTCCCAATTAGAGGAATTTAAGATACAGCACTTCAGCCAGCAAGAGTTAAAGAACCTACAAATCTTCACCGCCTCCAACGGCGTTAAATTTAGTTTCATCCCACCTCGAACACCACATTTCGGCGGACTATCGGAGGCGACCGTGGAATCTTTAAAGCTTTTAATAGTCAAAATCACTGGTCAGTCACACCTTACGTACGAGGAACTGCAATTGATGCCGAAGCTGTTGTTAATTCACGACCTATTGCGGCCCCCGCAGAAGACCCCAACGATGGAGAAGCTCATACTCCGAGGCATTTTTTGGTCGGTACGTCAGTAAAAGAGCCAAGTTTAGAAGAACGCAACGTGTGACGCCTGACCCGTTGGCAACGAGTCACTTACATCAAACAACAATTCTGGGAGCTCTGTCGACGTGACTACCTTGACACCCTGCAGGTCCGCAGCAAGTGGCTTTTTCCGATAGCGAACATAGTTCCTGGGCAGCTGGTCCTGATCCATGATGACAATGCTCCACCCCAACAGTGACCCATGGGTCGCTTCACTCACACTTGCTTTGGAGCTTACGGAAGGGACCGAGGTTCGACATCAAAACAGCTAAAAGTGTCATTCGTCAACCAATCCCCAAGGTCGCACTTCTGACTTTAACACCTATTAATTGAAATAACTGATGTCCTTACGTTTGTTTGTTAATATTTAAATATTATTCCAATATATCAAATTTCTTGAGGAACAGTGTTTGCGCACTTGGCGCTTTTATTTGAACTTACTAGTTGTAGGGCGAGAGCGGGAGCCAATAAAGCTTTCGTCCGTTTGCTCTTGCGAATACGCCCCGTCTCGTCACCTTAGCGTAAGTTAGGTTCTAAGAGAAATTATTGAAATATTAAAGTTAGTGATCAATCGAACTTCAGCGTAACCACTCCCTTTTCGTCGTCGCATTTCGCACAAGTTTTTTTTCACAAGTTATCGCAAAATAAATCAATAAATCAATCAATAAATCATCAAATAGTCCGCCTCTCTCTGGCTCATGGCCCTCATCAGCCAGGTTGCTGATCTAGCTCAATATATACACAATTTAAATACCTTCGTTGCATGACATTTAATTAGTTACAATTAACACTTGACATTTCTTCAAGTTACAAATCAAGCAACAATGCATATAATGGACGCCACAATATTAGAAAAGTCTTGCCATTCACTAATAACTAAAATAAATTAATTATTTTTATTTTAAATAATTAAAGTGATTTAATTGAAAATCATATCATATGGAGAGCATACGATGTAAATAAAATTATTAATTTCCCTTCTAATTTTTTTGAATGAATGTATAACGTATAATACTTAGTTATTCCTTATAAATTTATTTTTACGTTATATCTATATATTTTCTATAAACCTTTAAATCCACATCTTGAATCCCTTGTATAAAATGAAAATAAATGAAGTTTATGAACACATTAAAAACTTGGATAAGAAATATAATTTGTTCTTAAATTAAAAGAAATACAATGCTACCAAATAATAATGAAATAAATGACATTTTAAGTTAACTATCTTCTAGGATAATCAAATAAAACTGAAAAATGTAAAATGTATAACAAATTAAATATAAATGTTATTCCTGGGTATTACTGAAATCAAATCCTTAAATCACTACCAAATGTAGAGTTCTAGTGCATTTTAGACGTCACGGTAGGGTGGGGTACAAGTCCACTAGCAAGCACCTTAGTGTGCCTCGATGTCGTTAAATGACTTTTTTTATACATTTTGTCCTAATTAAGAAAGATTAGGGAGTAAAGATTCCCTTTTCTTGTATTTTTTCCTAACAGACTAGTTGAAAGGCTTTTCCCAATATTGTCTTTTGAATCTACTTAGGTGAGCACGGAACAGAGTATCCTTTCCTTGACCCTCACTTTAGCCGACGAGGATGTGCTGGAACAAGTGCGTGCTTCACAATTTGATTTACCTTATCATACAAACAGTCATGTGTTTTAAACGTTACTTGCTGTAAAGTCTAAAGGAACCTACGAGAGAAAATCTTCACCAGGTCTTTCCAAGACTTAAGAAAGCAACTATCTTAGTTGAACCTTCTCAAGAACCTACTAACTCATCGACCATTTGGCACTGAATCGACAATATCTAGAAAACACAACGTGTTTGCAAATGTACTCTTGCAACAACCCGTCGAGACTCTTCAACGAATAACCCATGCGGAAAACCAGTGTAAGTGGATAAGACGCAAACTCCAGGAGGTTTGCGACGACCTTCTGAGAGTTGTCGGGGGTTACATGATCGAAAACGAAAAACTTAACGCCATCTTGGACATCGGCCGGACGATCAAGACTACATACCATGGAATCTTTGCGTACCGTCTGACTACCGACCAGATCCTACAAGAATGTTGCGATGCTCCCACGGCAGGGCATCTAGGAATTCCGAAGACTATTCTCCGGTTTGCACAGCGGTTTAATTGGTCCGAGATGTGGGCAGCTACCACACCGCTTCGTATTTTCCGCGAGAGAACCATACCGAACTGGATATAAGGACCATCAAAAAAATGATATCTCACTACGTCGAAGAAAATCAAAACACCTGGGATCTTCTCAACTCTAGCCCGAAATTCATCTTTCACGGCCGAAAACCACAAACTACCACATGACTGCTAGGACAGCGTCACTGCTGTCTCCGGGACAGCACCCCCAACTTCTACACAACAGGCAGATCAGATACAAGACGTCTACCGCATGGTGCGGAATAATATATAGTGAGCAAGCCAGGAACATGGTCGACAACACAATCTTAGTCGCCGTGAATGAAAACCTACACTCGGTCCCTCAGCAGCGCCGACGCAACAAAGCAAGCAGTACACAACTCGGTTTTTCCGCAGCACCGACGCAACAAGCAGTACGTAGCACTGCACTTCCGCAACGACGACGCCTTAGACGCACCAAACCATCGAAATTACCGATTAAACTTAAGTTTTATCCAACCGTAGTAAATATTAAAAAGCTTTAAAGCGTTCGTTCTCTGTGTCATTATTGGGGAAAGCGAGGTAAGCCGATATATAGAGGAAATAAATTTCTGTTCCGCACCCTGGCCACGGAGAGCTATACCGCCTCCCGAAATTACAATCGCTGTAATTTGCACAAGTTCCAAAAATACACTTGGCAGCCTCCCACTAAGCAGCGGACAAAACATTGGCGACCGTGACAGGTCGGCTGTCCTGAACATATAAACTGACTGCGAGAGAAAACAAAACATAAAAGGTTTACCACGGCACGTAAGCGTTACTCGGCAGATTGACCACTATATCCACATGTCAGTTGTCCTCACGTCAAAAAAAATATAATTAAAATAAAACAAGAAAGGAAGCAGACTTCGGCAAGCCGAAGTTCATATACCCTTGCAGATATTGCAAAAAATAAATATTTTAGAAAACATTAAAATTATGATTAACTTGCGTATATTAAAAAAAATTGAAACTATGATGATTTGCAGCTCACTTATTCGATAGTTCCCATGGCAGCTCTATGATATCTATTTCCGATTTTAATAACATTAAAAGCATAATTCTAGACTGTCAAATTTGTCAATAAGTCAAAAAGAATTATGAAAAATATTACAAAATAGAAAAGTGACATTTTTATAAAAATTTTTTTTTAAATATTTGTATTGATCCCAAGGAAGCTTTAAGTTATAGTTGTCCGGTTTCGATGATATATAATCCGTAATTTTGAAATATTTAAACATTACTTGATCTCGAAGAACTAAAATAAATATATATATATATATATATCAGTTTGATTTTTTTTTCATATATATTTTCAATTGTTCATAGTTGGTCCTCAAGAACTAGTGGGATGGTTCGAAGGGAGGCTTAGCTGAGGCCACCAGGCGGGTCGCAGGTTGCGGATAGCGAACGACCTTCTGGGAAGGTTAGTTGCGAATAAGCGTAAGCAAATAAGCAACCCCGGACAAACAGCGGGTATACCGATGGAGGTATACCGACAAGACGCTTGTTTGGCCGTCTTAACACCGTAGCCTTACACACCCCCTCCCTCACGACTACCCACCTCCATCCTATCCCCCCACATCTCACCTCGGTGCCGGACTAAGGTGTCATTCGACCCGTGCCGATAGTCAGCCTGGCTGGGGGCCCGAGTTAACAAATAGCCCAGTCGCAAACGGAGGGTTCAGGCAAGTGGCGACCGCCTGTCCTAAGTACGCCTTACCCGGGTACAGCGGATCTCTGCCCGGGCGGACCTCATACTTCTCCGCAGCTCGTGGGACCACATGAAAAGAAGTAAAGAAATAAAAATCCCGCAGGATATCCCTGCAACCGGTGTCGCAAGACACTTTGAGGAAAGATCCCTCGAAGGCGACAGACCCCAGGCGGCAGCGCACCCGCCTAGGACTACACCAGCAGCCCAGACATTCCCAGCCAGGGAGCGTGGGGTGCCAGCAGGAGCTACCCTGCCAGCACGCCCACCTCTCGCATCTGATAGGCCAACCTCTATCAGGCAGCTGAAGAAGCAGGACGCTCTTCCAGCCCTGGGACAGCCCGGAGGACTGGACGACCCCAACAGGCGTGGCCTGCCAGGGTCAAAGGTAAAGTGGTACCTGAGGTACCTCATGCAGGGCATGACACCAGAGGAGGCCTTGAAGAAGTCAAAGGAGCCGAGGGAGCAGCCGGCATTGGGGACAGCACCGGTTGGTAAACGGCTGAACACCAGCCGCACACCACCGACGGACACCCCCAAAAGGTCTAGGCACGGCCCGGGGGCTAGTGAGACGTCCTCACGGGTCCCTGAGCAAGAGGGGCCTAGCACATCAGCAGCAGCGGCAGAAAAGGCAAAAGTGCGGGCCAGGAAGATACCTTCCCAGCCCCATCAAAACCAGAAGCCGACAACCGCTGGAGGAAGACCCTCTAGCTCGGCACCGCCGGTCATCGGACCCCGTCCGACTTACGCGGAGGCTGCCAAGAAAGCCACCCTCATCAGGGTGGCTATACTCCCGGAGGGTTTCCCGGCGGCCAGCCTGACCGCAGAGGAACTATCCGGGCTTCAGGAGTCGGTCATGGTCGAGATGCTCACGTCAGCGTGGAGCGGTCCCGTCGTGTTCAGGGGAATCCACTTCAGGGTGGGTTACCTGATTATCGACTGCCTGGATGAAGGCTCAGCTGAGTGGCTCAAGATTGCCGTACCTCAGCTGCGGACGTGGAAGGGAGTACCCCTAGAGACCCGCACGGGAGCAGACATCCCGGCAGCATACAACGCCACGTTGTTCTGCCCGAGGAGCTCCGACCGGACCAATGAGGAAATATTGGCCTTCATTGGTTTCCAAAACCGGGTCGAGACGGACGCCTGGAAGGTCATCTCCAGGAAGAACGACGGAGCTGGTGCACTCCTGGTCGTAGGGATGGACCAGACCGGAAGGGATGAGATAGTGGAGCGTGACCACAAACTCAACTTCCGGTTTGGCCACGTCACCGTGAGCGGTCTGAAAAAGACCAAGAGAGCTCCGGAAGAGACGCCCAATGACGGCACATGCAAGGCTGTCGAGGATACCCTCGAACAACCGAATGTGGAGCCGAAGTCACAGCGTGGTGAACAGGATGAACAATCCATCACCAGCATGGACATTGGGGACGACCAAGAGGATGGACACCCTATGTCATCCCAAGAGCTGGCCCAGGAGCTCCTCCTGGACGAAAGCTGCGAAGAAGCCGAGGTTACCGTGATAGCCGGTGGTGGAGAGACTTGCTCTCTCTCTTCACCAGACCTCACGGAGCATCAAACCTCGGAGTGATGGCTGCAACAAGCAGCACTCGGCTAGCCCAGGTAAACATCCATCGGGCCAAAGCAGCATCTGCTGTCTTGGCGAGGATGTTCACCTCCCAACACCTCGGGCTAGCCCTTGAACAGGAGCCATGGTGGCACCATGGCATAAAAGGCCTGTACACGAAGGACACTAAGGTAATATGCGATCCAGGAGGATCACCTCCCAGATCATGCATCGTTATAAGGAAAGATATCAACTATAGTATCTTTTCAGAGTTCATGAGCAGAGACTGCGTCGCCGTAACCATCAACGGCACAGAAGCTGCACCGAAACTAGCAGTGGCCTCCGCCTACTTTGCCGGGGAGGAGGCCTGTCCACCGCCAGGAATACCCGGGCTAGTAGACCACTGCCGGACGAACAAGATCCCCCTCATCATAGGATGTGATGCCAACGCACATCACGTTATCTGGGGTAGCACGGATGTCAACAACAGAGGTGAGCAATTACTAGAATTTATTTTAAACAATAACCTAGAGATCTGTAATGTCGGCGCCAGGCCGACATTTGTTACTAGGGTACGAGAAGAGGTGCTAGACATAACTCTAGTAACCAATTCTTTTAAACCCCACATTAAGAACTGGCATGTGTCACCAGAAGAATCAATGTCAGACCACAGGACAATTTTGTTTGAAGTAGCCTTCAAAACAAAAAGATGTAACCCTAAAAGAAACCCCAGAAAAACAAACTGGGACAAATTCAGGTCAACTCTAGAGCTCAATCTTTCCAACGAACCATCAGGATACCCTAGACATCCCTTGGAATTAGACAGAGCGGTAGACAACCTGGGTCACAAGATAGTAAATGCCTTTGAAGACAGTTGTCCTCTAGGTAGACAGAGGCGGGAAACAGACGCACCATGGTGGAATGCTAGTCTTGAACGACTACGAGTAACCACTCGGAAGCTTTTCAACAAACCAAAAACTGATAGAAACTGGGAACTATACAGGCAAAGCCTGACGCTCTACAACAAAGAGATCAGGAAGGCCAAACGGAAAAACTATAGGAACTTCTGTGAGGCAATAAGTAACGTCAACGAGGGCGCGAGACTGCAAAAAGCAATGGCTAAAAGTGCAGCGGATAGTAATTTAGCCCTGAGGAAAGGGAATAACACCTTCACCTCCACGGATCGGGAGAAATTAGAATTGCTATTTGACACGCATTTCCCGGGGAATACTCCCACTATGGGAAACGCAAGGCGTGATCAACATAGAACCCCCTAGGACAGTAGCCAGTGACTGGGCAACAGCCAAATCTATAGTTACGCCCGAAAAACTCAAATGGGCTATTGGAACCTTCCAACCATTTAAATCACCGGGATTAGACATGATCTCTCCAGCTTTCTTACAGCAGGGGCAGGAACTACTCCTAACCCGCCTAAGAAGACTAATGGTGAGCAGCCTAGCCCTTGGGTATATCCCAGGTGCATGGTGCAGCGCTAGGGTGGTCTTCATCCCCAAGATCGGGAAGAAAGACATCACCAGCCCAAAGTCCTTCAGACCTATCAGTTTAACTTCGTTTTGTCTCAAAACGCTGGAAAAACTGGTAGACTACAACATCAGAAGAACAGCTCTCAGAGACTGTCCGCTGCAAAACACACAGCATGCATATAGAGCAGGCCGTTCAACACTGCACTTTATCAACTATGTCGCACCCTAGAAGGGGCAATTGACAGCAAAGAAATAGCTATCTGTGCCTTTCTAGACATAGAGGGAGCCTTCGACAACACATCACATGATGCAGTTCGAGCTGCCCTGTCCAGAAGGAACATAGACACTACTACGAGCAAATGGATTGGCAACCTACTTGAATCCAGGCAAGCAACATGTACACTGGGTTCGGAAAGAGTGACAATTGCTACCAGCAAAGGCTGCCCGCAAGGAGGAGTACTGTCCCCTCTGCTATGGAGCCTGCTAGTAGATGACCTTCTCAGCAAGCTTGCTGGAAAAGGAATTCAATGTCAAGGATACGCCGATGACATCGTGATAATCGCCAGAGGCAAATTTGAAGCGACACTCTGCGACATCGTCCAACTCGGACTAAGGACAACGCTAGACTGGTGCAGGGAGGTTGGACTCAACTTAAATCCTGCTAAAACAGTCATCGTTCCTTTCACAAAGAAGTACAAACTACAGAGAATGGGAAAAATCTCACTGCTAGGAACTCCTATAGAAACTAGCCGAGAGGTTAAATATCTAGGAATCACGTTAGATAGCAAACTGACTTTCGCTTCCCATGTCCAAAAGACATTGGAAAAGTGTTACAGAGCACTCTATACCTGTCGGAAAATTGCTGGGAAATCCTGGGGAACCAGGCCTCAGATAATACGATGGCTATACTTAATGATCGTGAGACCAATCCTCACTTACGGAGCACTTGCATGGGGCAAACGAGCTAAGCTCATCAGCATGCAAAACCAACTAGGAAAACTACAAAGACTTGCCTGCGTTTGCATGACAGGGGCAATGAGAACCTGTCCTACAGCTGCCTTAGAAGTTTTGATGGAGCTAACACCACTCCACTATGTGATTGATATCCAACGCAAAGCTACACTCCTGAGAATAAGCACTGAGGGCACAGGTAGTGGTTGCATTCTAAATAACAGGGATGCGACTAATTTGTTAGGTGAGGTGCCCCTAATACTCCACCCTAGGGATGAAATGACAGCCGAACTAATCTTCGAGCAGAACTTCACAGCACACCTAGGCAATAAGAAAGATTGGACCACACTGTCTGAAGTGCATCCGATGGCTAAACACACCATTGCATGGTACACAGATGGATCCCTGACACAACAAGGCACGGGCCTTGGAGTGGTAGGGCCTCGCATAAAATACCACGAATCCCTTGGCCAATACACCAGCATATTCCAGGCTGAGGTATGTGCCATTGGACGTTGTGCAGAGCTCAACATACAGCGTGGATACAAGGAAAAGGACATATCGATCCTTTCGGACAGCCGAGCAGCAATTACTGCTTTACATAGCAACAAAATCACGTCGAAGCTAGTCCTAGAGGTGAAGAGTAAGCTAAATATACTGGGCAGCCGAAACAGGCTGGCCCTCAGATGGATTCCGGGACATAAGGACATATCCGGAAATGAACTTGCCGATAAAATGGCAAAACTAGGAGCCGAACAGCCCCTGGTAGGCCCAGAGCCCTACTGTGGCATAGGGAGGCACACTATAAAAGAATACCTTAGGAAAGCGGAAGGCGCCATGAGACAAGAACACTGGAGAAATACCCCAGGTCTAAGGCAAGCCAAAACTCAAATAAATAACTATAACAAGAAGAGGTTCAAGGAACTTATTCAACTGGGGAAAAACTCACTTAGGATCGTTACCGGATTACTAACCGGGCACTGTAGACTGAAAAGTCACCTAGGTAAGATGGGAATAACCAGCAGTGGAACTTGCAGATTCTGCGACATAGAGGACGAAACCTCTAGACACATCATTGCAGACTGTCCGGCGTTAGCGAGCATAAGATGTAAAATCTTAGGAACCAGAACTCTTACACCTGAGCTCCTAGTAAGAATCAACCCACTAAAACTCCTCGACTTTATTCGAGGAAGTGGGTTGATATCTGAGCTGTAGGCTCTGAATGGGGGTACAATAGATCTTATAGGTCGCGGTACACTGGACACCCCGATATTAATAATAATAATAATAATAATTGTTCATATGGGAGCTATAAGCTATAGTCGTCTGATCCGGCTCGTTCCGACTTATGTACTACCTGCAATAGAAAGACAATTTTTGGGAAAGTTTCATGCAGATTTTAAACTGAGAGACTAGTTTGCGTAGAAAGGGACGGACGGACAGACAGACGGACATGGCTAGATCGACTCTCCTAGTGATGCTGATCAAGAATATATATACTTTATAGGGTCGCAATCGTCTCCTACACTGCGTTGCAAATTTCTGACTGAAATTATAATACCCCCTGCGAGGGTATAAATATATCAAAATAACGGTGGGATAAATCTGGTTATATAAGTTAGTCTCAGTTAACCAATCTATTGAAGCATTGTTAAACACGCGGGTTGGCTGTACTACAGTTTTACATCACAAAGCTTCTGGAACATTGCAAAGGCTGTAAAATAAGCAGTCGCAGACTCAGCAAACTGATGCTGCGTCGGCAGAATGTCATTTAGCTGGTTCAACAGCATATTTAGGAGATAGATTTAGCAAAAGATTCTCGCGATCAATATGAGTATCAATATGTGTTCCATGGCAGCTTATAAGGACTCCAGAGGACAATTCCTTTTGAGAATATCAGAACTAATATTAAGACAATTTAAATAGCAAACATCAACACTAGCATGCGACAAAACTAAAGAACAGCGAGTAGATTATTTTCATTAAATGTGTAAAATGGGACTTGAGGTAATTCATGCTCAAAAGTATAAAATTGTAAATTTAATTGCAATGGTATATGATTAACATCGCACTTCGAAATAGGACATTCACATAGGCTTATATAATAATTGATTTCTGAATTAACAATAACTAGATATTATAAGCTATTTGAACTTTTAAAGATTATGTATATCTGGGTTAAGCCCATACTGAACAAGTCATAAATTAATAAGATCTTATGTGGTAAGTGAACGTTTCTGGAAATTAACCCACCCAAAAATTAAGCACCCAAAAAAGGGAGCTTAGGTTAAAGTCACCCAATACGCAAATATGATCGATATCCAGTAGCCCTTGATGTACGCATGAAATGTTATCCAAATGTGCCTCATGGAGGCTGTAGTCGTCGCTGTTAGGTGGTATGTATGATGCAATAAATACAACTTTTTCATGTGGCCCATGAACTGAAACGCAAAGCAACGACGCGACACGACGAAGCACTGTACAACCGGCCATTGCACAGCACCAAAGCGACGGAGCAAGCAGTGCGCAACCGCAGAGCAAATGCAACGAAGAAAGCAGAACACAACTGGGTCCTTCCGCAGCGCCGAAGCAACGAAGCAAGCAATACACAACTCGGTCTTTCCGCATCACCGACGCGACAAGCAGTACTTAGCTGTGCACTTCTGCAGCGCCGACGCCTCAGAGGCACCCAACCATCAAAATTACCGATTATACTTTAGTTTTATCCAACCGTAGTAAATATTAGTATACTTTAAAGCGTTCTTTCTCTGTGTCATAATTGGGGAAAGGGAGGTGAACCGATATATAGAGGAAATAAATTTCTGTCTCGAACCCTGGCCACGGCGAGCTATACCGCCTCAAGAAACAGGGTCGTTATACAACAACAACAATCGCTATAATTTGCAGAAGGGTAACATCTACACTTGGCTGCCTCCCACTAGGCAGAGGGACTTATAAACTGACTGCGAGGGATCAAAATTGATCTAGCAGCACAAGTGATCTAGCAGCAGCAATTAAAACAGCTTTGGCCTCACATCTCTACGTAACCGGAACACTTAAAAGGTTTACCGCAGCACGTAAGCGTTTCTCGGCAGATTGGCCACTATATCCATATGGCAGTTGTCCTCACGTCAAAAAAAAAAATAAATAAATAAATAATAAATAAATAAAAAATATAACAAGAAAAGTTCATATACCCTTGGAGCTATTGCAAAAATTAAATATTCTTGAACAGATTAAAATTATGATTGAATTGCGTACATGTTCAAAAGCATTGAAGCTATGATGATTTGCAGCTCAATTATTTGATAGTTCTAATGGCATATATATGATATCTTATTTCCGATTTAAACAACACGATAAAGTTCTTGTTGCCCGGAATAAATCGGTTTTAAGCATTAAATCGCTTGTTAATAAATCCACAATTAAGTGCAACAACAATCCAATAAAGAAACAGTGCATAGCAAAACACAAGAGCACAGAGACAAAACACTCAGCACATCAAAACACTCAACACATAAAAACACTCAACCCTCTCGGCACCAACACAATAATGTCTTCAGCAGCAAAGCGACTTAGGAAGGAAACTCAATCCGAACTGAAGGGAGCCCGTGACTCCGATGCTCAACTGCTTCACACGATCGACCTCAGATTTTCCGAACTAAAGGAAAGTCTTGCAGGGGAGATCCGTGATGGCGAGGCACGTATAACAGGCACTCTGGAAGAAAAATTTAAGTTAATAGCAGCTGACTGCAACAAACTCACACTGAGAGTCACTCAATTGGAGAGCGAGGTGAGAGAGATGGGGATGCTGAGGCAGCGGGTCCAGGAGCTGGAGGCGAAACTGTCTAAAAACTGCCAGGATCAGCGCGTTGACGAGTTGGAGGCAAAGTGGGTGGCCTCCTGCAACGCACAGACGGCGTCTAAAGTCGCCTGTGACTTGCGTTGGCATGGGGTCCCACAAGTCCAGGGGGAAAATGTGAAAGCACTTTTTCACGCACTGTGCTTCTCGCTCAAACTGACCCCGCCGCCTAAAGTACGTACGATTTTTCGAACGCGACCGCGAAAATCGACCCGTACAGTAGTGGATCCAATTATAATTATTAAAATGGAACACGTGCACGATAAGGCGACACTGCTGCGTGCGATCGCGGCTCCCAAAAAAAAAAAAAAACCAAACAAAGCTTAAAGCTCATCGGCCTAGACTCGCCAGCGTTTATATAAATTTTTGGTTGTTCAATTTCAAATGATAAAGATTTAACGACGGTCGGAGTTATATTGTATGAGCAGCAGCTCTTTATTTGCATAAGTCAAACCTAAAAACATAAAAACTTAAAGCTCATTATCGAGCTCCGGCCAGACGCTGTGTCAGCAATTTGGCCGGAGCGAGCCTTCGGACGATCGGTCATTGCCGTCGCCCGGCTTACTTAGTTAACTTACACAAAGAGACTCATAGCCACCCAATGGGCAGTGCTTGCCGGTTATGCACGAGCTTCCGGCCAGACGCTGTGTCAGCAATTTGGCCGGAGCGAGCCTTCGACGATCGGTCATTGCCGTCACCCCCCTTATTAACCTCCCCCTCAAAAAAAAGGCCGCCCTCGGCCGACCCTATTTTGGCGATCACCTCCTTTAGTTGGGCCGTGGATCTCCTGGCCTGGGTGACTCGCTGATAAGTGAGCCGATGCAGATCAACGCGCAGCAGATCGCCCTCGCATCAGCAATATCTGGTGAACGATAGCCGTTGATATCTTCCGAACTTCTTAATGTGTTCCAGGTTACGCTCACTCAAGCGGTGAAGGTACGGAAGGCTGTGTGTTGTGCTCCAGGGTGATGTTCAGGATAGGCGAGCTCCACTCCTGGTACCCCCCTTTTCTGGGCTACGTCATGATTGACATATCGGGTTTCGTTAACCGTGGCGCTTTCAGTTTCACCCTTACGCGAGCCGGACGATCGTTCACAATTAGGATGCCTTCATCTACGTAGGTGACGGGATGTAAATCACTGTATTGGACATGCTCTGCCTCCAGCTTCCCTGGGCTTAAATGTGTTCTGTGTTATGGAGCAATTTTTTACTGAGGATTTCTCCATTACAATCCCTATTACCTTGTCCTCCAGCCTGAGCATTGTGTCGTGTGTGACACGGAAAAAGGGGTTTTTATTCCTTCCTAATTTAATTTTAGGAAACTTAATATTTATATTATAAAATTGTTAGTGGATTGTAAAATTTTACCCCGGAACGGACAAAACTTTTTTGATGGCAGTCCCGGTGGGCTCTTTCCAGGTCTGCATGATCTAATATGCTAGGGCTAACCATGCCACCTTTTGCATTGCAAGTATGAGGTTATGCAACTCCATTGTGATCATTCTATTTCGAGTTAATAAACATCTCAAAAGATGTCCCGTGTCGACTTGGGACTCTTTAGCTGACCTCAAGAGTTGATTGACAATGGCGGAAATTTTATTGATTTGTTCCTGTACTTTGTTATTGATACTAATTTGCCTATTGTTTGCATTATTTAATTGAAATTGTTGAATTTAATTTTTTCAATTCCCCCCGTTTTGGGTTTCCCCCCCACTTTTTAAACCGCTCCCAAAAAGTCTAAACTCCTGGCTACTCTGTGGTGGATGCTCAGTGACTCGAGCAGGTCACGCAGGGACATCTACGCTCAAAAGCTTCTGCATGTGCGACTGGGAAACATGTTAATCATGCCGCCATTCACCACCCCTACCCTCCCCGAGAGATTCCGAGTGCCTCAAGGATGCGAATTCTTCCCATACCAAAATCCGTCCGTCAATGACGGGAATGTATTTGGCTTACGAGTAGTCCATGCGTGCGCCGATGTCAGCATACCGAAAAGAAAACAAAACGCAACTGAGCTTAAAGCTCATCGGCCTAGACTCGCCAGCGTTTATATATATAAACGAACAGCTGACCAAAACAAAATATGAAATTTTCAAGCGGGCGATGCATCTCAAGAGGCTGAAGCGCCTAACAGCTGTTTTCTCTCGCCGTAGAGATATCTTCGTAAAGGAGAGAGAGGGAGGGGAGGCCATTTGCGTGCAAAGCCTGGGCGAACTGGCTCAAATGGAGATTTGCACCCCCGAGGAATAAGCTGCACTGGAAGCTGCTAGTTCTGGGACATTAAATGATAATTCTTTTCGCACCTAAGAGGCGCTTATATTTATATACCATTGCTGTGAAATTATCAGTAGTTTTATTATATTTATTTAGGATTAGTATCGCATTAATTTTATTTTGTTTCTTGGTGTGGTGTGTATTTATGTCATAAATATTTATAGACTGCGAGCGCAGCTAATATTACAATTAAATGACTTAAAATGGGTGACAGCAACAACAATAACATAAACATAAATCCAAATCGATCAAATAGCCATGCGATGTTAAGGGTTCTCGGAGAGAAGAGAGCTGGTCTTAATGTGTGTCATATAAATGCTCAAAGCCTCACACGAAAAATTGAAGAATTTAGATACCTCTTTATCAATTCGAGTGTAGATGTTATATGTGTTTCTGAAACTTGGTTTGTTCCTAATTTATGTGATGTTTTAGTTGAATGTGATGGTTATAATTTGCATCGCTCTGACCGTGATAGTCATGGGGGTGGGTTGCAATATATGTTAGTAAAAAGTTATGTTCCACGTTTATATGTAAACACTCAACCAGTAGTGCAATTGAATACTTATTTATAGAAATTAGATGCCAAAAATATGCTGATAAGCTACTAATTGGGTGTGTATACCGACCTAACTGCCGAATTGACTATGAACAATTTTTAAACATTAGTCCTGACGTATCAATTAATTATTCAGACGTCATTATAACAGGCGATTTTAATAGCGATATATTAAGGGATTCCCACCTTGCAGAGGACATGAAATCGCTGGGGATGAAGTTGGTTAACTTTGTGTCCCCTACGCATTTTACCAAAACCCGCAACTCGCTTTTAGACTTATTTTTTGTGTCTAATACAGACAAAGTAGCCACATATGACCAACTTATTGTCCCATCGTTCTCAAAACATGACCTCATATACGTGACTTACGCACTTGACCTACAATACCTTGACCATTCAATAGTTTTTAGGGACTTTAGAAATATCAACTATGACCTTTTGGACTCCACCTTTAATTTGTGCAATTGGAATGACATATATTCCCTTTCCGAAGTAGACGAACAAGTTAACCTTTTACAAAACAATATTTGTTATTTATGTAACTGTGTCGTACCTGTTCGTAGCAAAGTTATTCGTTTTTCTGAAAAACCATGGTTCCAAAGAAACATCAAAGACGCAATATTACAGCGTGACGGGGCGTACAATAAGTGGTACAGGACACCTGAAGCTTACGCAGTGTTCAAGTCATTGAGAAAACAAGTGACCAAACTTACTGACACCGCCAAGGCAAATTTCTATTCCCATAAATTCAACAACGCATCTTCCACTGCTCAGACATGGAAAATAATTAAAAACCTGGGAATATGCAAAGTTAAACCAAGCCTTGAACAAGACATAAATGTAAATGAACTTAATAAAAAGTTCTTAAGCTGCACAGTACCTGAAATCACTGAAAATAAATATCTGAACCCACGATTTAGGTTTATGTGTGTTACTCCTTTAATCCATTGATGTCCTTCAAAGTATACTGAGTATACTGACGCCACTGGGTCTGACAACATAAACCCTAAATTTATAAAAATTCTGCTGCCAAAAATCCTGCCATACATAACCTATACCTTTAATACTGTACTGAAAAAATCTACTTATCCGGACTGTTGGAAAACGGCAAAAATAATTCCGATTCCTAAATCAAATAATGAGTACAGACCCATCTCCATTTTACCATACCTATCAAAGGTATTTGTGCATCTCATGGCCGATCAAATTAATAAATTTATGTCCGACAATGCAATGCTTACTAATAATCAGTCTGGTTTTAGGAAAAACAGAAGCTGTACCTCAGCTATTATAAAAATTGCAGACGACATAAGGGAACAAATAGACGAAAACAATGTTTCACTCTTAGTTTTACTGGACTATAGTAAGGCCTTCGATACAGTAAACCATAATGTCCTTTGTGCATAACTACGTAATATGTTTATGTTTTCTAAAACTTCTGTCAAACTTGTGTCCTCGTACCTACAAAATCGTCGTCAATCTGTTGTACTGTCAAGCGTTTCGTCCTCATATGAAAATGTTAATCGTGGTGTACCCCAAGGGTCTGTGCTTGGTCCCTTATTGTTTACCTTATATGTTAATGACCTTCCCAATGCGTTATCTGAATGTAATGTACACTTGTATGCTGATGATGTCCAAATGTATGTGAGTCGTCCTTTAAACAGAATAAATGAATGTATAGATGTTTGTAACAGAGAACTTGAACGTGTAAATGAGTGGGCCGGCAACAATGGACTTGGGATCAACCCATCAAAATCAAAATGTCTTGTCATAAGTAAAAGAAAGATGATTTTTAACAATTTGCAGCCACTGAGTATGAATAGCACGCCACTTGAGTGCTCGAGTGCTGTAAACTTAGGTTTTACATTCAACAGAACTCTTACCTGGAATGATCATATTAAAAAGTCTGTAGGGAAAACATATGGCATAATAAGGACATTATCCGTAACTAAAAATTGCCTGCCCACCCATATACGTTTACTAATAGCTAAAACCTGCATTGTTCCAGCGCTATTTTATGGAGTAGAAGTTTTTTCAAACTGTGACACTACCAGTAAGAACAAAATTAAAGTTCTATTTAATTGCATAGCCAGGTATATATTCAACCAACCACGTACAGATCACGTATCCGAATTTTCGCTGAAAATATTCGATATCTCGCTAAATGAATGGATAAAGATGCGGAACTTAATTTTTCTGCAAAAAATTATTTTCCAAAAAGAACCTTTGTATCTTTTCGAAAAACTTCAATTTACATCCTCTAGAAGAGCAAACAACCTTACTTGCATAAGACCTAGATCATTGACATCCGAAAGACAATTTTTAATTAATGCTATTCGATCTTGGAATCAGCTCCCAAACCATCTTAAAAATATTAGCAGTGCCACGCAATTCAAGATAAAATTATTCACACACCTTAAAAACAGTATTACGTAAATTAAAGTAAAAATAGAAGGCGACTTAGGTTAGTTGTTATGAAAATTAGTTTAAAGTATAATGTAACAATTAGATATTTGCAAACTCGAAGTGACTAGCGCATTAACTTATAAGTTCCAAACTTGTAGCGTTAGGATGAAATGTTATAATAAATACAAATACAAATACAAAATTAAAAGCCTAATTATTCAAAAAAATTACAAAATAGAAAACGTGACATTTATTTTTAATTTTAAAAAATTTTTTTTTTTCCATGGAAGCTTTAAGTTATATTTGTCCGATTTCGATGATATATAATCGGTAATTCTATAATATTTAACCATTACTTTATGCCGAATTACTAAAAAAAAATATTAAAAAACAGCTATATCAGTTATATAACAGTTATAATTTTTTTTTCATTTATATTTCCAATTGTTTCTATGGGAGCTGTATGCTATAGTCGTCCGATCCGGCTCGTTCCAACTTATGTATTACCTGCAATAGAAAGACATCTTTTGGGAAAGTCTTATGCAGATAGCTTTACAACTGAGAGACTAGTTTGCGTAGAAACGGACGGACAGACGGACAAGGCTAGATTGACTCTTCTAGTGATGCTGATCAAAAATATATATACTTTATAGGATCGGAATCGTAAACTTCTGACTGAAATTTTATTATATGTCAAAATTAAGGTGGGATAAATCTGGTTATATAAGTTAGTCTCAGTTAACCAATCTATTGAAGCATTGTAAAACACGCGCTTTTCCTGTAGTACAGTCTTACATCACAAAACTTCTGGAACATTGCAGTGTCTATAAAACTATATAAAAGGCTGTAAAACAAGCAGTCGCAGACTCAGCAAACTGTCGGCAGAATGTCATTTAGCCCTTTTTGGAGTCGCACTTTAGGCAATTGTGATTGTAGATTTAGCAAAAGATTCTCGCGATCAATATGAGTATGAATTTATATCAACGAAAACAACTCATTTTAAACGCCAAAACGGCAATAGGCGTAACGACCCTGAGGAGTCAAACTTTATAAACTCCAGCTATTTCGGTTACAATGCTCACAATCGGTTACCATCCTTAAAACTTCCGAAATTTGAAGGAAAGTATGGCGAGTACAATCGTTTCCTGGCGGAGTTAAATCATGTGGTCAACGAGGACGCCTTACTCTCAGATATTGACAAGTTTACTTATCTACTAGGTTGCCTTTCCTCAAATGAGAAAATCAGATTCTGCGTCGCTTAGAGAAATTCAGCTCATCATGCAAAAGATAGACACAGACTCAAAACACGCTTATGATCGAGGTCAAAACTATGAACGACTTCTACAATACTATATGTAGGCATTGTCAGTTCCTAGAATGCAGCTCAAAGTCTGGTCAGCAATCCAAGAGCCCGGAAAAATTAAGTCACGCTGACAAGAAGGCATTCCTTACTGCAAAAAGCAGTTGTATAAAATGCGAGTCTTCTTAATTGGACTTTCTTTTGAGAAGCGCCTTGCTTGGGTCAAACAGGCAGATCTTTGTTTGAATGGTCTTCATAACGGTCATAGGGCTGCTGAGTGACCTTCCAAGTTTTGATGTAAAACTTGTCGGGGATTGCACCACACTTCGTTACATCGCTAAAGTGAAACACAAGAAATTGCACATACAAATTAATAACTGGCAAGCGAACAACCTTGTAGTTCAACACAGGCAGTCGCGTTTCTTTCACGTCAGTCAACTCGTGCTCTAATTCCGACCGCTTATATTCTTATTCAGGATAAATATGGATTGTTCCAAATTAAGAACTGGCAAGCGAACAACCTTGTAGTTCAACACAGGCAGTCGCGTTTCTTTCACGTCAGTCAACTCGTGCTTTAATTCCGACCGCTTATATTCTTATTCAGGATAAATATGGATTGTTCCACCCGGGAAGGGCCTTAATTGATCCCGTCTCGAAAATTAATTTTATCACCGACATCTTGGCCAACCAATTGCAATTACAACGAAAACGTCACCGTGTTGAAGTTTCTGGTAATGTCAACGACCGTACGGTCACGTTTATCCTCTCAAGAATGGTCAATGCAAGACTCTGTCCCCAAAACCATAGTATTGACGCAACCCGCCAGCCGCATAGAAGCATCAAGGTGGTCTATTTTCAAGCCACAAAAAATTGACAGTTAACTAAGCACACAGGAAATATTCTCATTGCTCACTTGCGTAAAAATATCCCTAAATTCACAGCTTAACACTCCACTCGGATGTATTGACGGCGGACAAGTCGATGACAATCCCCAAACTACTTCAAGGGCCAATGTTCTTGTGTGCAACATTTCTGAGTCTCAACAGCTAAATACAAATTTGAAAAGATTCTGAGAAATTTAAACATTTGCAGAACCTTTTTAAAAACCGTACTCAACTGAAGAAGAAGAATGCAATCGACATATTTGTCAAAACTCATACTTTCTCAAGAGTGGGCGAGAAAAATCGCCGGAGCAGTTGGGATAGTCTGCTGAAATCGCCAATTTTTGCAAATAGAGCGTCGTGTTCAACGATTGCCTGATCAGAAACAAATGTATTGTGACTTTATACAAGAATTCAAAAACCGGGGGTACATGCAGCCTGTACCTAGTTTTGACTCAAGCCAGGCACACTACGAAATCCCGCGTCACGCTGTTCCGCGTCCAGATAGCTCAACGACAAAATTGCCTGTCGCTCTTGACTCATCAGCAAAATCTTATTCTAACCCTTCTTTCATTTCGATCGCACCGACATGCTCTAACGGCGGACATAACCAAAATGTACCGGCAATTCGTTGTAGATCCTCAAGACTGCAAGCTTCAGATAATATGGTGGAGAAACAAAAATTTTAACCCGTTGTAGTTATTTCACCGCCACTTATGGGCTTGCGTGTGCACCTCTCCTCCCCATCAAAAGCTTTAATTTCACTAACGACATGTATGTCGATGACCTCCTTACTGAAGCTGACTGTATTGACGACTTAAGCATTAAGATTGATGAAGTTACTAGAATTTTGTCTCGCGCCGACTAAGAGTTAGCCAAATGTATTTTCAGCAAATTGGATAAGAATATCCAAGAACAACGTGGATTCGCTGACGCATCGCAGAGAGCATACGGTTGTTGTATATATCTTCGCTCTTGTCAAAGTGGATCAGTAGAATCGCATTAACTTATAGCCAAGTCGAAAGTTTCCTCCATCAAGGTCACCTCTCTGCCACGATTGGAGCTGTGTGCAGCATCAAATCTTTGCGATACGTGTATTTTGGACAGTCTCCAGAATTGTATTACTGTATTGGCTCATGCTTATGCACTCTTCGCAATTGAATTGCTTTGTGGCTAATCGGATTTCAGCAATTCAAACTAAATCGTCGATCACTCTCTGGCGTCATGTGCCAGGAAAGAAAAACCCTGCTGACATTATGTCCCGTGGGCCCTGCCCGTGAAAATTGGAGAACATCTTTTGCCACAGTCGTTGAGAATCGAAAATCTTCATCGTTCAAATGTACTGGATCTGAAGAAACCATTCTCGATCGAATTATATGTAGGATCTCTTCTTATCAATGTTCTCTGAGAATCACAGCTGACGTTTTGCGGGTGTTCAACAAAGTTCCTGCAAGCAAAAATCGTAGCGTCTCGAAAGCAGTTTAAGTGCCAGCAATCGAGTTGCAGCAATCGTTCCTTTTTATCGTAGGGCTGATTCAACAGCAAATTTATGCAAAGGAAATAGATAGTTTAGGGAAGGGTAGAGTCCTCAGCCTGGATCTTCAGAAGCTAACACCATTTCTTTCGGAAACAACAACCAGTAGCCGCACTGTGACCCTAATTCGTATGGGAGGTCGACTTGAAAATATACCTACCTTAATTGCCAACGAATCACAAATTCACCCAAAAATTCGTCGATTTTTTTCACCAAACTGAAATGCACGCAAGGCCAAAGGCGCTTGTCGCCTCCAAGTTTGGATCGTCAATTCTCGACGAATTGTTAGCAAAGAAGTGCGGAACTGTATCCACTGCTATTTGCTGGACCAAATCATGGGGTCCCTAAGACAACCTGTCTCTGGAGCCGGACTGTGTGGTCCATGTAAAATTAGTATTTTTACTTATACCTTTATTCTCTGTTAAAAGCGTTTTAGCAGGCGGAGAAGTTTTCGAATATTTTGCGAAAACGCAACCAACTTCGTTGGAACACGCTCCCAATTAGAGGAATTTAAGATACAGCACTTTAGCCAGCAAGAGTTAAAGAACCTACAAATCTTCACCGCCTCCAACGGCGTTAAATTTAGTTTCATCCCACCTCGAGCACCACATTTCGGCGGACTATCGGAGGCGACCGTGGAATCTTTAAAGCTTTTAATAGTCAAAATCACTGGAGAGTCACACCTTACGTACGAGGAACTGCAATTGATGCCGAAGCTGTTGTTAATTCACGACCTATTGCGGCCCCCGCAGAAGACCCCAACGATGGAGAAGCTCATACTCCGAGGCATTTTTTGGTCGGTACGTCAGTAAAAGAGCCAAGTTTAGAAGAACGCAACGTGTGACGCCTGACCCGTTGGCAACGAGTCACTTACATCAAACAACAATTCTGGGAGCTCTGTCGACGTGACTACCTTGACACCCTGCAGGTCCGCAGCAAGTGGCTTTTTCCGATAGCGAACATAGTTCCTGGGCAGCTGGTCCTGATCCATGATGACAACGCACCACCCCATGGCCCATGGGTCGCTTCACTCTCACTTGCTTTGGAGCATATGGAGGAATCCGAGTCGTCGACATCAAAACAGCTAAAGGCGTCATTCGTCGACCAATTTGCAGGGCGCAATAATCGGAAAAATAAATGAAAAAAAATTATAACCTTGATGTTTTTTAATTTTTTTTTTTAGTTCTTCGACATATAGCAATGTTTAAATATTTCAGAATTATGGTTTAAGTTTCATCAAATTCGGACGACTATATCATATAGCTCCCATGGAATCAATAAAAATATTATAAAATTATTATACCCTTGCAGAGGGTATTATAATTTCAGTCAGAAGTTTGCAACGCAGTGAAGGAGACGTTTCCGACCCTATAAAGTATATATATTCTTGATCAGCATCACTAGTAGAGTCGATCTAGCCATGTCCGTCTGTCCGTCCGTCTGTCCGTCCGTCTGTCCGTCCGTTTATATGCAAACTAGTCTCTCAGTTTTAAAGCTATCTGCATGAAACTTTTCCAAAAGTTGTCTTTCTATTGCAGGTAGTATATAAGTCGGAACGAGCCGGATCGGACGACTATAGCATATAGCTCCCATAGGAACAATCGGAAAAATAAATGAAAAAAAATTATAACTTTGGTTTTTTTTAATTTTTTGTTTAGTTCTTCGAGATATAGTAATGGTTAAATATTTCAGAATTATGTTTTAAATTTCATCAAAATCGGACGACTATAGCATATAGCTCCCATAGGAACAATCGGAAAAATAAATGAAAAAAAATTATAACTTTTCTGTTTTTTAATTTTTTGTTTAGTTCTTCGACATATAGCAATGTTTAATTATTTCAGAATTATGGTTTCAATTTTATCAAAATCGGACGTCTATAGCATATAGCTCCCATAGAAATAATAAAAATATATAAAATAACTATCTAATAATTGAGCTGCAAATCATCATAGTTTCAATGTTTTTCAGCATATACTCAAGTAAATCATAATTTAAATGTCTTCAAAAGTATTTAATTCATGCAATAGCTGCAAGGGTATATGAACTTCGGCTTGCCGAAGTTTGCTTTCTTTCTTGTTTATTTTTAAATTTAACTTTTTTTTTGTAATTTATTTTAGAAAATCTATTTGATTAATTAATAATTTGACAGTTCAAAATTACGCTCTTAATTTTATTAAAATCGGAAAATGATTTCATGTAGCTGTCATAGGAACTATCAAATAATTGAGCTGCAAGTCATCACAGCTTCAAGTAAATCATAATTTTAATGTTTTCAAGAATATTTAATATTTGCAATAGCTGAAGGGTATATGAACTTCGGCTTGCCGAAGTTTGATTCCTTTCTTGTTTATTGAATAAAATCAGTCTCAAATTGATCTTCAAAGAAATCAAACGTTCAAAACTTATTTATGGATTTTAATTATCCTGGAAATTAACTTATATATTTTTTTTATCAGCATCACTAGGAGAGTCAATTTAGCCATGTTCGTCCGTCTATCCGTCCGTTTCCATCGAAACTAGTATCTCTGTCTGCTATGAAACTTTCCCAAAAATTGTCTTTTTATTGCAGGTATAAGTCGGACCAAGCCGGATCGGACGACAATAGCATATAGCATAGGAACAATCGGAAAATAAATAAAAAAAAATTATAAATTTGCTGCTTTTTAATTTTCTTAGTTCTTCGACATAAAGTAATGGTTCATTATTTCAGAATTACGGTTTAAATTTCATCAAAATAGGAGGACTATATCATATAGCTCCCATAGGAACAATCGTAAGAATAAATAAAAATAAATTATCACATTGCTGTTTTTTAATTTTTTTTAGTTCTTCGAAAAAAAATTAATGGTTAAATATTTCAGAATTACGGTTTAAATTTCATCAAAATCGGAAGACTATATCATATAGCTCCCATGGAAACAATAAAAATAAATATATATATATATATTTTGTCTAGTTATGTAGCTTTTTTTTAAATTATTTTTGACTTATTAATTTGACAGTTCAGAATTACGCTTTTAATTTTATTAAAATTGGAAAACGATATCATAAAGATTCCATAAAAACTATCGAATAACTAAGCTGCAAATCATTATACCTTCATTGTTTTTCAAGAATATTAAGTGTTTGCAATAGCTGCAAGGGTATATGAACTTCGGCTTGCCGAAGCTTACTTCCATTCTTGTTTTAAATGTAATTTTTCTATTTTGAATTTTTTTTGTTCTTCCTTTCTTGTTTAAAATAGTTTTTATTTTTTGTATCAAAACTTAATTTGCAAAGTCGCTCACAATGTAGCACTATAAAATGTGTTGCTTTATGTTTAATTGTTTCATTAAGCAAAGAAGAGGATAGCTGGAGGAAAGCAAAAATAACACCAGAGTTAAAAAGATTCAGGTGGTATGCTGACAATAATATTTTTGTGCTGACAAATATTTTAGCAATAATATTACCTTTTTTTGTTTTATTTTAGCATATGGGCATCATCACATAGCATATCCTGGTGGCTTCTAAACCCTTATCGAATCTGGCAGACCATGGTGGCCTCTAACTTGTCTTCTGAGCTCAAAGGCCCACGTGGCCTCTTAGCCGTCTCCAACCTAAGTTAAGCGAAACAATCCGTTAGGGGTATCTCGCGGGAATAACACACGGAGCATTCTTCCGGGGTAGTCGACAAACTTCTGTCTTCCCCAGGTCATACCCACCGACCAAAGGTGCCCGATAACGCCAGGAAGAGCCACCCTACTCTTGACTCCGTTAAATCTCAACGCCGATATGCACGAATGACCAGGGTACCACACCACTCATCGATATAGAAACTCTGCAATCTAACCA
Organism: Drosophila elegans; assembly: GCF_018152505.1. Classification (NCBI taxonomy): domain Eukaryota; kingdom Metazoa; phylum Arthropoda; class Insecta; order Diptera; family Drosophilidae; genus Drosophila; species Drosophila elegans. Next base: position 717,056 of record NW_024545760.1, on the reverse strand, counting down.
GCACCAAGAAACTCTGAAACTATTATAATTTGACCGAATCTTGTATGTGCCATACTCTGGGACCGGGTTGGATTCTCTGACAGCAACCGCCTCTAACATATTTAAACGAGCAGCTGGATCCCGTTGAGCAACCTCAGCAAAAGCAGAGGAGGCTTTCAACAACTTCCATCTCAGTATAGGGAACATCCAAGTGTTCCGTTAAGTTGTCCACTGCGTCATCAAATGCGTATAAACTTTCCCTGTACCTCTGCTTCTATCTCTTATGGCCTCTCGGAAATCAATGTCTGTACGTGTATATCTACACTGCCTATGTAGCAGCATGAAAGATTCCGGATACGATGATGGGTGTTTCTATGAAACAGACAATAAAACTTGTGAGCCTCCCTATCAAAAATAATAAGCCGCGCTCGGTAAATGAAATAACCCACACTGATACCCTCAGGACTACCACTAAACATCAGCTTCCAGCAGCTTAAGATGTGCCTTAGTTTGTCCGGCCTGTAAATTAGATCGAACGTGCTTCCTAACAACTCCCTTTGATCAACTGCTGGCTCCTCTCGCCTCGGAATAGAATCTCCTGAGGCTATGACCTATATTTTCTTCTGTTTTGAGAGGGCGGTGAGGGCCGTTCTGGGGAACTAACACAAATGGTTTGACATAGCGGATAAGTTGTTTTGGTTTTAGCATGATTAGCCACATAGGCTTCATTAAACTCATGCCCACATTTAGTTTTATAAGTCTTTGCAGTGTCTACATTTTGTTCGCACAAATGACATTTTTTTGGTATATTATTTTAAGTCCCATCCATTTTAAAAAGGTTATTTAAGCTCTAGGAAAGCTATAAAATATAATAAAATATTATCTAAACGCATAATAAATAATCTAACAATATGTTTTAATATATATATAATAAAAAAAAAACCAAACAAATTTTTTTTTTCATTAAATAATACATAAAAATCGATGCACTTTTTAAGTGCTCACTGGTAAATATTTAAACAATATGTACTGAATAGATGTAGATTATTAACTTGATACGACCTGCTTTATTATATCTTGCGCGCTACGTAAACATGCGGGTAGCTCAGAGAAGTTGAGGGTTTGTTCAACCAAATTTATGTTGGATGATTGCCTTTAAGCAAAAGATAACGCAATGGTTTCGACTCCACGCAAATACTCCCTGAGCTCGATTTAACCTAGCACCGTTGGATCTATGTATGTCTTGCTACTTAAAAAAAAGCCTATTGTATTTCTGCTGATAAAGTTGGTTGCATAAATAAAGCGAACAACGGTTTTAGAGAGATAAATAACAACTTAAATAAAATGTAGGCAATCAAACTGGCAAATTACAAAGAAAATAAAGAATATTATAGAGGGGGTAAAGATTTTTGACTCCAGTTAACGTCCTTTGATGCCTATTTACCTCTGATAGTCGAGTGGAAAAAAAAACCCTTTGGCAGCAGTGGGTTAAAGAGAGCGAGTTAGCCGTGTCGAAAAAATTGTTTTACAGCATTATACAAGTTTATTTAAATCTAACACTTATTAAGGGGAATTTCATTGAAACATTAAAAAAATATAAGTAAATAAAAAGGCTTAGCTAAATTTAGGATGAACTAAGAGGCATCCAAAAATTATATATACTTAAAATCAAAATAGGTTATAAATTAAGTATTTTGCTTTTTATACCCTTGCAGAGGGTATTATAATTTCAGTCAGAAGTTTGCAACGCAGTGAAAGAGACATCACCGACCCTATAAAGTATATATATTCTTGATCAGCAGAGTCGATCTAGCCATGTCCGTCTGTCCGTCTGTCAGTCTGTCCGTCCGTTTCTACGCAAACTAATCTCTCAGTTTTAAAGCTATCTGCATGAAACTTTCCCAAAAGTTGTCTTTCTATTGCAGGTAGTATATAAGTCGGAACGAGTCGGATCGGAGGACTATAGCATATAGCTCCCATAGGAATAATCGGAAAAATAAATGAAAAAAAGTTATAACTTTGCTGTTTTTTAATTTTTTGTTTAGTTCTTCGATATTTAGTAATGGTTAAATATTTTCGATTTATGAATTTCATCAAAATCGGACGACTATAGCATATAGCTCCCATAGGAACAATCGGAAAAATAAATGAAAAAAACTATAACCTTTCTGTTTTTTAATTTTTTGTTTAGTTCTTCGACATATAGCAATGGTTAAATATTTCAGATTTATGGTTTAAATTTTCTCAAAATCGGACGTCTATATCATATGGCTCCCATAGAAATAATAAAAAATATATAAAATAACTATCAAATAGTTGAGCTGCAAATCATCATAGCTTCAATGTTTTTAAATGTTTAAATGTTTTCAAAAATGTTTAATTCTTGCAATAGCTTTCTTTCTTGTTTTTTTTTTTGTTTTTCCGCTCGAATTGAAATTGTTGTTTTCTTTTATTTTTTTTGTAATTTATTTTCTGGGCCTTGAGTCACTATTGTCAGTACAGTGCAGTGCTTGATACGCGCGGACCCCTGCAGGGGCCCTGGGGTAGTTATAAACGATAACGCGAGAGGGGAAAAGAAAAGAGACAATAAGGAGCGGACATACTAATTCAAAACCAAATACTAAATACTTATTTCGTGCTAAGTAAGATAAGTTTAATGCTTCCAAAATTCACCGTGAACAAGTTCACGAAAAAAAGTAATACCAAGCATCGTTCAGATTTTTAGTTCTAGTTTTTTTTAAGATATTCCTAGCCGGCACGCTGAAATAAAAATGCCATTTTCGTAAAAAAATTTGATACCAGAAAATTTGTATGTTGAAAGGTCGATCGTCACGTAATTTTATCTCGTTAAGAGTTGTTTTTGTTTTGTTAAAATATATGGTATGAAAAAATGTACAAAATACAGTGCAATACACTTAACGACATTCACATGACCAATATTAATTAAGCCATTTTAACATTTTTACACAGTTGTCTAATACAGTATACTGATATTGAGGTATTTTCAGGAATGCCATGGACGATATTGGAATTCTTAAGATAACCTATTAATGTGAACGCAACATAAAAAAACGAGTCTTAAAATAGACTTATCGTATAAGACTTAATACAAACTTTGAAATATATTAAAAAAAGCAATTTTTATTTTAATATATAGTGGAGTTTCATGGCTAAAGTCTTTATAGTTATTTAATGATTTTAGTTAACAATAAGTCTGACTTAAACTAACTAAATATTATATGATTTGAAAATTTAATACTATTTTGTATTAATAACGCGAAAACTTGTGAACGCAGTAGTTCGAGACGATTTTAATTGCGAAACTTGTGAAAACTATGTCGAAAGCGCGACGAAAAGGAGTGGCTACGATGACGTTCGATGGATCACTAACAATTATATTTCAATAATTTCTCTTAGAACCTAACTTATGCTCCGGTGGCGAGAGACGGGGCGAATTCGCAAGAGCGAACAGACGAAAGCTTTATTGGCTCCCGCTCTCGCCCTACAACTAGTGATTTAAATACAAGCGCTGAGGGCGCAAACACCGCCCCCTCTGAAGGGACGACGTCCTTCAGCCCAGAACGGGCAACAGGGCCAGTCGGTGGACAGCTCGCCGATATTCGCCGTCCTGCGTCCTGACGTCCGCCACGCGAACCTTGCTATCGGTGCCGGCGTGCACCGCTACCACTCGTCCGATCCTCCACTGCTGGGGCGTAAGATTGTCTTCTGCGACGACGACGAGCGCTCCAACGACGAGGTTGGGCTCCCCTGATGGTGGGGCCAGAAGAGGGCCGCCGATGAGCAGATGCCCGGGGGTCAGGACCTCGCCGTCGTTCAGGTCGCTGCTTAGAGCGCCGAGGGGCCTGGAGTTGAGCACGGCCTCCACGCTGGTGAGCAGAGTTCTGAGCTCCTCCGCGGTCAAGAGGTCTTGGCCTACCGTCCGAAGGAACAGGTGCTTTGCAGACTTCACACCTGCCTCCCATAGTCCGCCGAAGTGCGGTGCTCTGGGCGGTATGAACGCAAACTCGCATCCTTTTTTTGTTGCGAATGTTTCGATACCGCCCCCCTGCTCCTCCAGACGGGCTCGGAACTCTCTCATGTGGCGATCTGCGCCGACGAAATTGGTGGCGTTGTCGCACCACACCTTCTCCGGAATCCCGCGACGACTCACGAACCTTTGAAATGCCAACAAGAACGCATCAGTGGTTAGGTCAGACACTAATTCTAAGTGGACCGCTTTGGACGCAAAACAGACGAACAAGGCCACGTACGACTTGTACAGTGGCTTACCACGGATACGATACTTTGTGCTGAAGGGACCACAAAAATCAACGCCACAAATATTGAACGGGCGGAGAGCTCGAAGTCTATCTGCTGGCAAGTTTCCCATAATTTGCGTCAAAAGTTGCGGCTTACAACGAAAGCAGCGCATGCACGACCGAACTGTTCGTCGGCAGACTTCTTGAGCATTAACTAGCCAGATTTTCTCGCGCAGACGACTTACGAGAGCTCGTGGGCCAGCGTGACAGTTCGTAACGTGCAGGTATGACACATAGGATCTGACGAACTTTGAGCTTTTAGACAGCAACAACGGGAATTTGGCTTCGTACGGGATAGGAGCATTCAATAACCGACCCCCAACTCGTAGCAATGTCGAGGAGCACCAATCTAATTTATTTTCCTGCAGAAAAGGGTTTAACTTTTGAATATTCGTTGCTACCGGTTTATTCTTCCGAATTTTAGTTATGTCGTCCCTGAACTCGTGAAATTGGACAACTTCGACAATTTTATCAAAAGCGAAATCCAGTTCTCTTGGCGAAATACTTTTTTCAAAGGGCTTCGACACCTTTCTGCACCTTTGAATAAAACGAAAAACCCACACGAAAACTCTCAGAAGCTTCAGGTGCGACGAAAAGCACTCTATTTTCTGAAGCACATAATTTGGCTCTGGGCTGACTATGAGACCTATTGCCGATTTGCGTAGCTCCATCGACATTACATCAGCCGGCAGTTCGAAATGTTTATTTACAGGCCAATTATTTTCTGAGTCTAGCAAGAACGAAGGCCCACTGAACCAAATGGACGTTGTAAGCTCCTCTACGTCACATCCTCGGGACACTAGATCTGCTGGGTTGACTTTCGTGGGAACGTGTCTCCAAATTGCTTTCTCCGACCACTCCTGAATTTCTGCAACCCGGTTCGAAACAAAAAACGACAACGACGAGGGATGGGTTTTAATCCAGTGTAAAGTGATCTCGGAGTCTGTCCACAGGAAAACATTCTCAATGGGAGAATTTAGGAATGGCCTGACACGATTATAGAGATCTGCTAAAAGGTGAGCTGCACACAGCTCAAAGCGAGGCAAAGTTTTCGTCCTGAGGGGAGCTACTTTCGATTTGGCGGTCAATAAAGACACTTTCAAACCTTCAGCAGTTTGAGTCCGAACGTAGATGCACGCTCCGTACGCTCGCATGGAAGCGTCAGCGAAACCATGTATTTGAATCGGGACTTGTGGATCTGTGTTGACGAATCGCGATACCTTAATTTTAGGCAGCTGCAGAAGCGTCGCTTTAAACGTCTCCCACGACGTGAGCAACTGCATCGGTAGCGACTCGTCCCAATCTAATTTTCGAAGCCACAGTTCCTGCAACAACATCTTTGCCTTTGTGACCAAAGGACACAAGAGGCCAAGTGGGTCGAAAAGTCGAGCAGTCACCGACAAAATATTTCGTTTTGTCGCGCGAAGATCCAGGAAAGAGTCATCCAACCGAAATTGAAAGTAATCTTTAACCGGTAACCAAACCACGCCAAGGGTCTTGGTTACGTCTGAGTCTGCCATAAGTGGCATTAAAGCGCTATCAGATGCGGATAACTCTGGGCAGTTTGAAAACCACTTTGCCAATTCAAAGCCTGCCTCTTGCAAGACCTGAGAAACTTCGTCTCGAAGGCTCTTGGATGAGTTGCTTGCGCCATCTCTCCTAGCCGCATTAAACACCGAATCGCCAAAAAGGGGGCTGGCGAAGTTCCATATGTAACGGTGTTCAACTTAAAGATTTTCAGGGACTCAGAAGGATCTCGTCTCCATACTATGAGCTGGAAGTTACGATCGGCTTCGTCCACCATCACTTGGCGATACATCTTTTTGACGTCGGCCGCAAGGTCAAACTTATGCAATCTAAACCGAAGCAGAGTCGAGTACAGCTCCTCTTGAATAGTTGGGCCTACCATCAAGATGTCATTCAACGCTACCTGCGTAGAAGTACGGCTCGATGCATCGAAAACTACTCTCAACTTAGTTGAAGTACTTTGTGGCCGTAAAACGCATTGGTGCGGAATGAAATACTGCGGAGTATTCGGAATTTTGTCATTGGTGGAGGACATGAGGCCAATGAAACATATTCCTCCATGAATTCAATATACATCTTCTTCAGCGAAGGGTCCTTTGACAATTTCCTTTCTAGCGACAAAAATCTACGTTTCGCAACTTCGTATGACGAACCAAGAGTATTTCGGTCAGATTTAAACGGCAAACGAACCGAAAATCTACCGGACGACAATCTTTGAGTATTTTTCTCAAAGTGTTGTTGACAGAGTTGTTGCTCAGGAGTATGCCCTTTAGCCTTGGGCGGCAAGTCCTCCACAGACCAAAATTTCTGCAGGGTTGTGTCAATTGACTCCAACGCTTCCTTCTGGCAGCTGAGATGTATGGCCAATAGATAAAAGTTCAAAGAATGTTTCAGCGCCGATAAGCATATCTATTTTTTGGGGCTTGAAGAATAATGGATCTGCCAACTGAATATTTTCAGGCACCCTCCACCCGCTGGTGTTCACCGCTTGATCCGGATGATAACCAGAAATATTTTTCATAATCCAAAAATCGGACGACAATTGGCTGTTCCCTACTCGCGACTTCACAATCGTGTGTATTTTTTTTGTGGCTTGGGCATTAGTTCCACCAATGCCTCGCAAGCTCATGCACACGTCCTCTCTTGTAATTTAGAGCCTCTGAGCGAGCTCGTCGGTTACAAAGTTTATTTGTGAACCAGAGTCGAGCAACGCTCGAGCTAATACAAACTCGCCGCTTTTTGTTTGGACGCTCACAACAGCAGTTGCAAGAATGACTCGATCCGATGCATTCGCATGCAAAACATGCGACGTGGATGGAGACTCCTGCATGAGCGTGGGCTGAGAAGGAGGTGGCAACGCGAGATTTGTGTTTGGGGCATATATGTGTAGCAAAGTGTGATGTGAGGAATTGCACACTCTACATCTGTTCGATTTGCATTTTTTGACAGTGTGACCCTTTCTTAAACAGTTAATGCAAAAGGGTGCTCTTTTAGCGAAATCGAATCTTTGCTGAACTGTCAGGGCTGCGAAGGAAGCGCAGTTTCCAATCTGATGTTCAGCTGAGTTGCAGTACATGCATTGAACAGAGTCGTTCCTGGCAGCGACAAACGAAAAACTCCTATTTCCATTCTTCTTAGGGTTAGATTGGGTCTGCTGAACAGTTTTGGGCTTGGAAGCCTCTTCTGCTACCATGTGTTGGTATCGCCTGTTGAGGGCCGCCTCACATTCGCTCCGAAGTGGAAGCGAAGTATAATCTAACTGTTCTTCCCATTTTCTTTTAGTTCCTGCATCGACCTTGCTCATTACCAGATGTATTAAAATAGCATTAGTAATGCGTCTATCATCCCCAATAGACAGGAAGGAGTCATACAAGGCTGTGACCGTGTCGATGAGGGTTCTCAAGGCTGTAGCTGAAGGCTGGGAAATTTTTTTTTAAATTAAAAAGTGTCGATATGTTGTCAAAAAAAAGTAAGACAATCATTATCGTACATCCGCTTCAGGCTAGCAAGGGCTTTGGGATAATTTTCCGCAGTGACTTGAAAGGCCCTAACTGTTCCTAAAGCGTCTCCAGCTAAACACATAATTAAATGATTGAATTTTCCAATATCGTGTAAAGTGTCATCTTTGTCAACAAAAGTTTCGAAAAGGCTTATAAAATTTTTAAATTCGGAGTATTTTCCGCTAAAAGTTGGGAGAGCAACGCTCGGCAGGCGGCATTGAGGCGGGCGATTTGCTGGCGGAGCGGATTTCTCGATATTATTTTGTTTGGACTTATTTAAAATTGAAATCAGCAATGACTTTGTCATTACGGCCCTCTCTTCCAACTCTTCGCGGTATACATCTTTTGTATCTTTCACTTCTATTTGGTTTTGCAAAAGTGAAGCATTTTCACTGTGTGTATTTAGAATCTCTAATCGACACTCAAGCTCGACCGGATTTATAGATAATTTAGCTTCTTTTAAGTGGCGATTAATACTTTTCATGCAAACATCTCGTTGGTGTTTAAGCTCTTCGATATCCTTAGTTGCCATTGCGTTTATTTGTATTTATTTGGTTGGTATCGAAGAGGTGTTAAATATTTATTTTTATTAAATTATTTATTTGTTAAATAATATAATTAAAAATCAACGAGTAATATACCAATCGCACACGGTGTAAGGGAGCTAAGTGCCGAGAGAATTACAGCGAAAAACCTAAATAGGGTTTTTATATTTTTTATATAACCCCTGCGACAGTATATGCCGCACGCACGCACTGTAGGGGAGCTACCGCTCAAGCTCAAGCGTACCGAAAAAACGAACAAACGTTTAGGCAGACCGAAAATTGCACTGCTGCAGCGATCGAGAACGAAAACGACAAAAGATAACTCGAAATAGCGGCAGCGGTGTCGGTGTGCGTGTGTATGTGTACGCGGCTAGCGGCTCTTCCTATGCAAATGCTAACGGAGAATGATGCACTGACCGATAACTAAGGGCAACGAATATGTAAGCCTGACGCCGAAATGCGCGCAAAATTATGAAAAGTGCGGAAAAATTGGAAAAGTGCGGGAAAATTCTGAAAAGCGCGGGAAATGTTCGGACAAACTGCGGCGAAAGTTATTGCCGCTAATATTTTTGAGAGCTACACTTTTCACAATTTGCACTTTTTTCCAGCTATTTTTATTTATACCCTAAATTGGTGCTCACTACGACGAAAGTTGGGGGAATTAAGTTCGCACTAATTGGGTCGACGTCGAGTATTTTATTGCTTGTTTTTTGGCCAAAGCGATTCACATATAATTCGAAATATATTATGTTTATTGTAGAATTTTGGTTGTTAGTACATGCAAATTTTTATTTCTTGGTTAGAATGCTCACTATCTACCGATTTTTACACGAATGCAAAAAGTTGAAAGATGGGCCAAAACACAATTGACAAAACGCCACAGATTAACTTTCAACTTTTGGCACTCTATACCTGGATGGCCGACTTGATAATTGCAACTTCCTTTTTGACTTCCATTTGGCGGCAGCAGCAAATTGAGCAATTAAATTTGCCGAAACGTCAGGCGCAACTTCAAGAACGGCAGAAAATTTCCAGCGACGAAATTATTGAATTTAATTTATTGGCCTAACCGACACGACTAAATTGGTTTTTGTTGGTATTGTTTATAGTTTTTCACCGAAAAAAAATTAAAACTCGCGAACTCTACTGCTAATCACGTCGGGGTCACCATGAAAATTTAATACTATTTTGTATTAATAACGCGAAAACTTGTGAACGCAGTAGTTCGAGACGATTTTAATTGCGAAACTTGTGGAACTATGTCGAAAGCGCGACGAAAAGGAGTGGCTACGATGACGTTCGATGGATCACTAACAGTTATATTTCAATAATTTTCTTAGAGCCTAACTTATGCTATGGTGGCGAGAGATGGGGCGAATTCGCAAGAGCGAACAGACGAAAGCTTTATTGGCTCCCGCTCTCGCCCTACAACTAGTGATTTAAATACAAGCGCTGAGTGCGCAAACATGATTCAAGAAAAGCAAAAATGTTTGATGATATCCGATCAATAGAATTTTCCAAAGATATTTGCAGGATATACTGCATTATAATTTGAACAAAGCACTTGAATAGCTCATGAAGGGCAAAGTTTGATCTACAAATTGGCAAGTGAATAGGGCGAAAAGTACGAGTAAATCTTGAGGGAACAGCGATGTTAATATAGCTAAGGAGGAGGCCAGAATTCACCTCACCTTAGGAAGCTTATGCAAAAAAATTACTCTGCTGCACATTCTACGATATTTTAAAGACTTTAGATCAATTAACATTAACCTTAAGGGGGTAGTCAGGTTTAGAATTTTCAAAAAATCGATTTCTTTTTTTTTCATTTTCAGTCACTATATGCCCTTAGAAATAAGTTAGAAACCCTTTTTAACCGCAGACGGTAACAGAAGTGGCCGAAAAATGAATTTCGCCGCAAGGCCGCGAGCGCTCGAATCGCACAATTGGCGCGTTGAGTCGGCCGCCTTGTCATAGCGTTTTCTCAGTTTCATAACTTTGATAATTGAAAATTTTTTTTCTTTTTGTAGGTAATAACATGCCTTACGATATATAAAAAAGTTGTGAATGTCAAATATCAATAAATAATAAAAAAACGTTGTTGAAAAAAAGGCCTTTTAAACCTGACTACCCCCTTAAAGAGTAAGGTGACAAACGCCTCACCGGGTCCCAATTCAGCTGTCGAAGAGCTAAAAATAGAAATTGCTTTTGGACTGACTCGATTAATTTTTGTTGATCAATATATTGAGGGCTCCAAACACATGCGCAGTATACCAAAATAGGACGAACCATGGAAATGTAAAGAGTCTTTGTTGTATACGGGTCGTCAAACTCCTTGGCCCAACGTTTTTTGAAGGCTAAAATACCCTTAGCTTTGCCAATGATGACAGAAATATGGCTTTTGAAAATTTAACTTGCCATCAAATAGAACACCTAGATCAGTAACTTGCGTAATACGTTCTAAAGTAGAGTTATCAAGATGGTAAGAGTGTATGTGGGCTTAAGTCCTGTAAAATGACATATATTTGCATTTAGCGTGATTAAGAAGCAACAAATTGTTGGAACACCATAATTGTAATTGATCAATGTCCGACTGTTGGCGAAGGTATGACATTTGGTCAGAGAATGAAAGGCAAATTTTTACGTCGTCCGCACACATTAGAGTAGAGGCAAATGACACTGCTTTTGGAAGATCATTAATAACAAGAAAGAAAACAAACTTCGGCAAGCCGAAGTTAATATACCCTTGCAGCTATTGCCAGAATTAAACATTTTTGAAAACATTAAAATTTTGATTTACTTGCGTATATGTTTAAAAACATTGAAGCTATGATGATTTGCAGCTCAATTATTTGATAGTTATTTTATATATTTTTTTAATTTCTATGGGAGCCATATGATATAGACTTCCGATTTTTATGAAATTTAAACCATAATTCTGAAATATTTAATCATTGTTATATGTCGAAGAATTAAACAAAAAATTAAAAAACAGAAAAGTTATAGTTATTTTTCATTTATTTTTCAGATTGTTCCTATGGGAGCTATATGCTATAGTCGTCCGATTTTGATGAAATTTAAAACGTAAATCGAAAATATTTAACCATTACTAAATATCGAAGAACTAAACAAAAAATTTAAAAACAGCAAAGTTATAATTTTTTTCATTTATTTTTCCGATTGTTCCTATGGGAGCTATATGCTATAGTCGCTATAATGGGTATCTTGAGATTTACAGGCTGGGTGTTAGGCTTGATGTCAAGAGTATTTGGTAATACGTCACTTACAAACTTACGAAAAACAATGATAATATAGTAAGCATTGTTTTTAACTAAAAAAATATTTCTTTTGTTTTACTCCGATTTGGATCTTAACCTGGTTCCAGCATATCGACAAGCCGGTTCGGAAACCGGAACTTTATCAATCGTTAAGTGTTGAATCCCGAACCGAACTTTGTCAAATTGAAATGGGTTCACAGCCCTGAAATCAATAAGGAAAAGTATACTAGAGTAAGATGGTAAGATAAGGTCTGCATCCCAATTGAGGCCCTGTAGAGCAAAATGTACAAAGTTCTTTTGCACAGACTCTATCCGGTCTATATGTACACCATACTGGGGACTTCAAAGTGGTGAGCGATACTGTAGAATTGGCCTACTTAATGAAATAAATAAAATACTTGTGACATAGGGATCATCAAATGTTTTAGATCACCTTTTCATAAATCCCTGGCGTTTAGAGCAGACCGCCAGCACCTAGTAAAATGCTTATAGGTGTGAGCTGCACATGCAAGGCTGTTATACAGCTTTGCATGTTTATTGTTTTTCGTCTTTCTTACCTCGCTACATTTGTCGCGTTATCTATTCAGCTGAGCTACAGCGAAAACATGTACAAAATTTGAAGTCAAGCTTTCGGCAAGTCAGTTATACAAAATCGCTGTAACTCCGAGCACAGCTAACAAAATCAAGAAATAATTTCAATTGAACCTATCGTGCGTTTAATGTATATTTCTAAACTAAAGGGTGGCATTTTGGTTGTTTTGCCCATAAACATTTTGGTGACCCCGACGTGATATTCGTTTAATCGGAGTCTGCAAGTCGGTTTTTAACATTGTTTAATATCGTTTAAGAAATAACTTATTTTCGCTGTTGTTTGCTGCATCTCAGTCACAAACCCACGAACACTTTTTGTACAACGGCGACCAAGAGCAGCAACCAATAATATGAAAGAACGTCAGCAGAATCACCAACAGCGGCAGAGACGGCGGCAGCAATGGATCGACGCGTAGCTATAAAAAACAATTGTTTAACCTAAGTAAATCAGTTCTTCATCCAACTCAATAAAGAAAAGTTTGATTTTATTTATATCAAAATCATAATCAATCTTTTAACTGGCGCCCGAACAGGGACCTGATTGAAAACCGCGAAAGGATAACTAGTTCCGCGTCTCGCGAAGTACAGGAAGTAAAAAATTCTGACGTTTTGTTTCGAACCTCCGCCTAATCAGTAAGAAGTGAAAAACTAAAAATCCTGAGATCCGGAAGTGCAAAAGTGCCGTTTCAAAAACGCCGCAAATGGTCACTTCTGAAAAAAAACAGGACTTGTACCCGGCGGAATAATCGGGCCAAATTTTATCGCTGTGATCCCTTTAGTATCCGTTCGAAGGGAACGTTAATTAAGGTACAGAGAAGGCCCCTTAGTAAACTCACACTCAGGAGAGGTCGTTGCAGTGTGGGATAAAACGGAATCTGCCGAACCTGTCATCACGAGAGCACCCCGAGATATGCGACTACTGTAAGAATAGTTTTGAGCAATGTATTAAAAACAAAAACCATAAAAAATTATTTAATTGAAAAATGTTCAAAGAACAAAAGGTTTTACCCAAATGTAAAGTGTAGAACACACATTTTAGTATGTAAAAAAGATCCAAAATATAGGGAAAATAAAAATTCCCACAAAATAATTACAAAATACACAATAAGAAATCTCACACCCTAATTTTTAGAAGACAACATCCGAATTCTGAGTAACAAAAATCTAAAAAAAAAAATTAAATTAAACTTTTCGCTGCTCATATATCCATGCCCAAAATAACCGAACAAGATTTGGCAGACAGACTCGCGAATCTTACCGGACCCTCATCAGCCAGTACCACACAAATAAACACGCGAATCATGACCGAAAGGGACATTGAGGAAAAAATAAAAACAGTCTTAGAGACAAATCTCAGTAGCCTAGTAAAGGAAATACTTAATCCAAATAAAGATATTTCCAAATATACAGATCAAACAATTAAAAGAGAATTAACGCACAATCTTAGTGAGTTAGATAAATTACCAGATATTGTTCGGACACTTAGAGACTTCTCAGGAAACAAAACTAAATATTCGTCATGGAGGAAAAGTGTCGAGGGGGTGTTAAAAATCTATGAAAACAGAATTGGTTCACCAAAATATTATGGAATTCTTTTAGCAATCCGTAACAAAATTACTGGTCAAGCGGACGCAGTATTAGAATCATATAATACCCCCTTAGATTGGACAGCTATTTCAAAATGCCTAACAGCACATTTCGCCGACAAGCGCGACTTAAAGACCTTAGAATATCAACTCTATGCTCTGAACCAAGGTAACAATACTATAGATGAATATTATCAGGCAGCTTATCAACAACTATCACTAATTCTAAGCCAAATTGGCAGCTTTGATGCCTCACAAGAAACTATACAATCTCTGACAGCCATGTATAGGGAAAAAGCCTTAGACACTTTTGTCAGAGGACTTAATGGAAACCTGGCACAATTGCTGGCCATTAAAGAACCACATGACTTAGGACACGCTCTACATTTATGCAGTCTGCTAGAGAATCAAAATGCTAGGAATAACCAGACACCAAAAACTCCGTATTTAGGGAGGGCACCCATGCTACCACCTAAACCTCAACAACCATATCGGATGGTAGCCGTCAACCAAAATTTCCATCCGCATCTCTACCATAACCCAAACCAATCCGGAAAACCCCTAATTACTCAAACTAACCAATTCAAATCTTATAGTCAACCTTATACAAACCAATCCGGTATAGTAGCGTCCTATAACATACCAAAACCTCCGCCACGACCACAACCGAAACCGGTACATATGGACGTAGATCAGTCAGTTCGATCGCGTCATATAAATTATATGATCAGACCAGCAAATAATGATTATGTAGGGAAAAGACCTCTCAGCACCGCTAATGTCCCAAATAATAACAAGATGCCAAGACAATTCCATATTCAACCAGAGACAGAAAGTGCCGCGCAGCAAAATTCAGATGAAGCTTCATCAAGTTCTGAACAAGAGTATTGCAACAACTCAATAAATCACGTTAGATTGTCTTTTATAAATGTTCTTTATTTTCACTCTCCTTCCGCGGCGAGTGCCAAAATCAAACTAAACTAATTATGTTGAGAACAGTGAAGGCACCAAGGTCTAGGAAGAGAGAGAGAGCCTCGCTCTCCTACAACCGTCATCGCTGGCTTAGCTCCTTGGTGCCGGTTCCCACATCCCTTCCTTCCTCACCAGCTTCAGCTTCAATCCATCCTGGTTATGTTGGTCCTTCTCCTCAGGGTCTTGCTGCTTGGATTGGGTTACTGAATCCGAAACTTGGCCTAGGCCAGGATTTTGAAGGGGCTCCAAGTTGGTATCATCAGGTGATTCCGTCTCTATGGGAATCTTTTTAAGATGACTAACATTTCTCATAAGCATTCTGTGTAGATGGGCTATCTTTAGACGCTTTACTAAAGCTCTATTCATGTTTTCCACCTCGCCATTGGCCTGTGGCCAATAAGGTGGTGTCGTTATTTGCTCAATTTCGCACGATTTGCAAAAGTTTCGAAACTCAACACTAAACTCGGAAACTCGGTTCTTTTCATTGGAGGTGGGTGTGTCGTCTGAGATACCAAAATACAATCTCGACAGTCCTTGACATATTTTTCGGTATCCCTGTCAATCTGAGGCCACCATACTTTAGAGCGCAGCCGCCGCTTCATTGCCGATTCGCCAGGGTGGCCTTCGTGTGCCAGTATTAACACCGATCGTTTTAGGGTTAACGGAATGACTATACGAACTCCTCTTAGCATAATTGTACCAATAGTTGACAACTCATGTCGGAAAGGGTACAGTTTATTTGAAAGTGCGGAGTTCCAAGAACCCTGTTGAAGGCACATCATTGCGTCGACAATTTCCTCGTCCTGAGCACTTTTTTCGGCGATATCAGATATGGCTATCGATGTTGGTGCAGTATTCTCGATAACTCGCAGTATGCTGTGCTCGCCCTTGAGGTCGTAACAAGTGGAAGGTGTTATCTCACACAACCGGGATAAACTGTCAGCTATATTTTCCTTGCCGGACTTATAGATGATTTTAAACTTGTACGCTTGAAGACGAAGAAGCCATCTTTCGATACGCGCCGGAGGTTTTGACGTAGGCTTAAAAATCGCTTCTAGTGGCTTATGATCAGTCACTAGATCAAACTCGAGTCCTATTAAATAAAAATAGTATTTCTCTACTGCCCAGACTAAAGCCAAACTTTCCTTTTCTGTTTGTGAGTAACATTTCTCCACATCAGTTAAGCTTCGACTGGCAAAAGCGATAATATTTGGTTCGAGATCATCTTTAAATTGTAGCAATACTGCACCCAAAGCTACAGGGCTAGCATCTGCTATCAATCTAGTCTTCTTTTTGGGGTCAAAGTATGAGAGGCTCGGGATCTTATATAATGCTGACTTTAGCTTTTGGAATCCATTTTCTTCAATTTGTCCCCAGTTGAATTTATGGTTCTTCTTTAACAACTCACGTAACGGTTCAGTTAGGTCAGCAAGGTCTGGAATGAATTTACCAACGTATGTGACCAATCCGAGGAAACTACGCGTTTCTTCCTTAGTCTTGGGATCACGGAAAGAATTAATAGCTGTTATTTTCTCTGGATCTACTTCAATTCCTTTATCAGTCAACACATGTCCCAGAAACTTGATTCTGTTCGTCTTCCAAATGCACTTTTCATTGTTTAAGAGAACATTATTTTCTTTGAAAACATCACAAACCTTTTTAACAGCTTCATCATGCTCTTTTTCGTTGCTTCCAAAAATAATAATGTCGCCGATATATTTCATCACATTGTTGCACGATGCAAGGAGTTCTTCAAGTCGTCGCTGAAATATTTCAGGAGCCGCATTTATGCCAAACATCAGCCGTTTATATCTGAATAAACCTTGGGGTGTAATGAAAGTTGTGATCTGTCGATTTGATTCCTCTAGCTCCAATTGATGGTACGCGTCTTTGAGATCCAAACGTGAAAATAATTTAGCGTTTCTCAACTTAGTCATAAAAGACTCAAACGTAGGCAAAGGGTAATTTTCTCTAAGAATCGCTCGGTTGGCCTGCCTCATATCCAAACAGTCGAATGTCCCCGTTTTCTTTAAAAGCAACAACTATCGGTGAGATCCACGGACTGGGACCATTTACTGGTTCAATTATATCCAGCTTGTGCGCTTCCTCCAACTTTGCATTGACCTTACCTTCCAACGCGACTGGAATACGTCTCATGGGCTGTTTCACCGGGTCAACATAAGGATCTATTGACAGTTTCACGCTAACATTTTTCCACTTAGGGAACGGTGTTACTAATTTAATGTGATTTACTGGTAAGCCCATCCGCAGAACATTCAATTTAGTTGCTGTTTCCCGTCCAAGTAGCGATTGTCGTCCTTTCTCAATTACAAAAAAAGGATGCAATCAACTCCGAGCTTGACTTGACCGCTATTGGTGCCTCAAAAACACAAATGACATTTAAAATTGTGTCCGAAGCGTATCCTTTAAATTGGTTGTGTGTATCTGTACGCACATTGAAAACAGTCGCCTTTTTCGCCTGGAGATTTAACCAATCGTGCTGAGAAATAATATTTAAACGGGATCCGGAATCGATTATCATGGCAATGTCTTCACCACCAATTCTACATTTAATCCATTCTTCATATTCCTCGTCACTGTTTATTTTAAAACAGTTTTCTTGATTAATTTTCTTTCCCTCTTGGTTGCCGCCTTTAACCCACCGTACGTTTCTTCTTTTGAAACTTTCCACGTTCTTTCCTTCATACGACGGTGGGTATGGACGTTTTAAAACAGTTTGGCATTTCCGGGCAAAATGGCCCAGTCGGGAACATCGATTACATTTAGTCTGTCGCGCTGGGCATGTAGGACTATCCTCCTTATGACCTGACCGTCCACATCTTCCACAATCATTTTGACTGGTTGGCCGCGATTTCCAATTGGAAATTTTATTAATTGTGTCTGAAAACGGCTTCGATAGCATTAACTGTGATTGCTTATTAATTTCTTCGTCGACCTGGCATGCTTCAATGATTTCGCATAAGGTATGTTCCTTAGCTTAGTTTTATGGTTAATGGTTTACTCTAACGATTTTAGCTTCGTTTTCCATAGATTTAACCTCGTCGTCAATGTAACAACTCAATAAATCACGTTAGATTGTCTTTTATAAATGTTCTTTATTTTCACTCTCCTTCCGCGGCGAGTGCCAAAATCAAACTAAACTAATTATGTTGAGAACAGTGATCCAAGGTCTAGGAAGAGAGAGAGAGCCTCGCTCTCCTACAACCGTCATCGCTGGCTTAGCTCCTTGGTGCCGGTTCCCACAAGTATTATCAGTTGGTAGAAGAAAATATGTTAACGAACTTCAGGAGGAATGGCAAAGCGATACCGAACACCAAGAATACGTAGATATGTCAGAACTTTATTTTTTAGAATAAATCGTTCCCACTACCTTACTTTAAGGTAGCCACGGGGAACGGAAAAATTCTAAAATTCTTAATCGACACGGGCTCTAATTAAAATTATATTCAAAATCCATTAGTACCAAATCCAAAGCCAAATGAAAACACTTTTTCAGTTAGTTCAGTCGGTGGTAACACTAAAATAACACAACACGCAATACTTAAGCTCGCTAATATTTTGGATACACCCATGAAATTCTTTTTACTAGATACACTGAAAACCTTATATGGTATTTTGGGCAACGACACAATGAAAAGCCTAGGAGCAATAATAGATGTAAAAAATGATATATTAATCTCGGAAATAAACACAAAATTAAAATCCATCAACTAGCGACACAAGCAGTAAATACAATTGTACCGCAAGTCAACCATATGACCAAGTCACAAAAATCAATAATAAAACTTCTCGTTCGAAGCCACAAAACCCTCTTCGCAGATCCCGATTCAAAGCTAGCGTACACAACTAAAGTAGTAGGTGAGATCAGAACTTCATCAGATTCTCCAGTTTACGGAAAACATTACCCATATCCAATATCACTCAAACAGGAGGTAGAAAAACAAATAACTGAGATGCTAAGAAATGGTATTATAAGACCTTCTAGATAATTGATTATAGAAAACTTAATGAAGTTACTATCTCAGATCGGTATCCCATTCCCGAAATTGGAGAAATTATTGCACAGTTTGGGGACAACAAGTATTTATCGGTACTAGATCTTAAGAGTGGTTTTCAACAAATACCATTGAAAAAACAGCATTCGCGGTAAATTACAGAAAATATGAATTTACGAGACTCCCATTCGGTTTGAAAAATTCCCCATCCATTTTTCAAAGAGCGTTAGACGACATATTGAATAGGGAAAATTTGCTATGTGTACGTTGATGATATTATATTCTTTAGCAAAAACGAAGTGGAGCACGGCAAAAACTTGGAAAGAGTATTTTCAACGCTACAAAACGCAAATATGAGGGTTCAAATAGAGAAATGCCATTTTTTTAAAAACGAAGTAGACTTCTTGGGGTACACAATATCAGAAAATGGAGTAAGAACCAATATAGACGAAATAAAAGCGATTACAAAATTTCCAGCTCCAAAAGCATTAAAAGATCTCCGTTCCTTTTTGGGCATGACAGGTTATTATAGGCGGTTCATTAAAGATTACGCCAAAATAGCAAAACCCCTAACCATTCTTCTAAGAGGCGAAGAAGGCCGTATATCTAAGACCAAGTCAAGCAGAACTGCTATCAACTTGAGCAAAGACGCGATTACAGCATTCGAGAAACTTAAAAATACTTTCGTCTCTAGGGAGGTTATCCTTGCCTATCCAGATTTCGGAAAGGAATTTCAATTGACTACTGACGCTTCAAGTTACGCAATAGGAGCAGTATTGGAACAATATCATGGGCCAATAACGCGCACCCTGTCAAAAGCTGAAGAGAACTACGCAACCAACGTAAGAGAGATGCTCGCGATCGTTTTGGCGCTCCAAAGTTTAAGACATTATCTTTACGGGTATGCAAAAGTGCTAATATACACGGATCACCAACCCTTGAGTTTTTCGAATAGCTTAAATAACCATAACGCTAAGTTTAAACGCTGGAGAGACCTCATTGGCGAGTATAACCACGAGAGCAGGTACAAGCCCGGAGTGTCTAACGTGGTAGCGGACGCTTTGTCCCGGGCCCCCGCAGAAATTAATTCAAACAGCTCCTCAGCATCAGCCCATAGCGACGAAAGCTCGTCACACAACCTCATATTTTCGGTAGAAGCTCCAATTAACGCATTTAAAAACGAATTATTTCTACTGACTGCCGATACAGATTCCTATAGTTTCGAAATGCCATTCCCAACATACCTCAGACACATAATTAAACAAAAATCTTACACAGAAGAAAAACTTATTGCAATTTTAACTAGTAGACTTGACCCTAAGCTTATAAACGGAATTATTACATCCGAAGGGGTAATGGGAAAAATTCAAAACATTTACCCTACCTATTTAAAATCATACAAGGTAAAGTTCACTCAAAATGAAATAGACGACGTATCCTCTGAGTCCCAACAAAACGAAATAATTAACCTCTAACATAAAAGAGCACATAGAGATGCAAAAAAAACAAATTACAAATTTTGAAGAATTATTTTTTTCCACAACTTACTAAGAAAATTCAAGCCTGTCAAACTTGTAAAGAATCAAAATACGATAGCCACCCCCCAAAAGGAGAAATCCAACCGACCCCTATTCCTAATTATCCAGGAGAAATAGTTCACATAGATAGTTATATTACCGACAAACATGAGTCTTAACGGGAATTGACAAATTTTCAAAATATGTTTAAGCAAAAATTTTAGAGTCAAGAAGAAGATATTAAAAATCTGTTGAGGGAAATGTTAATTGCTTTCGGTATGCGGAATGGATAATAATGGACAACGAACGATCATTTGGCTCAGCAGCAATAAAGTTTATGTAAGAAGATGAACTCAAAATATCAGTACACACCACTGCTCCGTACGCATCGACAAGTAACGGACAAATAGAAAGGTTTCATTCAACCCTATCTGAAATAGAAATATAGACCCATAGACATATTTTTCAGAAGTACAATCTCTAGTTCAACAGAAGACATAGAAAAAAAAAACAAGAAATAAAAAAGAAAATTCAAAATAAACAAACAGCTGACCTCGAATACCACAATCAAGAAAAAACATTACCAAACCTTTATAAGCCAGGCGAAACTTTACACGTGAAAATAGATAAAAGGTTAGGAACTAAACTTACACCTAGATACAAAGCCGAGAAAGTAGCGGAAAACAAAACGACCACCATTAAAACACAAAACGGTAAAATCATACATAAAAATAACATAATATCATAATTTTTCAGATTATTTTTACCAACATGCTTGGCGATAACTACAGTCCTCGACTATTCCAATTCACAAATCATCCCATTCGAACCCGGACTAGCGGCTAAACAAGACGGAACATTTAAAATCATCCACATCTTTAACCTACAAAGCTATGAAGAAACTCTGGCGAAGTTAGAAGAATCATTTCATTCACTCACCTCATCTCATCCATTACACCCATATCTTTCTTATGAACTAAAACAGATCCAAACGGATTTACGCATACTCCAAACTAAAAAAAGACAAAAAAGGGCAATAGAAGCAATAGAAGCAGTAGGTACTGCATGAAAATGGCTGGCGGGATCACCAGATCACCACGACTATCAGATCTTAGAAGATAAGATAAATGAGCAGCTAGAAAACAACAATAGACAAGTAGTTATTAACAGATTAATTTATCAAAAAATAAACCAACTTACTAATGCTACTAATGCAATGCAATGCAGAGCTCGGAAGAAATCGTAAGTCAGAAAGCAAGTATTTAAAAGTATAAAATTCAATTAATACAAGAAGAAATAACCAACATAATAAACGCAATAACATGGGCCAAATCTAACACAATAAAGTCATTTGTACTTACAAACACAGAAACCAAAATAGTGGAGGAAGTTTTTAAAAAAGAAAATAACCTTTTTTTCAACATAGAAGAATTTTTGGAATTTGCTCGAATCAAATTAGTCACAAATGGCAACGACCTTATTTACAATATTAGCCTTCCAACCATTAAATCAGATAATTGTAGAACTTTAAAAATAAAGCAATAAAAAAAGCCCAAATAATCAATGATATAAAATATGAAAATTTTTTAGAATGTAAGAGACAATTATTTGCAATAATTAAACCTTGTGAATCCTATAATGATAAGACAATTTGTAATTCAGAAAATTTGTTAGATTTAAGCAGTGATACTTGCGTAAACGCTCTTTTAAACCTTCGAGAACCAGAATGTATGATGCTCAACAATCAACATATACCGGGTTTCGAAGAAACACTCCCAGGCACCATCCTGCTAAACAACTTCAATGGACCAGTCTCACTAGATGAAAAACTTCTACAACTGCAAGGCTCTTTCATAATACAATATCGTAATTTGACGGTAACAATTGGCGAAACCATCTGCAAGTTAAAGGAAATCAGCGTAGTCGAACCAGAACTTCCGTTATTCCAACTATTGGGTGAAAAGACTAAGTTAGAGGAAGTTCTCTCACTACAAATGGTCAAGGAACTCAACATTAACAACACAAAAGCGTTGGGAAAATTAAGAAGCAAGGCAACCATAGAATCTTCCGTTAGCTACGGATCCGCCATCATCCTACTACTACTTATAAAAGGATCAATCACGGAACTCCCACGAAAACGTAGGTCAACGGAAAGTACACCAGTTTCCGTGCCAGAAACGCAAGAAAAGCCCACACATTCCGGACCTGTACTCTACTACGTTGCGTCCGAGGACAGTCGCGTTTAAGGAGGGAAGAGTTAACACCCAATAATATAATTTCCCAGACAGAAGAGAAGAGTAAGCATCGATTGCTCAACAAACAGCAAAACAATGCCCTCAATAATACAATTTCCCAAACCGAAGAAGAGAGCATTTATTGCACAACTAACAGCAAAGCAGTGCCCTCAATAAAGCTCAAACGAACTTAGCCACGTGCGCTGAGCTTGCACCTTTTGGCCAGCGATCGTGGGAATGTAGAATAGCCAATTTCCAAAGTTAATCGAACTCAAGTAAGTGCATACAATAAAAACAATAATTAAAATGCCCTGGCCAATTACAATTAAGTTTGGTCAACGGCAACGACGACCAAGAGCAGCAACCAATAACGTCAGCAGAATCACCAACAGCGGCAGAGACGGCGGCAGCAATGGATCGATGCGTAGCTATAAAAAACAATTGTTTAACCTAAGTAAATCAGTTCTTAATCCAACTCAATAAAGAAAAGTTTGATTTTATATATATCAATATCATAATCAATCTTTTAACTCATATATGTGTAAATAGCCGTCTATGTGTATGGTCACATACATTTCTTTGCCAAGTCAATCCGCTGTTGCTAGGCAAAAACTTCGGTAAAAAGAACAAAAACCAAGTCAAAGTTTCCGTTACGTTGTTGGCGACGCTCGGTGCATTAACATTTGCGCGGCAATAGGCATAGGGTGTTTCCTGCCCTCTCAGACAATTAAAAAATGGTAAACCCAGGAGACGCGATTCAGCCTCAAAATTATGCTCTCAGTGACATCGAGTTTTACCGAGCCAAAGTGCGTTCCGTTTTGCGGCAGTTAAACGCAATGAAATAATAATAACTGCTGGAGCTACTATATGCTATAGTCGTCCGATTTTGATGAAATTTAAACCGTAATTCTGAAATATTTAACCATTACTATATCTCGAAGAACTAACAAAAAAATTAAAAAAAACCAAAGTTATAATTTTTTTTAATTTATTTTTCTGATTGTTCCTATGGGAGCTATATGCTATAGTCGTCCGATCAGGCTCGTTCCGACTTATATACTACCTGCAATAGAAAGACAACTTTTGGGAAAGTTTCATGCAGATAGCTTTAAAACGGAGAGACTAGCTTGCCTAGAAACGGACGGACAGACGGACGGACGGACATGGCTAGATCGACTCTCCTAGTGATGCTGATCAAGAATATATATACTTTATAGGGTCGGAGATGTCTCCTTCACTGCGTTGCAAACTTCTGACTGAAATTATAATACCCTCTGCAAGGGTATACAAAAATATTTTTTTTAATATTTTTATTGTTTCCCTTGAAGTTTTATGTCACAGTTGTCTGATTTTAATGAAATTTAAGCCGTAATTCTAAAACATTGAACCATTACTATATGTCGAAGAACTAAAAAAAAATTATAAACAGCAAACTTATAATTTGTTTTCATTTCTTTTTCCGATTTTTCCTATGGGAGCTATCGATCCGACTTATGTACTAATTGCAATAGAAAGACAACATTTGGGACAGTTTCATGTAGGTAGCTTTAAAACTGAGAGACTAGTTTGCGTAGAAATGGGCGGACAAACTGACAGACGAACATGGCTAGATCGACTCTCCTAGTGCTGCTGATCAAGTATATTTATACTTTATAGGGTTGAAAATGTCTCTTTCACTGCGTTGCAAACTTCTGACTGAAATTATAATACCCTCTACAAGGGTATAAAAACGTAACCGAGTTACATGTCAGAAAACGCTCTTACAAAAAACAACTCTTAAACTCCTCTGTTCTCCTTTTTGCCTTTTATTCATAATTGTGTTCGCTAAAGCGGAAATGATTAAAAAATAGCATAATTAAAATAAAAACTTAACTTAACTTTTTCTTTTTAATAGGATTAATCTTTCTTGTTTTAATTTGGCTCAGCGTATTTTAATTAAGTTTTTCATAGTTTTTTGATGATAAGGCGACGATCCAGCTCTTAACTCTTATTAAAGCGCAACTTAAAAAAATGTTGTTTCCTGCCTGGCAGCGAATTTTCGACCGCCTATTAAGGCGGCTGCGGGATCACTGATGCGTCCAAAATATCTGTACCATCGATCTTTCTGGCTTGATAATGCTACTACACGAGGTTTATAGCAACCAAAATAGAGAAGACTTGAAAGTTTGCTTGGCCACAAAAAGTAATTACTAAGCTTCCAAAACTTTTGGGATTACCCTAAAGGTTTCCTGCTCAGTTGATTTCTAATTAATTGCTTCAAAATAATGTTTCCATAAATCTTAATATTTAAAAGGGTATTATTTCTGTTTTATTTGTCACTTAAACATACGCAATACATTTAATTTGATTTAACATAATTAAAAATTAGTAAGTTACTTACAGTTGTTGGTAGTTAGCATCTTTATATATAAAAATCTGGCATGGCATGGATAACGGAAGTGATCTCGATAAATCTATTGCTGCTTATTTAATAGTTTTGTTTTTTTTTTTTATTATTTTAATTCAAAATATATTTTATAAAAGGTTTTTAAGAATTGTAATAGCTTTTTTAACTGAATCGCGCATGCGTCGATAATCTCTCGAATATATAGTTGTTTCTTTAATACCAGTAAAATTAAATTCATGATGTATCAAAACTTAACTGCGTAACCACGCCTCGATTGGGGACAAAATGACTTAGATCGCACTCACCCTTTTGGCGACAGCAGTGATGATGCTAGTCGAGGATTGCTGTTGAGTAAATAATAGGGCGTAACAAAGAATCCTATCTCAGTTAGACGATGATGTTAACTTGTAAACTGTTAAAAGCGCCGGGCGCTTTTCCACTTTTCCCCAAGGCTATTAACCCAATCGGATGCTAATCGTCTCTCTCAATTGATTTCGCACTTGAGTTGCAAGTCTGACTGGTATCAATCGGTATCGCTGGCCTAGGTGTTGAAAATCAAGGAGGCAGTAACGCGTAATTCGCCTTTTTGTATTCCGATACAGCTAAAAAGATGAAGCTAGACATTCACCATGCACTGACTTTTCGTTCCAGGTCGGGAAATGCACCTGCCTGCTTCCCAAAACAATACTTATTATTAACTACCTATTTACTACATGACACGTTTCAAAAGTTTTCCTTCCATATCTTCTAAATGTAATATGAATTTCCTAATTTTTCTATCGCCTTGCATTCACGTTTTTCTGAAAATGACTTTGTGTAAAATTCATTCTAAAAACTTCCTAGTTAACTTTGTAATTGACTTGCTTTGCCCGTAGAATGTATGTTTTAGCATGAACTTGTTTCTGACTTTTCTCACGTAAGGGCTAAGTGGTCTTCTCTATTCAAGTTCCAAGTTCTTGTAGAGCTAGGATAAAATTAACAATAAGTAAAAAAAAAATATAATTAATAAATTTTAAGGACTGAAATTGCGATGTAAGCCCATAAAGAGTTTCGTAACGCACAACTGATAACCCCACTAAGTTTGGTCGGTTTCAAAGTCGCTGCTGTGATAGATCTGCTCACACGCTCTGACGCACTGGATTGCGGAGATAGAGCATTCATTAATTCGATTTAAATTGTGAGCCAGTCAAAAATTATTAATTTTGGTATCCCATACATAGAAAAAATTAGAGGACAAAGCCAATATTTAGAAAAGTTCTGCGACAAGATCCCAATATGTCGATGTACTTACGCTGAAAAGGTCAGACTGTGCTGCTTGCCTCATTTGCATTTGGATATTTCGTCGTCTTAAAAACTTCAAACCTCCGTATGTATCCCGAAGCTGTCGAACCATTCCTGGCCAATAAAATTGTTCCATACCTCGTGTGTACGAATATCTAAAAACTGATATATTACCTTCGCATTCTTAACTTAACATAAGCATCTGATTAAAACCAGCGACGCAAGATCAATGTGAGGACAATAAGACTCTATCACTGCTAGTTCATCGCTATATTTACGCGACAATGAGTCTGGTTCCTTTTCTATGACTTGCTAAAAATGTTTATCCATGTAAATCAATCGCCCATCTGGCTAGTCTTCCTTTCAGAGTACTTTGTTTCATGATCCAGGCTAAACTTGCATGGCCGGTTATGAATTCGAATTCCTGCAGTTCAATACAACACCTGAATCTTTCGATTCTTAAAATCACGCTTAAATACTTTTTTTTCTGTAAGGCTATAATTCTGCGAAACTGAATTTTTTTAGATATATATGCTACGGGTCTCTCTTGCAAAACAAATTTTTCTTGGAAATTTGGATTTATTAGCACCGGAGCTGACGTCAAAGCGATTTTTAGTTGTTCAAACGCTGTCTCGCACACGCTTTGGGTGTTCTCGCAAACTTAGCTTTTGATCCTAACAAGTCTGTTATCTGTGAACCGTCTGTACCACCCCGTTAATTCTAATTTTTTTAATCAACACTGATACAGTCTTGCTTGGAATTGTGAATATTTTATTAAAAAATATTTTTTGGAATTGTAAATTGCATTGTTAAGCAAACTTTGGCAAGCCGAAGTTCATATACCCTTGCAGCTATTGCCAGAATTAAACATTTTTGAAAACATTAAAATTATGATTTACATGCGTATAGAGTATGTTTAAAAACATTGAAGCTATGATGATTTGCAGCTCAGTTATTATTGTTATTTTTATTATTTCTATGGGAGCTATATGATATAGTCGTCCCATTTTGATGAAAAACCGTAATTCTGAAATATTTAACCATTACTATATCTCGAAGAACTAAAAAAAAATTAAAAAACTCCAAAGTTATATATTTTTTTTAATTATTTTTCCGATTGTTCCTATGGGAGCTATATGATATAGTCGTCCGATTTTGATGAAATTTAAACCGTATTTCTGAAATAGTTAA
The DNA here is from genome assembly GCF_018152505.1 of Drosophila elegans. Taxonomy (NCBI): domain Eukaryota; kingdom Metazoa; phylum Arthropoda; class Insecta; order Diptera; family Drosophilidae; genus Drosophila; species Drosophila elegans. The sequence goes on along the minus strand of NW_024545760.1, from coordinate 689,637 downwards.
CTATTACTATATCTCGAAGAACTAAAAAAAAATTAAAAAACACCAAAGTTATAATTTTTATACCCTTGCAGAGAGTATTATAATTTCAGTCAGAAGTTTGCAACGCAGTGAAGGAGACATCTCTGACCCTATAAAGTATATATATTCTTGATCAGCATCACTAGGCGAGTCGATCTAGCCATGTCCGTCTGTCCGTCCGTCTGTCCGTCTGTCAGTCTGTCCGTCTGTCCGTCCGTCAGTTTCTACGCAAACTAGTCTCTCAGTTTTAAAGCTATCTGCATGAAACTTTCCCAAAAGTTGTCTTTCTATTGCAGGTAGTATATAAGTCGGAACGAGCCGGATCGGACGACTATAGCATATAGCTCCCATGGGAACAATCAAAAAAACCCTCTGCAAGGGTATAAAAAAAATTAGGGTATAATAAAAAAATTAACTTTCACACACTACAGAAGCTTTAACGACAATAGCTGCATCTAACCTCTAGAGCCAGAAGTGTATGGCAAGCCCCAAAAATTGCAAAGCTTCTGATCTGAGCCTATGAGAAGTTTTCGCCGTTCAGCCGCTGTACCCAGAGATAGCTGATGAGACTGCGGTGACGTGCAGACGAAACTAGCGCTAGTCCTATCTGAGTCCGGAATCACTCCCTATGGAGTGCTCATGTGATGAAAGTTATCAAAAGTTGTGTTACAAAGATTTATCACCAACTATGACCTCGAGTTTTTCACTTCGCTTTATATATACTAAAATAAAAAACTACACAATACAATTATAAAAAAACTGAAAGTAAGGTCCACTACTATTTCTCGGGCAATCACATTTTTACGATTTTTTTAAATACATTTTCCAAACAAATACAAAAATCATGCTTAAGACAGTTATTTTGTTGGAAAGAGGACATGGTACATTATTGTATACTATTTTTCTACCATTCCACCTTAACTGACTTACACCAGATAAAAATGAAAGAACTTTGCAACTTAAAGTCGTGGCACATAAATTAAAATTTTAGAAAAAGTGCGCAAAAGTGCTATTTTATTCTAAGTGACTATAATGAAAATTTAATACGTCATAATGTGAAAGAGTTGTTCTTATAATGTAGCTCTATGTAGGTAAGAACTTACACCACAATTAATATCTACACTATTTTTTGAACTGCATATTACAAAATTTAAGTTAAAATATTTAATTTGACACTTTGTGCCTTTCTGTTAATTTCTTCAGAACCAGCCACAGCTTTCATTAACACTATGACTTTTTTATACCCTTGCAGAGGGTATTATAATTTCAGTCAGAAGTTTGCAACGCAGTGAAGGAGACATCTCCGACCCTATAAAGTATATATATTCTTGATCAGCATCACTAGGCGAGTCGGTCTAGCCATGTCCGTCTGTCCGTCCGTCTGTCCGTCCGTCCGTCTGTCCGTCCGTCTGTCCGTCCGTCTGTCCGTCCGTCTGTCCGTCCGTCTGTCCGTCCGTCTGTCCGTCCGTTTCTACGCAAACTAGTCTCTCAGTTTTAAAGCTATCTGCATGAAACTTTCCCAAAAGTTGTCTTTCTATTGCAGGTAGTATATAAGTCGGAACGAGCCGGATCGGACGACTATAGCATATAGCTCCCATAGGAACAATCGGAAATATAAATGAAAAAAAATTATAGCTTTGCTGTTTTTTAATTTTTTGTTTAGTTCTTCGATATTTAGTAATGGTAAAATATTTCCGATTTACGGTTTAAATTTCATCAAAATCGGACGACTATAGCATATAGCTCCCATAGGAACAATCGGAAAAATGAATGAAAAAAAATTATAACTTTGCTGTTTTTTAGTTTTTTGTTTAGTTCTTCGACATTTAGTAATGGTTAAATATTTTCGATTTACGTTTTAAATTATATCAAAATCGGACGACTATAGCATATAGCTCCCATGGGAACAATCGGAAAAATAAATGAAAAAAAATTATAACTCTTCTGTTTTTTAATTTTTTGTTTAGTTCTTCGACAGATAGCAATGTTTAATTATTTCAGATATATGGTTTAAATTTTATCAAAATCGGACGTCTATATCATATAGCTCCCATAGAAATAATAAAAATATATAAAATAACTATCAAATAATTGAGCTGCAAATCATCATAGTTTCAATGTTTTAAAACATATACGAAAGTAAATCATAATTTTAATGTTTTCAAAAATGTTTAATTCTTGCAATAGCTGCAAGGGTATATGAACTTCGGTTTGCCGAAGTTTGCTTTCTTTCTTGTTTTATTAATCAGATAAAACATAATTAATAATAAAAACCGAAACATTGTCGTTTTATTATATCTGCAATAGGTATAAAGGCTTCGGCAAATTATTCTCCCCTTCTTGTTTTTCACAACATTTTTTCTGTCCTCTTCACAGTGGGTAAACTTAATTTTTAATTAATAATTATAAATTAGTTAAATAATAATTTTATAAATTATTATTACATTTTTGTTAGAACTACGAACTTTAAACTTACATTATTTCTTTCTTAAATTATTTTAGTTTTCAATTTCGGACGACCCGCTTTTAAAGTGGACTAAATTGTATTATTAAGCCCAATAGTCATATTACCGACAACCCACATGGCATGCTTTATGTTTATCAGAGAGGTCGCAATTCTGTTTTATTTGTCACTTAAACATACGCAATACATTTAATTTGATTTAACATAATTAAAAATTAGTAAGTTACTTACAGTTGTTGGTAGTTAGCATCTTTATATATAAAAATCTGGCATGGCATGGATAACGGAAGTGATCTCGATAAATCTATTGCTGCTTATTTAATAGTTTTGTTTTTTTTTTTATTATTTTAATTCAAAATATATTTTATAAAAGGTTTTTAAGAATTGTAATAGCTTTTTTAACTGAATCGCGCATGCGTCGATAATCTCTCGAATATATAGTTGTTTCTTTAATACCAGTAAAATTAAATTCATGATGTATCAAAACTTAACTGCGTAACCACGCCTCGATTGGGGACAAAATGACTTAGATCGCACTCACCCTTTTGGCGACAGCAGTGATGATGCTAGTCGAGGATTGCTGTTGAGTAAATAATAGGGCGTAACAAAGAATCCTATCTCAGTTAGACGATGATGTTAACTTGTAAACTGTTAAAAGCGCCGGGCGCTTTTCCACTTTTCCCCAAGGCTATTAACCCAATCGGATGCTAATCGTCTCTCTCAATTGATTTCGCACTTGAGTTGCAAGTCTGACTGGTATCAATCGGTATCGCTGGCCTAGGTGTTGAAAATCAAGGAGGCAGTAACGCGTAATTCGCCTTTTTGTATTCCGATACAGCTAAAAAGATGAAGCTAGACATTCACCATGCACTGACTTTTCGTTCCAGGTCGGGAAATGCACCTGCCTGCTTCCCAAAACAATACTTATTATTAACTACCTATTTACTACATGACACGTTTCAAAAGTTTTCCTTCCATATCTTCTAAATGTAATATGAATTTCCTAATTTTTCTATCGCCTTGCATTCACGTTTTTCTGAAAATGACTTTGTGTAAAATTCATTCTAAAAACTTCCTAGTTAACTTTGTAATTGACTTGCTTTGCCCGTAGAATGTATGTTTTAGCATGAACTTGTTTCTGACTTTTCTCACGTAAGGGCTAAGTGGTCTTCTCTATTCAAGTTCCAAGTTCTTGTAGAGCTAGGATAAAATTAACAATAAGTAAAAAAAAAAAATTAATAAATTTTAAGGACTGAAATTGCGATGTAAGCCCATAAAGAGTTTCGTAACGCACAACTGATAACCCCACTAAGTTTGGTCGGTTTCAAAGTCGCTGCTGTGATAGATCTGCTCACACGCTCTGACGCACTGGATTGCGGAGATAGAGCATTCATTAATTCGATTTAAATTGTGAGCCAGTCAAAAATTATTAATTTTGGTATCCCATACATAGAAAAAATTAGAGGACAAAGCCAATATTTAGAAAAGTTCTGCGACAAGATCCCAATATGTCGATGTACTTACGCTGAAAAGGTCAGACTGTGCTGCTTGCCTCATTTGCATTTGGATATTTCGTCGTCTTAAAAACTTCAAACCTCCGTATGTATCCCGAAGCTGTCGAACCATTCCTGGCCAATAAAATTGTTCCATACCTCGTGTGTACGAATATCTAAAAACTGATATATTACCTTCGCATTCTTAACTTAACATAAGCATCTGATTAAAACCAGCGACGCAAGATCAATGTGAGGACAATAAGACTCTATCACTGCTAGTTCATCGCTATATTTACGCGACAATGAGTCTGGTTCCTTTTCTATGACTTGCTAAAAATGTTTATCCATGTAAATCAATCGCCCATCTGGCTAGTCTTCCTTTCAGAGTACTTTGTTTCATGATCCAGGCTAAACTTGCATGGCCGGTTATGAATTCGAATTCCTGCAGTTCAATACAACACCTGAATCTTTCGATTCTTAAAATCACGCTTAAATACTTTTTTTTCTGTAAGGCTATAATTCTGCGAAACTGAATTTTTTTAGATATATATGCTACGGGTCTCTCTTGCAAAACAAATTTTTCTTGGAAATTTGGATTTATTAGCACCGGAGCTGACGTCAAAGCGATTTTTAGTTGTTCAAACGCTGTCTCGCACACGCTTTGGGTGTTCTCGTAAACTTAGCTTTTGATCCTAACAAGTCTGTTATCTGTGAACCGTCTGTACCACCCCGTTAATTCTAATTTTTTTAATCAACACTGATACAGTCTTGCTTGGAATTGTGAATATTTTATTAAAAAATATTTTTGGAATTGTAAATTGCATTGTTAAGCAAACTTTGGCAAGCCGAAGTTCATATACCCTTGCAGCTATTGCCAGAATTAAACATTTTTGAAAACATTAAAATTATGATTTACATGCGTATAGAGTATGTTTAAAAACATTGAAGCTATGATGATTTGCAGCTCAGTTATTATTGTTATTTTTATTATTTCTATGGGAGCTATATGATATAGTCGTCCCATTTTGATGAAAAACCGTAATTCTGAAATATTTAACCATTACTATATCTCGAAGAACTAAAAAAAAATTAAAAAAACTCCAAAGTTATATATTTTTTTTAATTATTTTTCCGATTGTTCCTATGGGAGCTATATGATATAGTCGTCCGATTTTGATGAAATTTAAACCGTATTTCTGAAATAGTTAACTATTACTATATCTCGAAGAACTAAAAAAAAATTAAAAAACACCAAAGTTATAATTTTTATACCCTTGCAGAGAGTATTATAATTTCAGTCAGAAGTTTGCAACGCAGTGAAGGAGACATCTCTGACCCTATAAAGTATATATATTCTTGATCAGCATCACTAGGCGAGTCGATCTAGCCATGTCCGTCTGTCCGTCCGTCTGTCCGTCTGTCAGTCTGTCCGTCTGTCCGTCCGTCAGTTTCTACGCAAACTAGTCTCTCAGTTTTAAAGCTATCTGCATGAAACTTTCCCAAAAGTTGTCTTTCTATTGCAGGTAGTATATAAGTCGGAACGAGCCGGATCGGACGACTATAGCATATAGCTCCCATAGGAACAATCGGAAATATAAATGAAAAAAAATTATAGCTTTGCTGTTTTTTAATTTTTTGTTTAGTTCTTCGATATTTAGTAATGGTAAAATATTTCCGATTTACGGTTTAAATTTCATCAAAATCGGACGACTATAGCATATAGCTCCCATAGGAACAATCGGAAAAATGAATGAAAAAAAATTATAACTTTGCTGTTTTTTAGTTTTTTGTTTAGTTCTTCGACATTTAGTAATGGTTAAATATTTTCGATTTACGTTTTAAATTATATCAAAATCGGACGACTATAGCATATAGCTCCCATGGGAACAATCGGAAAAATAAATGAAAAAAAATTATAACTCTTCTGTTTTTTAATTTTTTGTTTAGTTCTTCGACAGATAGCAATGTTTAATTATTTCAGATATATGGTTTAAATTTTATCAAAATCGGACGTCTATATCATATAGCTCCCATAGAAATAATAAAAATATATAAAATAACTATCAAATAATTGAGCTGCAAATCATCATAGTTTCAATGTTTTAAAACATATACGAAAGTAAATCATAATTTTAATGTTTTCAAAAATGTTTAATTCTTGCAATAGCTGCAAGGGTATATGAACTTCGGTTTGCCGAAGTTTGCTTTCTTTCTTGTTTTATTAATCAGATAAAACATAATTAATAATAAAAACCGAAACATTGTCGTTTTATTATATCTGCAATAGGTATAAAGGCTTCGGCAAATTATTCTCCCCTTCTTGTTTTTCACAACATTTTTTCTGTCCTCTTCACAGTGGGTAAACTTAATTTTTAATTAATAATTATAAATTAGTTAAATAATAATTTTATAAATTATTATTACATTTTTGTTAGAACTACGAACTTTAAACTTACATTATTTCTTTCTTAAATTATTTTAGTTTTCAATTTCGGACGACCCGCTTTTAAAGTGGACTAAATTGTATTATTAAGCCCAATAGTCATATTACCGACAACCCACATGGCATGCTTTATGTTTATCAGAGAGGTCGCAATTAAACTTTCCCAATATGTAAATTTTTAGGACTTCCCCCGATCGGCTTTTGCTTTTCTAAACTTTAAGAAACAAACGCCGTGGCCAAACTTTTTGCGAGAATCAAAATCAAGGAGTCTCGTTCTTACTTTTTTGCTAAGCTATTTCCACACACTTGTTAGTAAAAATCTATAATATAAGATTTAGTTTTTGGATAAAAAAACCAGCAATTTTTTCGGCTTATTTTTACCACGTCGCCAATTCTTTCAAATGACTGGCTTTCGTTTTGCTTTTTTCAATTTAACGTATCTAAACTCGATTGGCATAGGACATTCTTTAAAAAAAATTAGAAGAATTAATAGTTTTTTCACCAACTCTAGTTTTTTACCCGTAGTGCTGTGGTAGCGAATTAGTCTCACCCTAATAACGAAAACAAACGTAAGTATTATAGAAGAGCTTAAATAGATGCATTTCACTCCTCATTTCACAAACTGTGATTATGTTTTAGATTTTGACTAAAGGTCTGAATAATGAAATTACCTTGAGACAAAATCTCATATAAGACACCATAATATATAAGTAGGCCTTTACTCCTTTAGATTTTTTGTGTTAGCTGGTAGAATTCCGAAAGAGTCAAGGCCATTCTGGTCAAACTGTGAGCAACAGACCTTAGAACCGAGAGATGCGGAGAGACCGTGAACTAACGGTATCGAGCTGGAGGTTCGCATAACATCGAGTGTCTCGGTGGAGCCTTCACGATTCGGACACCAGCAAACAGCCAGTAAAAAAAAATTCTTTACAAAGCCACCCAATATTCATTTAATGGGACTATCCTACAACCTCTCTGAGTTAGTCGCACGTTTACGAAGTGACCAAGATAAATAATTCAGGTCGTTACTAGTGTAAGCTATAAAACTATTTATTATGCTTAAGGATGATACTACTTAAATGCCATGACCCTTAAACAAATACAAGGAATACAAAATAAAACACATTCGATAGGTTCTGTTCTTCTTCATCTTTGTTCCACACTAACGATTTCATTTACTGAAGCGAGAGTAATCCTGTCCCCTGTTTAGTGTCCTGAAAATAAAAAAAAAAACAAAATTTCAAATAAAGTGTTTTGATGAAGAACAACATTTATAAGTCAAAGTGACTACCTATATGTAGTCGGCAGGTAACAGTTAAATTTGTACATAATTTGTTCCTAAAAAAAAATAACTAAAAGCCTTAAATCTGTAGCTTAGCAAAGTAGTATATTTAGGCGAACGTAGCTCATTAGAAATTAGGACATGTATTTTTATCTGGCCTAAAATTTAACATGTTCACTACTACTACTTTGATAATTCAACGGTTTAGGTTTATAACACTCTAAATATAATATATATTCGGTAAAAATATTTTTTTAATTGTAAGGACATGTTTACTGTAGTAGAAGTTAATTAAAGAAATACTTTAATTTGTACATCAAAATTTTTTTTATTGGTAAAGACTATTAGCGTTGCTCAATTGGATCAAACTTTTTTTTGTGTATACAACCGCAAAAAATATCGTTTGTTTTACTCACTGGTAATTTATTTTCACCAACAAGCGACAGTTCGTCTTCACTGGTTGAACAGTCTGAGCTCCAACAGCAAATTTTTCGTTGATCCTTGTCCCTGAAGCGTTCAATATTGTCTATGCTGCCAATTAAGTTCCGGTTAAAAGTCCTTAAAGATTCTTCAGGGCTTGTCGTGCGGTTTGGAGGACATAGAATAATGTTTGGGGTGTCCCATGAAGTTGTTTGCCTTAAATCTGGGCTGTTTAAGCTGTGTTGCTTTATTTTTTCTCCTTTGAGCTCCTCAAGCTGGTTAAGTAAGAGGCGCTTGATTTCAGAAACCCATTTTTGCTTTACGTCGACTGTGGTTGCCTGTAAGGTATAAACTTCCTGTCGTCCTTGAAACCAAACTTCAAAACGTTTTGCATCGCCTCGCAAGGACTCCGTTAAGCCAATTTGTGACATCTACAAATGCAAATAGTTAAATATGAAGAATGCATGCATACCATTTAAAAAATAGGAAGTGTAAAATTTGAATTAACAAATTGGAACTAAAACTAGTAAAAATCCTTTTTAACAGTTGTTATTATATTTATTTAAAAGACAGTTACTGTTATATAAAGACCTTTATTTTATTTCTCAGAAAATAACTGTCATACAAGTTTTTTATTTGTGTGACTGTTTGGGAACCAGACACCCTATCTATCATTGTATTATATATTTTTATATGCAAGTGCTTTGATTAATTGCATTGTCTTAGTTACAAAGGAGGCTGCGGCTGCGAAAGGAGTACAGTGCCTGTTCACCCTAATCTGAGAACAGTGACTCATCACTGATAGCCGACAAGCTAACGGCAGCAGAATGAACCACGAGCACCCCGAGCAGCAGAATAAACAAGAGCATCAACGTAGGAAGGAGAGTGCTCATACGTGACCGGCGAAGAAGAGGAAAAAATTACCTATTTATCATTATCAGTCACGTTCATATAAATTTGGTGGAACAAACACATACATCTTCTGAGCTAGCCGCACGATTTTCGTAGCGAGCAGCATAATCAAAATCAGTTCGATACACAGTGACCATCAACCAATTCCTAGCATTTCTGACGACATCTTAGAAGACTGCCAACAGCTGCCAAAAATCAAGCTGACGCTCATCCGCGACGAGACGAAAACAATTGCTGGTTGTTCGAGTTTTAGAGCAGTTAGCCGACGATCAACGCCATGCGTACCCAGCCGCTTCCCGGGCGTTGACCGCCAGTTTGGCATTTACTTAGGTAATTACGGTGGATGATTTGTAGTAGTCGACCGATGTTTTAAAAAACCATGGTGTTAGGGGGAAATGATGGAGGCACGCAAATGTTGAAGTTGACAAGTTACCAACTGCTCGAAAAGCTTAGGTATGGCAGAAAGTTTGGGTATACCACGATAATTTACGACATCGGAACTTGAACCTTTTTTATGAATTGGAATAATAAAAGATTCATTTTAAATTCTCGGGAATATTTAAGTTAATAATGATAAGTTGAATAGACAGTTGAGGCAGTTAAATTCAGTTCAGTCGTTATTATTATTATTATTAGACCAATATAGTCTCACAAATGTGTTTTTAAGGGTGTTACACAGTATATTTAAAACGAACCATATGAGTTATTATAATTTTTGCATATATTTTTTTAATTTTTCCAATTTATACTACCTGTAATAGAAAGACAACTTCTGGAAAAGTTGTAGTCAGATAACTTTAATACTGAGAGACTAGTTTGCGTAGAAACGGACGGACAGACGGACGGACAGACGGACATGGCTAGATCGACTCTCCTTGTGATGCTGATCAATAATATATATTCTTTATGGGGTCGGAAATGTCCACTGCGTTGCAAGCCTCTGCAGGAGTACACAATAAAGTAGATGTAGGCCTTTGATAGAATGTAGTTGTTTTGGAGGAAGAAGTGCAAGTCCAAATGAAGACAGCAAAAAAAAGGCAGGAGATTCAAAAAATTGTTCCATAACGTAAAAAAAGCTTAGCTATTTTTTTTTTATATCAATAAATAGCGTAGTTTGAAATATTTACTCTTTCCTAATCGTTCATTGAATCCAAATTGGATGCGGTACAAGTCAAATTCAAACAAATTGTGCTTAGATCAGGGCCCGCAAACCGGACACGCTCCATAGGTCGTACAAGCGGCCTATATATATTTAATAAAAAAAGAGAAGGTGAAAGTTCTGATTTTCAAAAGGCAGTGGCATAAAACAAAAGGATACGTTTTAGGCCCATTGAGCTAGAAATTTTCATTTTCTTCAAAGATAAAACAACAGAACAATACTCGTTTGATATTGTCTCCTCAATTTTCACATACAACTTGTTTTCATATAAATATGGTATTTTACATACATAAAAGTAAATTGATCTGGCCCCATACTTTTTTTTTTTTTTTTTTTTAATTTAATTTTTATTTACAATCTGTCTAATGACAATAAGTAAATTGTATCACTAATATTTACATAATAGGAATAGCAGATTTCCAGTGAAACCTGCTATTAATTTAATTTCTCGTTTACTTAAATTTACCTATCAGGGAGATCAAGAATGTGGAATCTTTTGAGTCTTCTGAATGTTAAGCTATTGTCTAATAGACCTAGGGCTAAATTATTTACATGATTGTGAAGTCTGTCTGTATATTTCTTACTATATTTTTTTATCTCCTCTTTTACAGTTGGAATATTTAGATCTTTATGAATATTTGCATTGGTTACATAATATCACTAACCATACAACATATAGACTGGTCATTTCATACGACGCATTTGGACACAAAAAAACGGACCGCGGAAGGTCCACCGTTCTCACAGCAGCAGGTCCATGCACTTCGTGTGCGTTCGGGTTTTTTACTCTCTCATTCTTATTCTCATTTTTATGCTCGCGCACTCATTGCACGAGTTCAGTCGTTCAGTCGCAGAGAGGCGCTTTTTGAAGAAGGCTGCCCTGCGCTTGAATTCGTCTTTGTATGTATGCGTGATCATGCATTCTCATACACGGGAGCAAGTGTGCGTTTATTCCATTTCGGCGCATCAAGAATATTTTCTCTTTTGCCACTTTTCAAACTTGGTACCCTAAGAATATGGGCGTATTTACTATTGGGTTATGATATAAATATTAATATTATATGTTATAATATATTTTTTTAATATTTCAGCATACATTTTATTTTTGTTTACAAATTCAAATCAGTGGTAGCAGTAAAATGTTTTACATATATGTATGTATTCGAATTTATAGAAATCAGTCCACTGAGATGGGAACAGGGCATATCGCAGTCGTGTCACTTGAAACACCGACTGCTCTTCAGTGGTTGAGAAAACTTCAAACTAAATCAATTCTTGTCGATGTTTTGCGAGCGGTTGGTGCCTGCATACCCTACCGACGATTGCTTTTAAGGGGAGCGGGCTTTTAGGACACTTGTTTTAAATGTTATGTTTAGTGATCTTTGGTTGATTTATTTTTTAATGATTCGCAGTGTTATTTTAATTGTCTTTAAACAATTCGTTAAAATTCAAGATATTGGTACAATTAAAATCTAAAATTATAATCATTAAAATAAATTATTATCATTAAAAAAATGTGGATTTTTATATTTGTTCCATTTACATTTTCAAAAATATAAAAAGTATTTTATTATTTATTACTTACCCCTTAAAAGCAATCGTCGGTAGGGTATGCAGGCACCAACCAACAAGAATTGATTTAGTTTGAAGTTTTCTCAACCACTGAAGAGCAGTCGGTGTTTCAAGTGACACGACTGCGATATGCCCTGTTCCCATCTCAGTGGACTGATTTCTATAAATTCGAATACATACATATATGTAAAACATTTTACTGCTACCACTGATTTGAATTTGTAAACAAAAATAAAATGTATGCTGAAATATTAAAAAAATATATTATAACATATAATATTAATATTTATATCATAACCCAATAGTAAATACGCCCATATTCTTAGGGTACCAAGTTTGAAAAGTGGCAAAAGAGAAAATATTCTTGATGCGCCGAAATGGAATAAACGCACACTTGCTCCCGTGTATGAGAATGCATGATCACGCATACATACAAAGACGAATTCAAGCGCAGGGCAGCCTTCTTCAAAAAGCGCCTCTCTGCGACTGAACGACTGAACTCGTGCAATGAGTGCGCGAGCATAAAAATGAGAATAAGAATGAGAGAGTAAAAAACCCGAACGCACACGAAGTGCATGGACCTGCTGCTGTGAGAACGGTGGACCTTCCGCGGTCCGTTTTTTTGTGTCCAAATGCGTCGTATGAAATGACCAGTCTATATGTTGTATGGTTAGTGATAATATGGAGCGTTAACAATTTGTCGCAAGATTTTTGATTGGTAGCGCTGAAGTATTTCAATATTTGAATTGCTAGCTGTTCCCCAGAGTTGGATAGCGTAGGTCCAATCAGGCTTCAAAATGGCTTTGTAGAGAAGAATTTTGTTTTCCAAAGTGGCTGCTGATTTTCTACCTAGTAACCAGGACATTTTCAGTGTTTTCAGTTTGAGTTGTTGTCTTTTCGCTTTTATGTGGTGTTTCCATGTTAGTCTGCGGTCGAGGTGCATGCCAAGATACTTCACACAGGTGTCTTGTGGAATTTCTGAGCCGGTCTTAGTGTAAAAGTTATTTGGACAGACTTTGAGGAGTTGATTTTAATTTTCCAGCGAAGGAACCAGGCCTCAATCAGACTGAGCTCACATTGCAAGAGATGAGATGCTTCGTCTCTAGATGAGCTTGTTGCCAGAATGGCTGTATCGTCAGCATATGTTGCAATGGTGCAGTTGTTTGTTACTGGCATATCTGCCGTGTATAGTGTATAAAGGACTGGTCCCAATACACTCCCTTGAGGAACGCCTTTATGCGAAGTAGTGTTGACGTATCATTTCTCTGCTGCACGTAGAAGCATCTCTTAGACAAGTAGGATCTCATTAATAAATAGAATGGAGCAGGCAGCCATTTCTTTATCTTGTAGAGTAATCCATTGTGCCAAACACGATCAAAAGCTTGCTGAACGTCAAGAAATGTTGCAGTACAATATTTTTTATTCTCAAGTGCAGATACAATTTCATTGATAACCCTATGACATTGCTCAGTGGTTCCGTGGTCTTCTCTGAATCCGAATTGATATTCAGGAATGATGGCAAGTTCGTCCAAAATTGGCAACATTATTGTCAACAGACTAATGGGACGTTAAGATGATAGTTCAGTTTCTGTATTGTTTGGCTTGAGGATCATAATGATTTCTGCACATTTTCATTGACTTGGGAAGTGGTCTAGCCTGAGAATAGCGTTAAATACTAGCGTGAGAAACCGTATGCATTTTGATGGTAGAGTTTTAAGAGTGATGCCATCTATCTTATCCGGGCCTGGTGATTTTTTATTGTTTAAGCATTTAATTTCTGTGACAACTTCGTCAAAATGAATTCTTTTAATAGACAAGCTCATTTGACAGGGTGACCCAAGAAAGTTTTCTATTTCAGCTTCTGTTATAGGATTGCTAATATCGTTTGGCTGAAACACAGAGTGCAGGTGTTGAGCAAATGCCTCAACTTGTTCATCGTCAGATCTACACCAATTTCCATTGCTTTTGCGGATGATTATGTTTCTTTTTGCAGGTCTCTTTAGATATTTGGTTGCTCTCCACAGGTTATACTCTTTGTTACTAGAATTAGGGTCTAAGTTTCTCAAATATGCCGCTAGATATTCATTTCGTAGGTTAAACAGCTCAGAGCTCGCTTTGTGAATTGTGTTTGTGAAAAACTCCACAGCATAGTCTATTTCCTCTCCTGTTTTTAACGAAATGTCTAGGCTTATGGCTTCTTCTAGGTAGCTTTTAAACGCGTAAATGTCTGTGGAAGCAGAGATGTCTAGTATATGAGCTATTGTGCTATAGGTCGCTATTATCGGAGAGTGATGTGAGTAAAGATCAAAACTATCCATTAAACGAATGTGTGTTTGTGGGATACCAGAGAATGCTACGAAGTCAATCAAGTCTGTGGTTTTTCGAATATCTGTGGGCCAGTATGTAGGCTTACCAGTTGAGAGAGTTGAAATGAAATTTTTATAGGTTATTATTACTCGTTAATATAATTCTAAAGTGTGGCTATAATTTTGATAGGTTGAAATATATAAGCGAAGCTGTCCTCGATCTTGTTTTCCCAAGCCAAGGAGATCTGTGCTTAAAATCAGAATTCAGTGAAAAGCTGGTTAAGTGGAAGTAATTCCAAGTAAGTGTAAATAACGTATTTCAACTGTTCTGCTTTTCGGTTTTCAGTTTTAGCAATTTGTTCAAGCTTTGTCAAGCTCAAGCATCTATATTAGGAAACTTATCCATATAATACGTATGGAAAAATGAAGAACGAATTTTTATTAGTAAGAAAATCGGTTACGCAGAAAAAAAAATTTACTTAAAAAAGGGTAAAAAAAGTTTTTCCCACTTTAATAAAAATAGTACCATGCAAAAAATTTGGAATATCCTTTTTTGAATCAGGGAGTCCATCACACCGGACAGTCAAGATTTGAACTCAGGAGGATTTCATCGATTTAAATTTGTAAGCCAGGGTAATTTTCTTGTTTTATCTTAGAAAATGGGTGCCTGCAGAGCAGAAGCTCCACCTAACCAAACGCCGACCATATCTAAACAATAAAATATACGTTTAAAATAAAAACTAAAAGCATGAACAAAATTATTTTAAAATTAGGTATAAAATACATAAAAACATAAATAAAAGTGATATGACATCAAACAATTTCAGCCTTACACAAAAAACAATTAAGGAAGAAAACTTCGGCAAGCCGAAGTTCATATACCCTTGCAGTTATTGCAGAAATTAAATATTCTTGAAAACATTAAAATTAAAAACATTAGCAATATTGTACAGGGAAATCGATGTTGGGTAATAAAGACTTTCCAATGAGTAGCAAATAAATGTCTAAAGAGACTGTAGTGCAGCAACGCAGTCAATCCTTTGTTACGGCGCAAACAACAAAGAAGCTGAAAACCTGTAAAGATTCTTCCTAAAAACGATTGTTCCCTTACCCACATTTACCACGTGTACCACCAAATTTCGAAACCGGCCTGTCGGCGCTGCATATTTCTACAGAAATGCACTTCAAGTAAAGCCACGAAGTTGTAAGCTTGCTTGGGCATTATTTATTTATTATTTAATATATATTTGCTGCTAGAATGAAAACAATGAATCGTAGAACAAGAAACGCCTGCGGATATTTACGAGGAAATACAACAGCTTGGCGATATATCACATTGGTCACAATGTTCGTTCGTTTTAAAGATGGACGAAACCAACAAGACTCCGTTCAAAGCTGGTTCAAGGAGAAGAGCAACTCGGCTGACTCATAGGGACCTTAAATTTGATCTGGGCGTTGGTAATTATTTTAGCGACAGTTTTACTGTGGACAAGATTCGCATGGCCAGAGAAGAAATCTATCACTGAGATGTATCCCAAGCGTGATTGCCAGCGACACTGTGTGCCCGATCTACAAGATACGTCTGCTGCATTTTGGTAAGGCTCCACAGCAGCAACCTTAGAAAGTATACAACGTTGGTCGACTCTATACAACTACATAAACCAGGCAGTCAAGAACCAAAGCAACATTTTCATGGGAGAACTGATTGGTGGAACGACTTGATATCTAGGAAGGTGTATTATACTAATAAGTTCAAATCTCGGCTAAGATCGATAGACGGACAAAAACATATGCAAATCATTTTAATTGTTCATTCATAGAAATAATTATACATACTTTATGCTTTAACCACTCTTGCACTAACTTAATAAAGAGTTAAAGCTTCTTTTTAAAAAAAATTCAGTTCAAATAAAGTTCAGCACGACTTCGAATTTCTCAAATTCATTAAATAGTCTTTGGTTGTTGTTGTTGTGAATCCAAAACTCCAATCAAATCTTAAACAAATTTGGCATTAGAATTACTACCGAAAAGGGCACATCAACTAAAACCACACTGCATCCACTGGTATCCACCATAATAAATACACAGAAGGGGCTTTCAAAAACGTCACCCCAGAAGCAATCATACGAGCTGTAGTGGCGCTTGACAAAAAAAAAAAAAAAAAAAAAAATATATAAACGAATGCAACTTTAAAATACCACTACAGAATCAATAAGAAATCACCCTTAGAAGTAAGCAATAGACAATGGCATAGTACCCAAAAGTGTTACCAATAAACTGCTTAACCTACGTCTCAGTTTTAGAAGCAGGGGACAAAACCCGAATAGTTAAAAGAATATGTTAACCCCTTCGCGAAACATTAGTAGGATAAAATGTAATTGAATTTATAATGAAGTTTAATTTATTAAGAGAAATACATGAGACGATGCTTCGCTAAATATTAAAATAAAAATTACTATAAAAATGGTTTAGCTATTATAAGGGTCTAGCTAGTTTTCTTGGAATAGGGATGTATGGGAATAATCGGGATAAACAGAGTCGGTTCCGATATTGGAAAGTTATAGACGGAAACCAGAAATGCACGATACCCCGATTTCCGGCCTTGGGGGGTGTATAAAGCCGCTAGAACGTCAACCCAGCCTTTCCAATTTGAGTTACCAAACGAAGCGGAGAGTTCCAGAAATTTTTCTATAAAAAGGAAAATTCCAACGCGCCCATGTGATCCCAATGGTGGTTATAAAATTTTAGATATTATTCCAGTGCTTTTTCCACTCCAGAATTTTGGCAATCCGATGTGTGAAAAAGGCTTGGAAATCTATAAAGAAAATTTACAAATTAATTTTTTGGTGCCAGGGTAAATAAACGATCATCAGCCCCTCCGGCTGTATAAGTATTTAAAAAACAATTTCTCTTAAACAGAATGGCACCAAGTTTACAGTAATACATCATCAAAGTCCCGGAAAAACGAGTAAAAATTACCTAACGCCAGGTCGAAAAATGTAGTGTTATATTGGTTATATATATGAAGACATAAAAAGTTTAGTAGGGTTAAGTGAATCTCGAATTTCCTTTTTGGTAATATATAATGAATGAATAAATAAAAATGAAAATATATAAATGAATAACAGTGGAAGCTTGGCAACAAATTTAAGCAAAGAGAAAAAAAACAAAGTAAATCCTTATTAAAACAATAAAATTAAATGTAGTAATCAGATTAATGGCAAAATATAAAATAAATGAATGATAATAGCAACCGTGAAACAAAAATAAGAAAAAAGTATAGTATTCGCGAGTGCAAATTTTGGCAGGTGTATTTTCGCCGTCAAAAGATCTTTCGGCGATGGAGCAGCACAAGTGTTTTCTTTTGCAAAAGAACTTCGGATTCTTTTAAATCAGTTCATATAGATTCACGTGGCACTACATTACCTTCTCGTATTATTTTCAAGAAAACGGCCACTGCATTATTAGTTTCAAATTATTACTGAAAGCTTAATTAAGTATTATGCGGTGCTGTCTTAACTTTTTTTCTGACTGATGAATTTATTCAAATGTATTAAATTTTTCTATTTTTCTTACTTATACAAGCACGCGAATTATAAATCTATTGCGTACATTCGAGCCCTTGAGAGATTAGATAAACCGGAACCAGCGCGTGCTCCACTGTTCTCTCTCTTATTTTACACGTTGTATTTTACAGAGCACTGACTAGTTTTGAAGTTGAATAACCATTGTAAGAATCACACACTCAATGCTCACAAGCAGAGTGGCGACCTCAACCATGGGATCGCTCTTGCTTATAGATTCGTCAGCAGAGGAACTCCTCAAGAAGGACACTCTGCAACCTCATGGCAACAGCCCTGTCAACGCTCTCCAGGTGGGCACGGGGGTGTGGACTAGGGGTCAAACCAAGTAAAACAGAACTGGTACTACTCACCAGAAAGTATAAGGTAGCTGAGCTCACCCCACTCAAATAACTCCACACTCGCCTAGCCTTTAACGAAAAAGCCAAAAACCTCGGCCTAATAATGGACAGAAAACATAGTTGATCGCACTCTTAAAGCGGCCATAGCTCTGTTCTCTTGAAAGAAAGCAATATAACGCAAATGGGGGTTCTCCCCTTCTATTATACACTGGCTATACACAGCAATAGTAAGACCAATTCTTCTTTACGGGATCATCGTTTGATGGAACTCCCTAGACAAGAAAAGCAACCTGGTCAAGGTACACAAATTCAAAGAAGTATAGAACTCTGCATCAGTGGAGCGCTCCGCACAACCCACACTGATGCCCTAGATACAATTCTGGACCTTGAACCCCTGGACCTGCTTGCTAAAGGCTATGCTGCGGCAACCGCATTGAGATTGAGATTGAGCAGCGGTGGCCTGGCAAGCTTGACCATCGGGCCACTCTTCCATCCTACCAGCACAACTGACCATATAACACCCTTTCTAGAATTCACAAATCTTTACAGGGTTCTCATCCCATCACGTACAGATTGGGCAAATTTAATAAGCAAGGGCGGAGTCTACTCCCCTGAGCTGGACATCAAATACTCCTTTCGACTGCCAGACACTGCAGTGTATTCCAAGCAGAGCTCTTAGCAATACAAGTCGCTATGACCCTACTGAAACCAACACTACATCATAACAAATATTTATACCTTTTTTCAGACAGTCAATCAGCACTAAAAGCCATTGAGTTCTTTAGCTCCACCTCGAATATCATCTCTGGGTGCCGCAGATCTCTTAACGATATGGCCAATCAACTCAGAATCAACCATATATGGGTGACTGGTCACCGAGACATCTCAGGCAACTGCATAGGTGATGAACTGGCCAGACAAGGGACGACTGCCGATATCCTTCCCGAGAAGGCCACGGTGGGCATGCCCATGGCCACTTGCAAGTTTCTCCTAAAACAGACGGTTACTAGTCTCTCTGAGAGCAGATGGAACTCAATCACCACCTGCAACATATTCAAGCTTACATGGCCCCACACGTAGCCCAAAAAAAACAAGCAGTAATGTTAGAAGATTAAGAGTCCTGAACTACGACTTCTTCCGTAGTTGCAGAAAGACAGACGAGGAGGAGAACATAAAACAACTTCTGTTTTTGTGCACACCGCACAACCTTAAACCATTCAGGATTTTGGCAGGTACGGTCTACCCAACCTTGCCGTCATTCCATACATTGAATTAGCCAACCTCATGAGATTCTTAAGCCGTACCAGGTGGTTCGAGCAGTCAAATCCTCAACAAGCTTAATGATATATAACATGACATCACGAATCTTCTTATATTTGGCTTTGATTGGTTCGATCTCTACTCATGCAATACAACTGCTGATTCCCTTAATATTTGTATTTATTTAATTTTTTTAGTTCTTGTGTTCCGGGGTACTAACCGCCTGTCTCCGACAAACAACCTTGGTTTAGCTAAGAGCTGACAGAACTAAGAAATAAAAAGTCTATACTTCATTATAAATATAAGCAAACCGGTTCTCAATCTTTTTATCCAGATAAGTGCTCGGTCAAGATTTACCATGCTTAAAGCTCAGTGTTATACAAATTACTTAAACCGTTGTTTTATAATTATGTTAAAACTAAGCGTAAATCTAATACTTGTCCTTCCTCGCTATCTACTGAAAGCACGACAGCAACTTCAGATCAGGCAATAGCCCATTTATTTGACTAGTTTTTTCAAACGACTTATTTCACCTCTGCTCATTTAACGCGTTAGCCTACCACTTCAATCGGCGCATACATACAGCGCTAGCTCTACCTGCTTTACCTTCAAAACCCGTATTCTATTTTTACTAACTCTAGTCTATAAATTCCCCGCGTGGGAGACAAATATGTTGACTCTGTATCTCTTAGAACCTAAGCAAGGCAATGTATTTTAACTAACAACCCCATTCCACTTCATTGCAATGGTGGCCCCCTTGACTCTGAAATCGTGTATATAAGCCCGACCTCTGCCCTAAAGAAATCAGTACTCAAGTCATCCTTGTGCATTCAATTACTCTGCATTCTACGAGTGAGCATCGCTGTGTCTTTGGCCCTCATATGCATGATTTTCTCCGAGTTAAATTAATTCAAGTGTTGGTTTAGCGTCCTACTGTCACTAGATGTTATAAATAATAAAAACTCAATAAACCTACAAACACAACGCATCTTTATTTTTACACCGTTTCCAAGTCGAACCTAATTTTCTGTCCTACCTTAAACAAAAGTACTCTGTTATTATATCTTAAATGTGTTAAGCCTGTATATTCACCAGGGCCCGTTGTGATAAAGGGCTTTAAAAATAATCTTCAAAAATTCAAAGAAGTCATTTACACTGACTTTAGTGAATCATTTGACTCTGTTCGGAAACTTGACCTCTTAGGATTTCCAGTTGATTTCCTAAGATGGATCTTAAGTTATCTGATACGTGACTTATACTCTAAGTGACTGCTCTTTTGATAGATTTGCTCTTGTGAACGATCTTGGCGTCCTTCTCGACCCAAAACTAAAGTTTTCCGATCATATTTCATGGTTTCCATGGTTAATAAAGCTTGATTTTAATAAAAGGTAATCAAATAAATTTAAGTATCCGTATGTCAACAAGACTTTAAATATTTCGCTAGTTCGTCCGATTCCCGAGTACTCTTCTCCCGTCTGAAGTCCGCAATGTGGAATACATATTGAACGCATGGAATCTATACAAAAAATGTTTTACTTTTTGCTTTACGGCGCCTTAACTGGGTTATATTACCTTCTTAGTTTAGTGGACTAATATTATTTTAACAATCATAGGGCGATTATCTGTATTGTTTTTATTTGTAACCTTATACGTGCTGAGATAAATAGCCCCGATTTGGTGGGCCGTCTTAAATTCACTGTGCCAAGTAGATTAACGAGAATTTATAATCGCTTAATATTAAGTCACTGTAATTATGAGTTGATTGAGCGTTTCAGAGTATTATGTTCTAACTTAATACTTTTGCTCCGCAGGTCAAATGGAAGTCAATAACTTCCTAGTCTTTCATTTTATATTATTGGCATTTTCTTTTAAATACATTTTTCCCTAAATCCGCAGATTTTCTATCTTCAAAAGATCCCGAAAGAACCAAAAAAAAATCATTCATATTTTAAAAAATACTTAATCACAACATAATACTAGCCTACTACTCGCAACAGCGAGTTTTAACGCCTTTTTCCGTCTCTATCTAGCACATGCACTTTTTATGGAAGAAAATACTGCTGAGGCGGAAACTGACCCCTGTTGTAAAAAAGACGTCTGTGTGGAACGGTTTTTAGTTTGTAAATAGGCAAGGGTTACAAGAACCACGGGCCTGGAGAATTGTGCTATCTGTAGTAGACCGGTCCTTAATGCCGCTTTACAAAAAAGTCTTCAGCTTAAAACATTGCCCATGTCTTTGGAATATGGCGTAAAGTTTAAATTCCTGATTTTACACAATTTCTCCGATTTACACTCAATATCATACTAGACACAATGACGCAGAATTGCCGCTTACACTTGGCCGACGCGAGTATGAAATATAAATTGGGAGCCTTTTTGCGGTTAAGTTGCCTCGGTGAGTGTGGAGAAGGAAGAGCGACAGTCTTAGGTTGCAACTCAATACATGTTTAGGTGTTGCTGCGATCCAGTTGCCGCCCATAGCTTGTCACTTCGTTATTGTTTAATAGCATGATTTCATTGGTGCATCAGCAGGACAATACAATCACTGATCTCTGATGGATCAGTAATCAGTGATCAAGTTTGTTCTGCTTATGCTACATTACGCATTAAGTAATCAATTTTTGATTGTTTTGTTTGTTATAGCCTGATTCCATTGGAGCATTAAAACGCACTTAGCCTAATGCGCATTTATTTACACAGGGAATCCCATTGTGCTAAATACCGCATTTAATATGAATGCGATAAATAAATGCGATAAAAAATCATTCGCCCCGAACGTTTTTAGAAAAAATACCGAAAAATACCGATGTTTAACGATATTTTGTTCGTGCCACCACTACAACAGCTGTTTTCTATACGCAAGGTTGGCGCAATTTTTGATTTCTTTCGAAATTAAAATCTATTTTGCATAAAAATGACTGAAAACAAGAGCAAGCGCAGCAAATCCTGTACGCAGTACCACAATGCATTATTGCTGGATCTCTGGCATGTAATACCTCCCACATATATGGGGATCCTTGCCCTTTTTGAAACTGTGGTGATCTCCATTGCAAACCCGTCAAACAACACCATTACCTTTACTTCCTGGTCGTCCGAGTTGGCAAATGCCTCGGTCGCATTATGGATGTCCTGCTGAGCATTAAAGAGTTGAGTAAACTCACTCATATTCATTATTTAACATTAATTGCTTTTGGATTTGCCAAAAGGCATTTAGCCTAGTGCGCATTTATTTAAACAGGGTTTCCCATAAGGCTAAATGCCGCATTTAAAATAAATGCCATAAATAAATGCGATTAAAAATCATTCGCCCCGAACATTTTTAGAAAAAATACCGGAAAATACTGATTTTTAATGATTTTTCGTTGGTGCCACCACTACAACAGATGGTTTTTATATGCAAGGATGGCGTAATTTTTGATTTCTTTTAAATATAAAATCTATTTTGCGCAAATATGGCTGAAACAAGTGCAAGCGCAGCAAGTCCTGGTTGCAGTACCACAATGCATTACTGCTGGATCTCTGGCAGGAACAAATTCTTAAATATACAGGGAGCTTTGCTCTTTTTTAAGAAATTGTGGTGTTTTCATTAACAAACCTTGTCGTCCACGTTGTCAAATGCCCCGATATCATTATGGATGTCCTGCTGAGCATTAAATATTAACGAAAAATCGCTCATTTTCATGATATTCAATTTATTTCGTTTTGATTTGCGAAAATTCAAAAGTAAACAAATCCAGATCAGCTGTTCGTGTCATTCACACGTCAGAGTAGCGTTAGCTTAATGCTATTGCGCCAATGGAATTAGGCACATTTAAAATGTCCACTAATGCGGCAATGGAATCAGGCTATAAGTTATTTTTGTTTTGCTTACACTCTGATGTTTTTATGTTAATTCTTATCGATATTTATACCAACAATAAAGGCTGGCAGGTATGTATCATATATGAAGAAAAGGTAGCGTACTATTTTTACGCTTCTTTTTTGCTGATCATGATCATGATTATCAGTGATCATACGCGTTTAGCAAAACTATAGTAAGAAATTTATGAGTAATCAGTGATCAGTGATCATATTGTTTAGCTGTATACGACCATTGCAATAAAATGTCATTTTTAAAAAAAAATACCGGAAAACACCAAAATATAACGCTATTTCGACAGTGCCACCACTACAACAGCTGATTGGATTGGATTGCTTTCGGAAAATCAAAAACTCTTTTGCATAAAGATTCTGGTCGCAGCACCAAAATGCGTTACTGCTGGTCCTCTGGCACGAAGAAACTCCCACACATATCGCTCTTTTTATGAAACTGTGGTGGTAAATTTGCCAATGGAATCAGACACATTTCAAATGTTATAAGTTCAATGTTATAGCCAGTACTTCTATCGACGAAATCTGCTCGTCAGCAATGAGAGATAAAAAAAAAGCAAAATTACTATTTCTCACGGTTCGATTCCAACTTTTAATTTGGGACTAGACCATCAGATTTAAATTCTTGCGATTTGCCAGTGGAAGTATAATTATATAGCAATATAAAAGATAGTTACCTTAAGATGGTTTTTAAATTGATAGGTGCTTTTGTTGTGGTTCGGCTTCGAAGTTTGCTTACAAAACAGCATGGACTTCTGGTAGAGAAAAATATGGCGCTGCTGTGGCTTTGTTCGGAGACAAATGTCCTTTTTGATCCCTGTCCATACTTGGAATGAGTTCTGCATCAAAAGTTTGCCCTGTAGAGCTATTTCAGTCTAAAACGAAATCAATTTAAATCAAAACTTCGACGAAATTATTAATTTGGAAATAGGTACATACCGGAAAACCTGATATTGCTACTTGATGCATAGAGTCGTTGACACACTTCAAAACGATTAACATACAGTCAAGGGCCTTTTCAAGTTCCATAGTACAGTTGCCATTGTCGCTAAAGCGCAGTAAGTCCTTCAAAAGAAGCTGGTATTTTGTTATTCTTTGAACTGGTTTGAGCAAATATGCTGCCAGAGGTAGTTTATGACCAAGTCGTTTTTGACACTCTTGGAGAAACAAATGTGTATCCACTAGGGTTTGGCGAAACCGCTCGGAACGTGGGATGTTTTGACAATAGAGTGAGTACAGTTGAAAAAATGTGTCCCGCTACAAAAATAATGTTCAATGCAAACTATGGATTGTTTGATCAACCTTACCCTTTGAACAAAACATAACGCGACAAGTTCAGTTGTTGAAATACAGTTTTCAAGATCCTCAAGAAAAACGTCATTATGAAAAGTATAGAGCTCTTGCAGGTTTCCAAACAATATATCTTCGTTTCCTTGCAGAGTTTCCGGGGCTAAGTCGTCAGATTTCAAGCGATCGCAGTAGCCCTACAAAATTCAAGAAGAACTTAGTACAAGTTACAGTGTAGCTAGTTTACTATGTAGAAGGTTTGTAGGAATCTTAAATTCTTATTCTTTTATAGTACTTCTGTTGTATTGAAAA
This sequence comes from Drosophila elegans, assembly GCF_018152505.1. Taxonomy (NCBI): domain Eukaryota; kingdom Metazoa; phylum Arthropoda; class Insecta; order Diptera; family Drosophilidae; genus Drosophila; species Drosophila elegans. Next base: position 664,914 of record NW_024545760.1, on the reverse strand, counting down.
GTTATTATTATTTTAAAAATATTTTTCCTATGACGATTCCATGAAATGAAATGAGAAAATGAATGAGTAAAATTGTCAAAACCAATACCCAATAGTAAAAAATATGCACCGGATTTTGGTATAAAAATACCATTCGATGAGATATATGAAATTATATAAAGTTACAAAATAATAAATATAAACAGTACAAAAAGATCGCGCGTTTAAATTTTGTTCATATCTTGTTTTGATTAGCTTTTATAGGTTGTTGAAGTTTTTTAGGCAAAATTTCATCAAAATATTAACCATACGTTTTGTGAAAATCGCTTAAAAGTGAAAATATATTAAATGGATATGAAAATGCGCGTACTCCTTATATAATCCAGTTAGCCAAGGCACAATCCGAAATATGATCCGCCAATTAAATACCAATTCCTCGCTAACTCTAAAATTAAAAATATCAATTTCAAGCTAGTCTTCCTGCGCCTTTTACAGAGCGTGTTTCAAGTTGCGTGAAATAAAAGCTTAAAGGACGTTTCCTTAAAGATATTTGGGGAATATTTCATAAAATATTATGCACTCGGCACCTCTGAACTAGCCCATATAACAACAGGCGCAAAAAAATTGCAATAGCAATTTTTCATTTTTCTTCTGCAATTTAAGCAACTTAATATTATTTTTATTCGTAAGTACTATGGCGTTTTTGTTCCATTTTGAAATTGATTGCACAAGTTACGATTAATAATGGTTCACAAATCAGTGATTCGATTACATGAACAATTTGAAAGTGTTTGGTCACTCTTTTGCCGTGTTGTGTGCCTGGGTTAAGATGTCGGAAAATAAAAAGTTTAAGCAAGGATTACGTATTGTAAATCCGCAATAGGTGCAAAAAACATGTGGCAGCGATGGGCGCATTTACGCAAACCAATAAGTTACAGGATCCGGCACTATGCCTTCCACATTGCCAAATGCTGTGGAGCTGTTTTCGTCTTGTTAAGCTGCTGCAAATATAAATATTGAAAACAACAAATTTAACGATTAAGCTTTTTTTTTTGGCAGTTTTACCATAATTTTTCGAAACTTTTTTCAAGTCTACCAATTTTCGCTTCGAAAATTCTGGCAGCACTGATGGGAACTATATTATATGGTCATCCGGTTCGGCTCGATCCGACTTATATACTACCTGCAATACAAACACAACTTTTGGGAAAGTTACATGCAGATAGCTTTAGTTTGCGTTGAAACGGACGGACGGACAGACAGGCGGACGTACAGACGGACGGACAGACGGACGGACAGACAGACGGACTTGGCTAGATCAACTCTTTAAAAAACATCAGAAGAATTTGTTATTAAAAAATAGAAAAAAAACTCTTTGTGAATAATTTCAAAGCAGCAAATAAAGCTGGTTACTCAATTAGATAAGACATGCAAGGAAACTTTTACACTAGCAAATTCTAGTTCATTCGGGTAATAAGGCTGATTTATCTCCGATGTAAGACTGGAGATAACAGCAATAAGCACACACCCTCTCCTACGAAAAACGCGATCGTTTCTATAAGTGTTAAAGTTGTTTGGAAAGACTTCGGAGTTGTTAATTTCTGGTTTCAGCCAAGTTTCTATGAAGACTAAAATATATTCATGAAAGGCAGAGGAGTCAGGGTACAGCATAGGTAACTTAATATCAAGTCCCCATAAATTTTGATAGGCTAGAAATATAGATTTCACTTTTTTGGAAAAGACTTTAAAATCGGTGGCCGATTATAATTGTTTTATCTGTTATGAACAAATTCTTTTAATTTTGGTTCGTCATCAGGCCCAAAACTTTAATTATTTAAAACAATAAAAGCTTCTAGAGGAACTTGTATTTTAAAAGAGGATATCTTGCGAGTATATGAAAATTTAAATTGTTCAACTGTAAAGTTTGGCGATGGGTATTGTTCTTGAATAAATTCCATAACATCGTCAGATGAGGTTTCCGGGAAAATCTAGAAACAAAGATGTATTTGTTTACTCAGACTTTCTGATGAACAGCTGGCTGTAAAGCTTTTGATCCACCGGGCTGCTCTAAAACTACTCCAGTGCCAGGGGCTGATGAATTAGGTGCCAGAAAAGACCTATTACAAGTTTTTAAATTAGGAATTGAGGCAGAATCCTTTTCTGGAACTAAATTTAAAGTTCTAAAAGACTCGGTTTTTTTACGCTCGAATGACTCACTTGGCAGTTTTTTACTACTAATTGTTCACTTACGGCGTTGAACCCTTCAGTGAGTTATTTTAATACTCCAAAAATATTCTTGAAACCGTCATGAGTCTGCATCATAAAGCTACACATCTTACGATCTATTTCCCTGCCGGACTCACATGACCACTTGAGCCCAATCCGCAGGTCAGTGTTATATTTAAAGTCTTTATAGTTAGATTACCAAAGTTGAGCTTATTTTGCAATTCCATTATTCTTATAACTATAACTTTTATCGGTGACAGCGATGATCAGAAGATTGGTTGAAATGGTGGCCTGATGAATGGGTTCTTAGGCTGTATCTTTTGTTTATTAAAATTTGATTGGTCAAAGTTTTTATGATGATGAATGGGTTCTCATGTTGGAGCCTTTGTTTAAAACTTTTTAATTTGTTTATGTCTGCTGTCGTCGGTAAAGGCGTGTGAAATTTTTATAATAAGGGGGCTGTTAATAACAGGAAATATTTTTCTTATTTATAAAGTGCATTGACCTAATTGTGTTATGTTGTTTCCCTGATTAGAGATTATACATATTTGGTCTAATATATTTGCAAATCAACTTGGTGTATTATCCAAATAAAAAACATTGTTTTTGTCAAAATATTTAAAGTTATTTATGTCAATTTTTCGGCCTATATAATCTAAGAATTATTTAATTCTATTAATCTGGCTACGTATCCAAGCTGATGTTTTGATTGATAAAAGTTTTTCTTCGTTTATGTCAACAGACTCTTCATGTTTTAATATTTTAGGATTGTACATTCCTATTCGATTCTTGTTAATTGTAATCCCATTCAATATACTCAAGGTAAATTTTTAAGGAATATCTAAAAATGTGTAATGCAATGTTTTTTATAAAGTATCTATACTCATGATCAGCATCACTAGGAGAGTCGACCTAGCCATGACCGTCTATCCGTCTGCCCGTCCGTCTGTCCGTCCGTCCGTCCGCCTGTCCGTCCGTCTGTTTCTACGCGAACTAGTTTCTCTTTTTACCAAAAGTTGACTTCCTATTGCAGGTAGTATATATGTCGGAACTACCCGGTGGGAGGACTATATCATATAGCTCAAATATTTACAATCAGAAAAATAAATGAAAACATATTATAACTTTGCAGATTTTTATTTTATTTTTGCTTAAGAATTGCGGTTTTTATTTTATTAATATCGGCCGACTATATAGCTCCCATGAAAACAATCAAAAGACTAAACAAATTTTTTTTTATGTTTAAAAATTGCGACGACGTAAGGAGTGGTTTCGATGGAGTTCAAATGATCACTATATTTAATATTCCAACGATATCTTTTAGAACCTATCTTATGCTAAGGTGGCGAGAGACGGTGGACTGCTCGCCCATACTCCCCTCCTGCGTCCTGATGTCCGTAACGCGAACCTTGCCATCGGCGCCGGCGTACACCCCAACCATACGGCCTATCCACCACTGCTGGGCGGCAGGTTGTCTTCGGCGTCGACGATGAGCGCTCCCGCGAAGATGTTGGACTCCCCCTGGTGCCAATTAGACCGCTGCTGGAGACTGAAGATATACTCCCAGGGGACCATCGCTGCCAAAACTTGTGCCATCGTCGCAAGCAGGTCAAGCTGATCTGGTCAGGCTGATCTGGTCTGGAGTTGAGCACGGCCTCCACGCTGCCACTAACCATACAACATATAGAATGGTCATTTCATACAACGAAAATGGACACAGGGGCTCTTACCAGCAGGCCCCGGCGTTTCGTGTGCATTCGGGTTTTTTGCTCTCATTCTTATTCTCATTTTAATGCTCGCGAACTCGCTCAGTCGCAAAGAGGCACATTTTGAAGAAGGTTGCCCTGCGCTTGAATTGGTCTTTGTATGTATGTGTGATTATGCATTTTCATACATGGGAGCATATGTGCGTTTATTTCATTTTGGAGCATCAAGAATATTTTGTCTTTTGCTACCTTTCATACTTGGTACCCTAACAATATGGGCGTATTCACTATTGGGCTATTATAAAAATATGAATACCACATGTTATAAAATATTTTTTAATATTTCAGTATGTATTTTAAATTTGTTGACAAATTCAAATCAGTGGTAGCAGTGGTATTCGAATTAATAGAAATCAGTCTACTGAGATGGGAACAGGGCATATCGTATTCGGTGTCACTTAAAACACCGACTGCTCTTAAGTGGTTGAGAAAACTTCAAACTAAATCAGCTTTTGTTGTTGTTTTGCGAGCGGATGCTGCCTGCATATCCTACCGACAATTGCTTTTTAGGGGGCGGCGAAAAAAAACAGCTGTTTGGCTTTTGTTTTGTTTACACTTTTAAGGACACTTGTTTTGAATGTTTTGTTTAATGATCTTTGGTTGGTTTATTTTTAGTGATTCGCAGTGTAATTTAAATTGTCTTTAAATGATATTGGTACAATTAAAATTAGAATCATTAAAATATTATTTAAGCAAAATATACTTTTTCCATTTACCTTTACAAAATATATTATAACATATAATATTCATATTTTTATCATAGCCCAATAGTGGCTTTTATCGGTGACGGAGACGCTAGCAGCGAATGTAGACTTCGGTCAGAACTGGTTTCGGCTGGTTAAAATAGTGGCCTGATGAATAAGTCCTCAGGTTGCATCTTTTGTTTATTAAATTTGGATTAGTCAAAGCTTTTCTGCTGATGAATGGGTTTTCATGCTGGACTTCATGTTTAAAAGGTTATAATTTGTATTTGTCTGCCGCGTCGGTAAAGGCGTGTAAATTTTTATAATAAGGGGACTGTTGATAACAGACGTGGGAAATGTTTATCTCTGATGTTATGTCTGATTGATTTGAATAACTCCTATAGTAGGCTCTGGAATGTCATGTTTGACAAATGAAGTAATGGGTATCTCGGGATATACAGGCTGGATCTGAGGTTTGATGACTAGAGTATTTGGTAATACGACACTTGCATGATTGTACTGCAGAGCGAGCAAATGATATATTTATCTTTCTTGCCACAGGTAACAGAATCATGAATATTTGTTTTATTTATAATAAGAAAATGTAAATTATTGTGCACAATAATACTAATAATAAATAAATACCTTAGTCAATTTGACACTCGGATTAAGTGAAAACACAACATGACAAACAAAGAATTAAAAGAATCGCTTTTAAATACAAAAGTGGGAGAGAGAAAAACTTCTTGTGAAACACCAACAACTTTAAACGTTTACATTTAGTAAAGGCGCAAGAAGTAGAGCGGGAGGGAGAGAATAAAATATTACAGAGCAAGCAATGTTTCAAAAACAAACACTAGGAGCAATGGCAAAGCATACAAGAGAATGAAATTTCATTAACAATGAACAGGGATTAGACAATTTAAAATAATATTATTTAAACTCTAATAGAGAGTACAGATTTATATGAAAAGCCTAGTTCGAAGCACACATAATTTAGTTAAGGTAAGCATGGTTAAGAAAAAAACCAGTACTTTCAGAAATTAATTAAAACTTTACAAAATCACAGACCAGAAGTTAAACACAACCGATCTCAAACGACGCTAAATCGATATAAGTCAAAGGCCATTACAAAATAAAAAAAAAATACATTATTTTTGTGGGGAGAGTACGACAACTACCGATCCGAGAAGTTTGGAATTGTATGAATAAATTAACGCATCTTTATCAAGGGCGTCATTTGTATACTAAGTTGTTGATAGGGAATCTTTCGAAAACACTTTCACATTTGGCCATTTTCATAAAATAATCGCCTCAAATTTTGAGACGTTGTCTTCGTGGGTGAGCCACATCATAAGATATACTAAACAGGTTGAAAAAACCTTTGGTCCATTGCTGGACATTGCTGGTTGGACATCATAGGCATTATTGTGATTAATTTTTGTTATTTCTCAAATTTTAAATTATTTCGCCTTTAGTTTGATACCGCCTCCAAACTGCATTTATTTTATGGATACCAGATCACCAGTTTTATACATCTTTGTTGGTTTACGTCGTAAGATGTACCTTCAGTACTTCTTTCTTTTTGAAGTTTTCATTTCTGAGATTTAGCTTTGAGTTATTGGTCGAAGGTCGTTGCGCGTTAATTAGCTCAATAATTTGTTTTGCTCTTTGCTCCAGAAAGAACCCCAGATGGAGGGTTATCGATGCACTTCTAAAAAGTGAAAATGATGGCTTGCTAACCTCGTTCTACGTGTCTGGACCGCTTTGTGAAATCACCCTCGTTCAGTTTGGAGATTATTGGAAAAAAGATTTCATTAAGTTTCCACTTTTTAGTTTATACGTGGTAGACCTGCAGTTGATTTAATGATTAATGTTTTAGTCTTCGCAATATTGAAGATTGTCTTGCGCGGTAATATCTTAACTTCGGTCAGATATGATACAAGCTAGGCTGACAAGCACATGACAATGACCTCCTAGTTACGTTATGGCATTGCTGACATTCTTTGACCTTGTAGTGTAAATCGAGTCTATAACGGTGAGAAATTGCTTGTAATTCTTGCTAATTTTTACTATGGATAAAATATCGAACAAAGAGTTTGTGTGAAATTTTGTGTTTTAAACGATTTTGTGTTTCAAACAATTTCTTGTGCCAAAACGTTGGAAAACGTTTGAAAAAACATTTGGTGATTCAACCATGTTGAAAACTCAAGTTTACGATTAATATTATATAAATCGTTCAAAGAGGGGCGAGAAAAACTGAACGATTTGCCACGTTCAGGACGGCCTTCGACCTCCTCAACTGAGAAAACGTCGACAAAATAAAGGAAATGGTGCTCGAAAATCGTCATTATAGATTGCCCCAGAAGTGAACATGTCTCATGAGACCGCTCGTCATATTTTGATTGATGTTTTGGGTATAAGGAGAGTCGCAGTGCGATTGGTGCCAAAAGATCTGAATTTTCTTCAAAAAGTGAATCGTAGTAGACGTAATTTTTAAACAAAAATTCAACAAATATCATCAAACAACCACCGCATTCTCCGCCCCGTGTGACTTTTTCCTTTTTCCAAAATTCACATTACAACTTCGTGGAAACCGTTTTGAGAGCATTGAAGACATCAAACTAATTCGCAACGAGAACTGAAGGCCATTCCGGAATATAGCTTTAAAACGTGTTTCGATGATTGGATTGTTTGTTGGAGAAGTGTATTGCCACAGAAGGGGCCTATTTTGAAGGGGATATAATAAATTTATATGATTGATAAGTTTTTTGTGTTTTATTTCAAATTTCCGAGTACTTATTTGACAGAATGTAATAATATCGTTTACGTAAGATGAAGAGATTCCTCTACAAATATCTGCTCGAAAAATCGTTGAAATACACTGAGAATAAATGTTCGTGCAAGCAGAAGCTTTGTTCATATTATATTGAAGAAACAGAACTAGAACCCAATTTGATGAGAATTGGGTTCTAGTTCTGTTTCGTCAATATAATATGAACAAAACTTCTGCTTGCACGAACATTTATTCTTCTATAACAAAGAACACAAACTTCAATTTTTTGAATTTGTACTTTTGTTATATATTTGGGTGCTTCTGAGTAAAATGCCCACACAAAATTGTGTCCCATAAGCTATGAAAAATATGTTGGAGATTAAAACGCGCGGTGGAATATCAGCTCGTGATAGATAAGTAAAATAGAACCACTTGGCGTTCGAGTTCATAAGCTACTGTTTATTCGAAAAAGTAGTAAAGCTAGGCAGTGTTGCCGTACATATAATGTTTAGCTAGAATTGCCAAATCCACACTCCTATTTAATACTAGCAGGTTTACATTATTGTAATCCAAGTAATCTAGTACATTTCACAAGATTTATCTTTTGTACATATTTTGTTAATATGTCTGCTACCATTTCATTTGTTGACTAATATCAAATCAATAAGTTTTTCTTCATAACATTTCCTTATGTGATGATACTGAATATTTATAAGCTTGCTTCTTGCATGAAAAACTGGGTTCTTTACAAGATTTATTGCGCTTAAATTGTCACTATATCTTAATACTGGTTAAAGACCAAAAAACATTTTAGTTTTATTAATTAATTTACTTTAATAAATTGCTTCTTCTGTGGTCTCCGACATCACCACATATTTTGCTTCTGTGCTGCTTAGGGCGATGGATTTCTGCTTCTTCGATGCCCAAAAAAAGTGTATAATATGATCCCGCTGACCCATTATCACCTTCGTGCTCGATTTCAAGTCCCAAAAATTTTGAAACAGGACCTTTATCAACCACTTGAAAATAAGATAAGATTGCTCTTTTAGATTTAACCACCTCACCATGGCTTGAACACGCCAATGGCTATTACATTGATGCTCTTCTCTTCAGTGATCTTTACGTCTAAGCATGGCTCGCCTACACACGCCTTGTAGGCCATCTTGTTAATAGCGTTGTCCAACTTTGTATTCTAGACACGACCGGACTGTTTTAGGCCGTACAAGGATTTTTTCAGCTTAAGTACTTTACTTGATCCATCCTCAAACTGCTCTAGCTGCTTCATATAGACGTCTTCTTCTAGATCACCGCTCTAATAGGCTATTGACACGTCCATTGATGTACATGTAGCGCGTATTCGGCTGCCATAGCCAAATCCATTTGTATTGTTGCGAAACCAACGACAGGAGAATATGTTTCCTGGTAATCAATGCCAAACTTTTTGCTGCATCCTTTTGCTACCAATCTTGCTTGCAGAGCTCAATCTCGCCTGCTTGACCTCTCTTCAGTGTGAATCAGGTCCGATTCGTCTCCATAAACAACCTTTTCACCTAGAGCTAGCTCCGCATCTTGGTTCCCATCTGGATCTTCTTCACATTCCTCTTCGGCTATATCTTATGCCTCTTTCAAATGCTTACCATCGTTGAGTACTGATTCTACGTTGAAATCGTTTTTCTGCACACATTTTTCGATGAAGTATTGTATACATCTCTGCTGACCCTGAATTCACCCAGCTGCTTGTCATAAAACCGATACGCTTTTAAAATCTCCGAGTATCCGACCATCACGTACACTTTGCCTATCTCCTCTCACTTTATCTTTTGGGTTGTGTCCAAGGCAATCGGGAGCGATCCTCAGGTGCTTAATCACCAGCTGATGAGTAGTCCAATCTTCATAAGGGGTAACTCCCTGAAACGCTCCTGTCCGATACCTGTTTCTCCGGATACCTGTTTCTCATTTTACATCGGCTGCCTAAGTAGATTCCAATGTTAACCCTCGAACCATCGCTTGTCCCGCAAGCTTTGCAAATTTAGGCGTCCGTAGAGCTCATTTCATTAACTCGTCGCCTATACTGAAACATAACATCTCATTAGTTTGTAGATCGGACAGTTTTCCGTTTCGTTTCTGCTTTCTGTCTCGCTGCGACTGCTGTTATGCATTGGCTCCTTCTTACATGCGTTTATGTAACAACATCTTGAACAATGTCACTTTGCGAACTTGGCTGATGGTTGATGAATCTGTTTCAGATTATCCCATATATCTTTCACGCTATAGCATTTCTTTACACCGAAAATTTGTGGTGCACTGATCGACAAAAATAGTATTCAGCACTAGTCTCATCCTCTGGCTTTATCTGAACGACAGACACAGTCGCCCACAAGTCTTCATGAACCAAAACGCTCCGGATCAGCACAGACCAGGTGTCATAATTGGTATCATCGAGTTTCTCGATGTTATATAACGAACTTATTGCAGTTATTGATTAACTGTTTCAAAGGCCTCAGTTTTTATGCCCTGGGCCCATAAGCGGTTGGAGGTTAAAACGCGCGGTGGAATCACTTGGTGTTCGACTTCATAAGCGACTGTTTATTCAGTAGAAGAACTAAGAACAATCTAAGCTAGGCAGAGTTGGCGTACATATAATAACTTGCTAGAATTCCCAAATCCACAATATATTATCAAAGTAAATCAATATTATTAGAAAGTAAGGTCAATTTGTTTGTAAAATGAAAAAATATTTATTTATTTAATCAATTTTATCCTCTTCAAAGTAATCCTCTCCCGTTTAAATACTCTTATGCCAACGTTAATCCCAATCCTCGAAACATGCCAAATTGTTCCTTTCCAATATAGCAATCAGCCTCTTCTTCGAATAAACTGCGAATACGGTGGTTGCGGCATATGCGTCGAATTTTTGGCGAAATGGTCTCAAAGAACGAGTGCAGTATTAGAGGGTGCAATATCGCAATGAAAAAACCAAGAATTGTTAGCCCATAGTTCTGGTCTTCTTAGTCGTATTGCTCGCCGCGTAACGTTCAAATAATAATCATTATTAAAAGTTTTGCCGGGTGGAAGGAATTTAAAGTGCAACTTATCACTAAAATCAAAAAAAAAATGACATCATTACCTCCATATTTGAACGACTTTGACTCCAAGTCATCAACACGTACTCGACCCTCTTTGAAGTCATTACCACTTATAAACACATTTCTGCGACATGGTAGAATCACCAAACCCCTTCCACAATATCCTCAACGTTTCCGCATCCAAAATTTCTTTCCGCAAATAAAATTTGATGGCACTTCTCCGCTCAAGTAAATCAAACATTTTAAAAAACTGACATGAAATTTGCCTAAGATATCGTTATCAGTCCTGCCAACTCAAGAAAAAACAAGAAAGAACACTATAGTCGAGTTTCCCAACTTTTAGATACGAGTTTCTCAGCTAACGAATTTTAAACAAAATATCCCCCTACAAAACAATCGGAGTCTAGGTGGCGCCATCTGTCGAACTGCATAGCCAAGAGTCCCCCGCTAACAGTTTTATCGTTCTCTCTGTCTTTATTTACCACTCTGTCATCTATTACCACCGGCAGCGCAGCGGCCAACGAGTAGCTGAGCAGCGGCAGAGGGGCGGCAGAGGGGCGGAAGAGGGGCGGCAGAGGGGCGGCAGATCGGCGGCAGATCGGCGGCAGAGGATACGAGCAAAACACACACAGAAGTTAAGGTCAGAGTGAGGTTTAAGGTTTAGTGATTCGCAATTTGTGGGCGTGGCTCCGTTTTTAAATAAACTTGCGCTGCGTAGCGCAAACCTTTGCCGAAACCTTTATCTCGACGTTAATACAGACGGACAGACGGGCATGGCCATATCGAGTCGGATGTTGATCCTGATCTAGAATATCTTTATAGGGTTGGAAACGTTTTCTTCTACCTGTTACATAACAATTACAGTACATCCTTTTACTCTACGAGTAACGGGTATAAATATATAGCCCAAAACGTTAGACCCGAAAAGCTAAAATTAAAATTCACGTAACTTTTTGCCTAAATACATTTTTTTTTAGGTTTTGCGCTAATATATATTTTAAACATTTTTGAAAACATTAAAATTATGATTTACTTTCGTATATGTTTAAAAACATTGAAGCTATGATGATTTGCAGCTCAATAATTTGATAGTTATTTTATATATTTTTATAATTTCTATGGGAGCTATATGATATAGACGTCCGATTTTGATAAAATCTAAACCATAATTCTGAAATATTTAACCATTGCTATATGTCGAAGAACTGAACAATAAATTAAAAAACAGAAAAGTAATAATTTTTTTCATTTATTTTTCCGATTGTTACTATGGGAGCCATATGCTATAGTCGTCCGATTTTGATATTATTTAAACCGTAAATCGGAAATATTTAACCATTACTAAATGTCGAAAGACTAAACAAAAAATTAAAAAACAGCAAAGTTATAATTTTTTCATTTATTTTTCCGATTGTTCCTATGGGAGGTTTATGCTATAGTCGTCCGATTTTGATGAAATTTAAACCGTAAATCGGAAATATTCAACCATTACTAAACGTCGAAGAACTAAACAAAAAATTAAAAAACAGCAAAGATATAATTTTTTTTCATTTATTTTTCCGATTCTTCCTATGGGAGCTATATGCTATAGTCGTCCGATCCGGCTCGTTCCGACTTATATACTACCTGTAATAGAAAGACAACTTTTGGGAAAGTTTCATGCAGATAGCTTTAAAACTGAGAGACTAGTTTGCATATAAACGGACGGACAGACGGACGGACAGACGGACGGACAGACGGACATGGCTAGATCGACTCTACTAGTGATGCTGATCAAGAATATATATTGCAAACTTCTGACTGAAATTATAATACCCTCTGCAAGGGTATAATAAACGCAATGGTAACCAAGGATTTCGAAGAGCTTAAACACCAACGAGATGTTTGCATGAAAAATATTATCCGAATTTATAGCCATTTAAGAGATGCTAATTTTTCTGTGAATCCGGTTGAGCTTGAGTGTCGATTAAAGATTCTTAATACGCACATTGAAAATGCTTCACTTTTTCAAAACCAAATAGAAGTAAAAGATACAAAAGATGTATACCGCAAAGAGTTGGAAGAGATGGACGTATTGACAAAGTCATTGCTGATTTCGATTTTAAATAAATGCAAATAAAATAATATCGAGAAATCCGCTCCGCCAGCAAAGCTCAAAGCGCCTTAATGCCGCCTGCTGAGCGTCGCCCTTCATAACCCTTTTCGAAAATTTCGTTGACAATAACGACACTATAATGATTGTCTTATTTTTTTTTTTTGACAACATACCGACACTGTTTAATTTACAAAAAATTTCCCAACCTTCAGCTACAGCCTTGAGAACACTCATTGACACGGTCACAGCCTTGTATGACTCCTTGCTGTCTATTGGGGATGATAGACGCATTACTAATGCTATTTTATTCATTTGGTAATGAGGAAGGTCGATGTAGGAACTAAAAGAAAATGGGAAGAACAGTTAGATTATACTTTGCTTCCACTTTGGAGCGAATGTGTGGCGGCACTCAACAGGCGATACCAACACATATTAGCGGAAGAGGCTTCTAAGCCCAAAACTGTTTAACAGACCCATTCTTACCCTAAGAAGAAAGGAAATAGGAGTTTTTCGTTGGCGCTGCCAGGAACGACTCTGTTCAATGCGTGTATTGCAACTCAGCTGAACATCAGATTGGAAACTGCGCTTCCTTCGCAGCCCTAACAGTTCAGCGAAGATTCGATTTCGCTAAAAGAGCACCCTTAAGCATTAATTTAAGAAAGGGTCACACGGTCAAAAAATGCAAATCGAACAGATGTAGAGTGTGCAATTCCTCACATCACACTTTGCTACACAAATATTCCCCAAACACAAATTTCGCGTTGCCACCCCCTTCTCAGCCGCAGAAGTCTTCATCCACTTCGCATGCTTTGCCTGCGAATGCATCGGATCGAGTCATTCTTCCAACTGCTGTTGAGAGCGTTCAAACAAAAAGTGGCGAGTGTGTATTAGCTCGAGCGTTGCTCGACTCTGGTTCCAGATCCATTCTTCTTCAAGCCCCAAAAAATAGATATGCTTATCGGCGCTGAAACATTCTTTGAACTTTTATCTATTGGCCAAATAAAGCAGGGGCCTGAATTACCCATCTTACAAAAGACAGTTCTCGGCTGGATAGTGTCAGGGAGATGTGCCTCTGAAAATAATGTAAAGGCTGAAATAATGGTACATCTCAGCTGCCAGGAGGAAGCGTTGTAGTCAATTGACACAACCCTGCAGAAATTTTGGTCTGTGGAGGACTTGCAACCCAAGGCTAAAGTCCAAACTCCTGAGCAACCACTCTGTCAACAACACTTTGAGAAAAATACTCAAAGATTGTCGTCCGGTAGATGTTCGGTTCGTTTGCCGTTCAAATCTGACCCAAATACTCTTGGTTCGTCATACGAAGTTGCGAAACGTAGATTTTTGTCGCTAGAAAGGAAATTGTCAAAGGACCCTCCTCTGAAAAAGATGTATCTTGAATTCATGGAGGAATATGTTTCAATGGGCCACATGTCCTCCTCCGTTCTACGGCCACAAAGTACTTCAACTAAGTTGAGAATAGTTTTCGATGCATCGAGCCGTACTTCCACACAGGTAGCGTTGAATGACATCTTAATGGTAGGCCCAACTATTCAAGAGGAGCTGTACTCGACTCTGCTTCGGTTTAGATTGCATAAGTTTGCCCTTGCGGCCGACGTCAAAAAGATGTATCGCCAAGTGATGGTGGACGAAGCTGATCGTAACTTCCAGCTCATAGTATGGAGACGAGATCCTTCTGAGTCCCTGAAAATCTTTAAGTTGAACACCTTTACATATGGAACTTCGCCAGCACCCTTTTTGGCGATTTGGTGTTTAATGCGGCTAGGAGAGATGACCCAACAACTCATCGAAAAGCCGCAAAGGTTATTCAGAATGATTTTTATGTTGACGATTTGTTGACTGGCGCCGGATGCGTTGAGGACCTGCAAAGCCTTCGAAACGAAGTTTCTCAGGTCTTGCAAGAGGCAGGCTTTGAATTGGCAAAGTCGTTTTCAAACTGCCCAGAGTTATCCGTATCTGATAGCGCTGTAATGCCACTTATGGCAGACTCAGACGTAACTAAGACCCTTGGCGTGGTTTGGTTACCGGTTAAAGATTACTTTCAATTTCGGTTGGATGACTCTTTCCTGGATCTTCGCGCGACAAAACGAAATATTTTGTCGGTGACTGCTCGACTTTTCGACCCACTTGGCCTCTTGTGTCCTTTGGTCACAAAGGCAAAGATGTTGTTGCAGGAACTGTGGCTTCGAAAATTAGATTGGGACGAGTCGCTACCGATGCAGTTGCTCACGTCGTGGGAGACGTTTAAAGCGACGCTTCTGCAGCTGCCTAAAATTAAGGTATCGCGATTCGTCAACACAGATCCACAAGTCCCGATTCAAATACATGGTTTCGCTGACGCTTCCATGCGAGCGTATGGAGCGTGCATCTACCTTCGGACTCAAACTGCTGAAGGTTAGAAAGTGCCAAATCAAAAGTAGCTCTCCTTAAGACGAAAACTTTGCATCGCCTTGAGCTGTGTGCAGCTCACCTTTCAGCAGATCTCTATAATCGTGTCAGGCCATTGCTAAATTGTCCCATTGAGAATGTATTCCTGTGGACAGACTCCGAGATCACTTTACACTGGATCAAAACCCATCCCTCGTCGTTGTCGGTTTTTGTTTCGAACCAGGTTGCAGAAATTCAGGAGTGGTCGGAGAAAGCAATTTTGAGACACGTTCCCACGAAAGTCAACTCAGCAGACATGATGTCCCGAGGATGTGACGTAGAGGAGCTTACAACGTCCATTTGGTTCGGTGGGCCTTCGTTCTTGCTAGACTCAGAAAATAATTGGCCTGTAAATAAACATTTCGAACTTCCGGCTGATGTAATGTCGATGGAGCTACGCAAATCGGCAATAGCTCTCGTAGTCAGCCCAGAGCCAAATAGCGTCCTTTTCGCCACACCTGAAGCTTCTGAGAGTGTTCGTGTGGGTTTTCCGTTTTATTCAAAGGTGCAGAAAGATGTCGAAGCCTTTGAAAAGAGTATTTCGCCAAGAGTACTGGATTTCGCTTTTGAGAAAATTGTTGAAGTTATTCAATTTTACGAATTCAGAGACGACATAAGTTATATTTGGAATAATAGACCGGTAGCAACGAATATTCATTAGCTAAACCCTTGTCTTCAGGAAAATAAATTAGAATTGTGTTCCTCGACATTGCTACGAGTTGGGGTCGGTTATTAAATTGCTCCCATCCCGTATGAAGCCAAGTTCCCGTTGTTGCTGTATTAAAGCTCACAATTCGTTAGATCCTATGTGTCATACCTGCACGTTACGCACGTGAAAATACCATATGGGTAGTTAATGCTCTAAAAGTCTGCCGACGAACA
Organism: Drosophila elegans; assembly: GCF_018152505.1. Classification (NCBI taxonomy): domain Eukaryota; kingdom Metazoa; phylum Arthropoda; class Insecta; order Diptera; family Drosophilidae; genus Drosophila; species Drosophila elegans. The sequence continues at coordinate 648,976 of NW_024545760.1, read as the reverse complement.
GTTCGGTCGTGCATATGCTGCTTACCGTTCAATATATGTTGCATTGATTTTTGATTTGATTTGATTTGATTTTTCCCTTCACCACAACGTGTCGTATCCGTGCCAAGCCACCGTACAAGTCGTACGTGGCCTTGTTCGTCTGTTTTGCGTTCAAAGCGGTCCACTTAGTGTCTGACCTAACCACTGCACAGTGGATCCGCTTGTATGGAAGAGCGGCCAAAAATACTAATAATGGTCATAACGTGCTGAAATTTATAGCAATAATTTAGCAAATTTGTCTAAACATATAGCAACAAAAATCGGACTTATCGATCGGCTATATCCTATAGCTCCCATAGGAACAATCGATACCGAATTATAAAAACATATTTGTTTAATCTAATTTATTACGATTTTGGTATGGAAGATATTTTTCGTAGTTATACATATTCTTAAAAAACTAAAATAAAAATCAACAAACAAAATATAAATGAAACAAAAATTATAAAGCATCGTCAAGTAATTCGTAGACAGATGTAAGCAAACTCGACCTATCTTTTTTAGGAAGTTGTCTCTGTCCTGTTAAAAATGGATCTGAACGCAATAATAAATAGTTCATGACATCTGTGTTTGTTAAAGTACGAGATACTTTCCGACTGTGTTGAAGTCTACATTTTTTTAGTTCCTTGTTATTGGACTCTGCTGCTTCCTCTGAAAGCTCTCCTATCGACACTAATGCATACTCTATTACAGCTGAACCATGAATTAAGACCTTATGGACGGTAGCCGGTAAATAGTACCATGGATATGCAGCTATAAGATATTTGGCTGTATCCAGCGCGTAATTTTCAAATTTCTCCACATTAATTTTGAATCCCGATGCCATGGCTTGCAATAATGTTGCACATCTGTGAATCAAAGATGCATCGATTCCTGTTATTTCGGAGCTCAAATCTGCATTACAAAAGAATTTCCTTGCGATATTTCCGTCGTTTGAAGATCCTCTACCTCCATCTCTAGGTTTGTCCACTAGTATTCCCATTTTTTCGCGAAATTCCTCCTGAATGTGGTCGACAGTAACGAGTCGATGATGGCCGGGGGTTTTTCCAAATTATTGTGTTATCTATTTGAGTAACCAGTTGGAGAGGTACATAGGATGTTACAAATAAGCTTCTGTCGTCCAAATCACCGTTTGAAAACTTTTGCTTATACTCGCTATGGCCTGTACTTCCATCGAAGCCCCATTTTCCAATTAAAGTTAAATTCGTAACTATATTTTCAGGCATAGTTTCAATGATGTTGTTTTGAAGCTCTATTATACTAGATGCCGTATTGTCTAGTAAGCTTTGTAGTTCGACTTCCGCACGAGATTCGTCTATATAAATACCATCAGGGTATCTTATTTTTTTGAGACTTAGTAATCTTTGGTAACTGGGAAAAAATTCAAAGGATATTTTGGTATTTACAAAGTTTCTTATCAGCAAATATTGGTGCTTCGTCATGGAGGTCTCCATTAAAAGCGAAATAACTTCCATGGGATCTGCCGGCAGGAAATTTTGATTTCGATCATCATTACGTAGAGAAGAAACAGCGGATTCATCTATTTTAATGAGCTGACCTACACGTCGTCGCTTTGTTCTCTCTGAAGCCTCCTCAAATTCAAGTTTAGGACGGCCCCGATGAGCACTTTCCTCTATTTGATTTGATTTGCAATAGGGGCGTTTTATTGAAATTGATTCTTTTGTATTAAGCCATCCAGATTGATATTTAATAACTGCAGATTTTGTCCGTTTGTAATTTTTCCAAAAAGTTACAATTGTTTTGCAGAGGTTCTCAATTTTATTGGATATTTCGCTCAACTCTGGAATAATGTAGCCGTTGTTTTCAATATCCGCTTGCACATCGGAAATCAATTTCCTCATTTTTTTCGGCGTTGGTTCCATTACCTGTGCACCACATATTAAAAATATGCAGACGTGGAAAAACACATTTTTGCGATGCACCTATCAAAATCCAAAATCAAAATTTAAATAATAATTTACAAATTAATATTTTTGCAAAAACACAAACCACTAAAGACGAAGACAAAGCAACAGCGCAAAAGCGCAACAGCACAATAAGCAAAGACTCACCTTTAACTGCTTTAGTAATATTAGTAGAAAACACACATCGGCAAATTTCGGCAGCTAATTTTAAAATATTTAGTAACCTAAAATAAGACGATCACAAAAACATACAAACCAAGTTCTGGGTTTTCTTGGAACATAACTAAAAGTCTAACTAAACATAAAATATACTTTAAAAAAATACACAAAAAAGGGTTATTCGATGAAATTAGTTTTACGAAAAAACTTTTTCAGGAAAGTTAATTATTAATATCTCAATTTAAAGTAAATACCTTCAATTTCATAATTCATGTTAAATTATTCAAATCGGAGCACTGCAGCGTACGTCTGATCACTTTAAAGGGCGAATTGAAAGAGAGAAATAACTTCCAAAGCGCAGCTGCGTTGCCAAAATGAACACGTGTTCACGATTGCAAATCTATTTTTAGAAAGTACCGTTAGATTTCTAGTAAAATCCGGTATGCCAAAGAGAAGTTTGGACTTTTAAGAGACAATTTTGATACATTTTGCTTAAAAAATATGTCATAAAATTTTTTGATTTTTGGCCTCTGACGGAACCACTGTGCACTGATGCGTTCTTGTTGGCATTTCAAAGGTTCGTAAGTCGTCGCGGAATTCCGGAGAAGGTGTAGTGCTACAACGCCACCAACTTCGTCGGCGCATATCGGCACATGAGGGAGTTCCGAGCCCGTCTGGAGGAGCAGGGGGGCGATATCGAAACATTCGCATCAAAATAAAGGATACGAGTTTGCTTTCATACCGCCCAGAGCACCGCACTTCGGCGAACTATTATAGGTACGTGTGAAGTCTGCAAAGCACCTGTTTCTTCGGACGGTAGGCCAAGACCTCTTGACCGCGGAGGAGCTCGAAACTCTCCTCACCAGCGTGGAGGACGTGCTCAACTCCAGGTAAGATTTAAAAATAATATAGTTGTTAAAACTTCAGGTTGTATAAAATCAATATACGTGCGGTCACTGTCGTTCGCGATTGCAGACTGAACCTTCTCGCTTTCTAACTATCTCTCGGCAGCTTTGAAAGGGTGAAGGATCAGCTGTTGGCTACTGGGTAGTAGAAGAAATCAAAAACCCTATACGCCCTATAAAGAATATTAATTTTTGACTTCTAAACTCATATGCTAATTAACAGGTATCTTGTAAGCGGGGTATTCGACCAAAGCTTTCCTCCTTGTTTTATTTGTTCTCCGCTTAAAATCGAACCCGAGCATTCCGTACGAGATTTAGAAAACTTTGCATTGCGCCATGCATACTTTTCAAGCACGAATAACTTATAGTTTCGTTATGTTGGAGTAGGAGAGAATTTGTAATGCTCAATTTGTTATACCCCAAAACGGCGAAATTAAGCAAGCAGCCTGGCCAAAAACGCAACTCTCTCTATTTGGAAATATATTTCTTTTGTGAAAGCTCAAAGTCGTTTTTGATATTCAAAAAATTATCGTGCGCCAGGAAATAAAAGATAAGATGTTAGTTAAACGCTTATATTCACGTTATCATTTTTACCTCATAATTCATAAGAAGCAGGCGTACTTCTAAGATTTTACTACTACTTAGTATGACTTAATCACTGTGGACGGCCGTCCACTTAGTGACGATAAACACCGGAAATCATGCGCAAGGAGACTACTATATATAGCCGCAATATTCAAAATCAGCAAAGATTTCGGTCATTTCACCTCGGTCATCTCAATCCGATACTCCGTTCAAAAGATATTCAACAAACAATTGTTTATCACTATTTTTGAAATAAAAGCTTTTGTACGTCTCTTGTTTTGTTTGTATGAGCGATTGTGCGAATCAAATCAATGATTTAGGGTCCTGAAACCAATTTTACTGTATTAAGCAGCTCGAGCTAAAAAAATGTTGTTCTACCACATTTTAGCGGAATACGGCTAAAAACGCTAGTTATCACACGCCCACAACCAACGATTAAGGCTACGGGTACGTGCAACATATCGTTTAAAAGGAATTTTGAAGGGCTATCATTTCATCAAGTAAAATGATTACGGAAATTAAGCCAAAATTAGGTTTTTGTGTTCACACAAATGTTTTTAAAAACACCTTTTTTTATTTTTATTTTTGGATATTTATTGTTTTTGGGATTACGCAACTTTCCTTCTTCAATACACAATCTGCTTCTTTACCAAGGAACCCAGTTATCTTTATAAAAAATTGAAATTTGGCACGTCAACAAGAACCAGAAGTATTATAAAAAACAGACATAAGCTGGCATCCTTAGACCGTCAATTCTTTATTCACACTATTATGTTGTGCAACGAACTGCCACAATGCCTTTCAAACAATCACAAGCGCAACGCAATTATGGGACAATTTATTTACATTTCTTAAATCACAAGGAACCAATTAAAACATTCAAAAACATTAAATTTGAATAACAAAGTTATGTACTAAATGTTAGATACAAGCAAAAAAAACTCTATTCGATGAATGAAAATGCCATAACGCTGATATGTTAAGGTTTTTTACTTTATTTGTAATGAATTTTGTTAAAATAATTTTAAAAAAACCGGTAAATTGCTATTTTAAAAAGGTAAAAATAACTAACATTCATTCAACGTACCAATTAATTAAAAGAGTTTAATTAAAAGAGATTATATTTACATTTCATTTATATCTGGCGTTGGAGGTACATTAAAATATTTGATAAACCTTATAAGAAAATATATAATTTACAATAAAGGGAGCAAGCCGAAGTTTATATACCCTTGCAGCTATTTAAAAAATGTAACATCTTTAAAAAATCTCATATCCATTGAACCGATTTGAAGCTATGAAGATTTTTACCTGAATTTTTCGATCGTTCCTATAGAAGCTATGTTATATTGTTTTCCAATTTTTAAAAAAAACATGAAAGGAATCAAACTTCGGCAAGCCAAAGTTCATATACCCTTGCAGCTATTGCAATAACTAAATATTCTTAAAAACATTAAAATTATGATTTACTTGCGTATATGTTTAACAAGAAAGAAAGCAAACTTCGGCAAGCCGAAGTTCATATACCCTTGCAGCTATTGCAAGAATTAAATACTTTTGAAAACATTAACATTATGATTTAATTGCGTATATGTTGAAAAACATTGAAGCTATGATGATTTGTAGCTCAAATATAAGATAGTTATTTTATATATTTTTATTATTTCTATGGGAGCTATGTGATATAGTCGTCCGATTTTGATGAAATCTAAACCGTAAATCTGAAATAATTACCCAATACTATATGTCGAAGAACTAAGAAAAAAATTTAAAACAGCTAAGTTATATTTTTTTTAAAATTTTTTCCGATATGATATAGTCGTCCGATTTTGATGGAATTTAAACCGCAATTCTGAAATAATTAACCAATACTATATGTCGAAGAACTAAGAAAAAAATTAAAAAACAGCTAAGTTATAATTTTTTTTTCTTTTTTTCCGATTGTTCCTATGGGTGCTATATGATATAGTCGTCCGATTTTGATGAAATTTAAACTGTATTTCTGAAATAATAAACCCTTGCAGAGGGTATTATAATTTCAGTCAGAAGTTTGCAACGCAATGAAGGAGACATTTCCGACCCTATGAAGTATATATATTCTTGATCAGCATCACTAGCAGAGTCGATCTAGCCATGTCCGTCAGTCCGTCCGTCTGTCCGTCCGTTTCTACGCAAACTAGTCTCTCAGTTTTAAAGTTATCTGCATGAAACTTTCCCAAAAGTGGTGTTTCTATTGCATGTAGTATATAAGTCGGAACGAGCTGGATAGGACGCCTATAGCATATAGCTCCTATAGGAACAATCGGAAAAATAAATAAAAAAAAAAATTATAACTTTGCTGTTTTTCATTTTTTTTTTTAGTTCTTCGACATATAATAAGGCTTTACTATTTCAGAATAACGGTTTAAATTTCATCAAAATCGGACGGTAAGTCTGTGCAGCAGATATTTTATATAGTTTTCTGTGCTGCACCCGGCCAACTTAAGTTTTTTTCTTACGATGAACTAACTCAAAATATCAGACAACAAACACATCAACAGTTTTCTAACATACTAGCCCACGTTAGATTAGGCATTTTAGATGAGAATGATTACACTGGTGTACAAATTTAAATCGATGAAATCCTCCAGAGATCAAACCTTGATTTTCCGGTGCAGATGGGCTGTTAGCGGCTGTAAAGCTAGTTATGTTAAATGCTTTTGCAGATGTTACCGAAGCCAACAGGGGTCTAACATTCGAAAAAATTCCTTTTTTGCGCAAACCGTAAAATACGTTAAAAATCGGCTCACGGTCGGATTGTTGAAGTGAATATCTTGTTAGATTCGTGAATGTTCCATCTTCAAGATAAAGTAGTAAAAGTATTTAGGCGTGCATTTTAAATAATTAATTTATGTTGACGGAAATTCAGTTTTAGCAACGGCCAAAATATATTTCCTTGGTGTAAAAAAAACAATACAAAAAAATTTGAGTGCCCTTTCTGAATCAGGGAGTCTATCAACACCGGAAAGATTGGATCTCTGGAGGATATAATAGATTTGAATTTGTAAGCCAGTGTAATAAGAGTCATTTTTTGAATCTGGGAGTTCACCAGCACCGGAAAATAGAGGTTTGATCTCTGGAGGTTTTCATCGGTTTAAATTTTTAAGGCAGTGTTATCAGCTTTTATCTAAAACGAAAATGAAATTAAAAGGGAAACATGTCTTTCCGATCTTACTAAATACATTATTAAACTGCTAAACATACAATATGCTTATTTCCAATAAGGGAACAATGTACAAAGTTAAACGCCGAAATGTATTTCAGAAAAAATATTTTTTACAGCTCAAGATTTAATCAAAGCTTAAGCTTTAAGAAAATCTTAATATAAACAAAAGTGGTCAGAAACAGGTAATCTAGCGGATACTGTAGAAGTAAAGAAGAGTCCAAAAATAATCATACTACGAAATTTAGACGTTGCATCAGGTCTTGTAAATGGCGCAATAGGGATTATTTTAATACTTCATGTGGTGATCGTGGTATTAATGTAATGTTTTATTTTTACTAGGTTATGGAGCTTTGCAGTAAAAAGTCTGTTTCAAAATATAACTTTTGATATCAAAAATAAACACCTGTTGACGACGTAAGAAAAAAGTGACTATCGCAGCTACAACTTCAAAAACTTTTGATATCACATTTAGTGACGATTATTATTTACTTTAACAAAAAAATTATTTTAATTTAATAAAAAACTTTTTAACTTTTTTATTTAGTTTTTTAACCGACACAAAGCTGTCCAAGAAAATCCAGTGTTGTTGCTTAAAAATTAAATTAAACGCGCAGAATTAGAAACTGATTTAATACATGAAAGTTCATTTTTTGTTTGTATAATTGTCTTTATTTTTTTGCATACACGATGAACCGGTATCTCTCACTTTTTTGTTGCCTTCCTCATCGTGGCGTCGTTCTTAGCTTCTGCTAAAACAAGTTGGCTGCAATTCATATTGCAACTTGACATTGCACACTGGTTGGGCTTGTATGGAGCCGCGGCCATAAAAATTTCCCGTTGAGATATCGCTATGAAATTGTTCTCAAAAATCTAAAAAAAAAATTGAGAATGAAGAGTAAAAAAATTGGCTACATCGGAAGACTCTATCCTATAGCTCACATACCACCTTAGTATGGTCTATATGGCGATGGTGCGCAAAGATGCTTCCAGTGAAGTTACAGTGCTAAAATTTCATTATCAGCATCCAAGATATGTATATTTAAATTATCTTCAGTATAAATTTGTGAAAGTGTAACTCCTCTCCCCCTTTTCACAGGCTTTTTGAAATATAAGCAAATGAGGTTCTCTAGTTCTTTCAATATATTTAAATCATAAAAAAACAAAAACAAAATCATTTAGATTTTAATTTCGGTAAAAACTTTTGCTTGTATTCACTGTGCCCTGTACTGCCATCAAATCCATTTTCCAATTAATTTTAATGTGTCCTCTGTGCCATCAAGACGATTTTCAATTACAGTTATTTGGAGCTGTAAAATACTTAAAGCTGTGTTGTCTAGTAGACTCTGCAGCTCGACTTCTGCATATGTTTCAGCTACTGTTATGTCTTTCGGATATCTTGAATTCTTAAATTTGAGAATTTTCTCATAACCTGGCAATATATCGAATGGGGCTTCACTATTTATGAATTCACGAATGAGCAAGTATTGGTGTTTCGTGATTCCATTTTCCATTAAAAGCAATAAAACCTTTTCAATATTTGGATCGGATGAGCGCAAAACAGAAGCTGCAGACTCATCATGTGTTTCTAGTAGGGCTAGCCGACGACGTTTTGTCCTTTTTGAGGACTCGGCAAAATCAATTTTGGGGCGTCCACGCTTAGCACTTGAAAAAATTCGATATGCATAAACGTTTCCTGTTTTTTTTTAACTTTTTATTTTGCATCCAATGCACCATGGTCCAAGAGTCCGATTTTTTGGCATAAAGTCGAAATTTTTAAGTTATCGTTTTGTATTTTTGATTTTAAATTCTTAATGTTAATACATCATACTTCTAAAAACTTAAATAATAAATGAGCTTATAACAGAACGCAATCGATCAGCTGCTTAGGATTAAGAAATTGGCGCCAAATTATTTTGTTTACGTTTGTGCGTGAAAATTAAATGTATGTAACCTCAAGTTAATAATGGAAATTGAAGATTAAAGTGTGTAGTGTTCACTGTGTCTTTGTGTTGTGCTTAATGTCCCCTGTGTTTCGTGGAATAAAAAAATGACCAACGTCTACCCGCAAAACTAACAAAGTCAGTTTGATCACAGAAATTTCGTTTTTCATCGCTAATAAACACATTTTCCTCGTTCTTCTCTCTTTTCTTACAAATCCAGAATATTCAGGTTCGTTTAAGTTTCGCCATAGCGCTCTTTTCCATATTTGAAAATAAGACATATAAGATAAGAAAAGAGTAGCCATAAATAAAAAATAAGTTATTTTGAATTCTTATAAAAAAAAAATTTCCAAAATGTAATTATATGTGCAACTTCAAGTGCAAAAACCGAGTCCACTTACACCACCTACATCTTGGAAAATTCATTAACCAAACAGCAATATGTCAACACTACACGCAGAAAAATGGTTAGAAAGAGCATCCAATTTTTATTGGGTGAAAAAATTTGGATGTTATATCTATTTAAAATGAAAGATCAAATAACGGTGATGCTTCTTTTAGCAATTTAAAAATGATACCTCCAATCGGTTTTTATATCCTTTGAATTGGATAAGACTGCCAAATTTGTTGGAAATGATGACTTATACTGGAATTCGAATTTCGATTAATGAGTCATCCTTTTTGAAAGGCAGAAAAGAACTTTTGTGATATTATTTTGGTATATTTAAGTATTGATGATGAATTTTCTCGAATTGAAAAAATTTATTTTCATAAAAAATTTAACTCTTAACCTATAAATTCAACAGAATTTTCGAGGATTGAATAAAAGTCGAATACGATTTTCAACTACGATTAATCGAGTTCTTTCTGCCTTTCAAAAAGGTTGACTCATTAATCGAAATTCGAATTCTTATTTCATTTCCAATCCCTCATAACCTACAAGGAGAACCAAGTAAAATCAACACCGATATGGAGGCCATTTTTCTCTACGTCTGGATGTCACGTGACTGGCTCTCGAATAAGTCACGTGACCAGTATAAGTCATCATTTCCAACAAAGTTGGCAATCTTATCCAGTTCAAAGGATATAAAAACCAATCGGAGGTATAATTTTTAAATTGCTAAAAGAACCATCACCGTTATTTGATCTTTCATTTTAAATAGATATAACATCCAATTTTTTCTCACTCTATAAAAATTGGATGCTCTTTCTAACCATTTTTCTGCGTGTAGGTAACTTGTCTGAAATCAGAGTCAAACTTCATTTTTAAGAATTATACTAGGAATTATTTAGTATGGGAGGCAAATGAGGGCGTGGTCGCACAGACTCAACATCTTTTTGCTTACTCTTCTCAAAAAAAAAGTTTTAGGTCTGTAAGTCAATTTTTAGAGTTTATGCCAAAAAATTGACATCCGACCATAGTGCACTGTTTTAAATTTTGCGCGCACCGTGCTACGTGAAATCCTCATACATCTTTTTTTATATACTTGATTTTTACTATACGAAATTTCAATATAATCTTAACATATTTTTTATGGGTCGCAGCTTCCTTTATTATCTATCTTTAACTTTCTCATTTCTGACATTTATTTATTTCTTCTTACTTTTCATTGAGTTCATCTATAACTTGGCCTTTTTGTTCTATTCCAAAAATCATTTGATGCTTCTGTGCTGAGTATTGTTAAGAGCATCTTCTATTTGGTCTATGACTGCATCCCAGTAAAAACCTTTACTTTGATCTACTAATTTAGCTATCATCGGTCCAAGGCTCCTGTTGATCCTTTTAATGTGCCCGTTCATTTTTTTAATATGTTTTACACTGATCTTCTTCATGAATCCTTAAAAAATCCTTAGACGTAAAACAACTACCATGATCTGAACATAAATCATTCAATTCCACTATTGTCTCTTTGGTATAGTCTTACATATTTAGTAAATCTATCAACTACAACGAAAATATGTTTTTTGGACCATTGATTAATCTTCAGGCCCAAAGTGGTCAATATGAATTAACTCGAAGGATTTTTTTCCTTTGGGAATGCTGTGCAAAAAGCCTTCTCCTTTTCCCTATTTAGGCGAAAATTCTATATATTTTATAAAAATGTCATATATGAGCAAAGCATTTATCTTTTAAATTTGTGAGCCAGTACGCTTTTGAAATTAAAACAATCATTTCGTCTCTCCCTATAGGTTCTTTTTCGTTTTTGTATTTATGTAGTAGAGGACAGGTTGGCTATTCCGTCAGGATTTTTTCAAAGCCATTTTTTTTCCATGCATTAAATGCATTATTTTTATCACTGACATTGATATTAATAGACATTTGACATGATATTTGACATTTAAATTATAGTGAGGCAATTCCGCCACACCCCGGAGATAAATGTATCCCTTATAAAATACGGGAAATTGAACGCCTACAATTATGCTTTATACATTTTAGCAATAATCAATTTCGTATATATTAAGCAGTTTATTATGAACAAAAAATATATCAACTTATTTAGAAACCGATTGGGTTTTTTTAACACCTTCTTCGGACGTCCTCATTTGATTTCTGCATCCTTCGGTTGCTTCTGGCCAACTCTTCCTTATATCAAAGTCCGTTAATATCGCGACTTTACGCCTTTTTCTCCCTTTTCGGGTTCGTGCCTGGGTTCTGGCTTTCGAAGCGGCTTAATGGACTGCAGCATTTCCTCAAAAGTTCCGTCTGACGAATCTGAACCCAAATCTTTCGGCCTTTAATCTTTTTAACAATTACAAAAGCTTACAATTAAAATACGACTTTTGAACAAGAAACATATAAAATTCAATCTAATGTGGATGTCATTTGCGTTTCAGAAACCCGGGTATGTCTGATCTTATTGTTGATTGTTGTGGATATAATTTACTTAGATGTGATCGTGATGGCCATGGAAAGGGAGTTTCAAATTATATTCATAAAGACTGAACACAAAGCTTATTTGTATTTAACATGAGTGAGTTTACTAAACTCTGTAATGCTCAGCAGGACATCCATATTGCGACCGAGACATTTTCCAACTTGAACGACAAAGAAGAGAAGCTGATTGCGTTGTTATGACGGGCTTGCAATGGAGGCCACCACAGTTTCTAAAAAAGGCAAGGATCCCCGTATATGTAGGAGTAATTTTAAGGCAGAGATCCAGCAGTAATGCATTGTGGTACTGCGAGCAGAATTTGCAGCGTGCGCTCTAGGTTTCAGTCATTTTTATACAAAATAGATTTTTTATTCAAAAGACATCAAAAATTGCGCCAACCTTGCTTATAGAAAGCAGCTGTTGTAGTGGTGGCACGAACAAAATATCGTTAAACATCGGTATTTTCCAGTATTTTTTCTTAAAATTTTCGGGGCGAATGGTTTTTAATCGCATTTAAAAATCGCATTTATTTTAAATGCGGCATTTAGCCTTATGGGATTCCCTTTGTAAATAAATGCGCATTTGGCTAAATGCGTTTTAATGCGGCAATGGAATCAGGCTATAAGACTGAAATAAGTTATCTCAAGACACGCGACCCAATTCTTAAGTACCACTGAAACATTATTGGCCGAATTTTTTGTTAATGACAAGTCCAAGATCCTTTTATATAACCAAATTTCAGTTCCGGTATTCTTAAAACATGACCTTATATTTCTAACCTATAATCTTGACATTCAGTATAATGCCCTTTCCATAGTTTATAGGGATTTTAAAAACATAGATATGACCAATCTGTAAAGTGTGTTTTATTCGTACGATTGGAACTCAATCTACTCCATGTCCACGGTCGACTCTCAGCTTGACAAATTCCAATCCAAGATTGCTCCCTTACGTAAGAATTAATATTATCACAAAGATGAGAAAAGAGGCATACAAAAAGTGGAAGCGATATAAGACAAATGCTTTGTAGGAAAAATTCAGGAAGTTACGTATAAAAGTTCTTACGTCAATAAATTGCGCTAAAAAAAATTTCAGGTCAAAATTCGACGAAGCAGTTAATACCAAGAAAACTTGGTCTTGAAAACCCTAGGAATAGGAAGGATGTTGGCCGCATCAATAATATCTTCTTTAATGTCCCAGTACCTGAATTAGTCTCTAACTCGTACCTGAACATGACTTCTTTGGCCAACTGTAATATTAGGCTTAGCTTTATGTGTGTTACTCAATGTGATGTCCTTGACACAATATTAAAAGTGAAATCTAACGCCACAGGCTTGGACGATAACAATCCAAAATTTTTAAAAATTCTACTGCCTCAAATATTAGCACTAATAGCACATATATTTAACTCTGCAATTACATTTTCAACATTCCCTGAATTATGGAAAATTACGAAAAACAATCCCAACACCTAAGGGGATTAATGAATATAGGTCTCTAGCAATTCTTCCATATCTCTCTAAAGCCTTTGAGCAAATATTGTCATCCCGGATAAAACAATTGATCCAGCAAATCAATTTAATGTACAATTTACAATCTGGTTTTCGCCCCTTCAGAGGCTGCCCAACACAAGCCATAATAAAGATTTCAGAGGATATTAGGAAAAAACTCGATAACAGCCTGGTTACTCTCTTAACACTTCTTGATTTTAGCAAAGCCTTCGATACTGTTAACCATGCAATTCTCTGGGTGTACCGCAGGGATCTGTTTTGGGACCAATATTGTTTTCAATGTATATTAATGATCATTCGACTGTAGTGCCCCATTGTAAAGTCCACATGTATGCTGACGAAGTGCAATTATACGTTATTAGTTCTCTTTGTCGTATTAATGACTGTGTCGGTGCTTGTAACTACAAAGCAGTCAGTGGGCAAGTGCTAATGGTCTAGCCTTAAACCACAAAAAGTCTAAATGCATGATGATTTACAAGAAGAAAATTAAAACAGAGAATTTACAACCCGTTCGAATTGAACACACGACTCTTCCCTATGCCGACAACGCAACTAACCTGGGCATCACATTAAAGAATACCCTAACCTGGAACGACTACATAAACAGAGCAGTAGGGAAAACGTACAGACTTTTAAGACAACTTATTGTTAGCCAGCAGTATCTTCCTCCTGAAATAAGACTATTAGTCGCAAAGACCTATCTGAACTATGGCATAGAAGTTTTTGGTAGTTGTGATGCTACTAGTCTTATAAAAATTAATGCAGCATTTAATAACATCGCACGATATGTATTTAAGCTGAGACCCCGGGACCATGTTTCTGAATACGCAAATAAAATTTATAATTTGTATTTTAAATCTGTAATAAAGCGCAAAACTCTGACAGTGCTCCACAAAATTATCCACACTAGGGAACCGTCGTACCTTTTTTCTGAGTTAAGCTTTAGTGCATCTCAAAGAACTAATAATCTAATTGTAAACCGGACTGTTCAGACGAACACTGATAAATATTATGTTTAAGATTTAATGAGCTCTGCACATGTCATGTAGAACTGTGTAATTCGATCAAGAGCCATAATTTACGATCTGGGACCCGACAAGGGTTCAGTTTTTCAAATGCACTTGTTATCTGTAACAGCAGGCCACTTGAGCTATCTAATACCGAGAGTTTTTGTGCGGGGGGCAAAATAAATAACTCCCCCGCCCAGACTAAAAGATTAGGTCTCTGCGTATACCATAGCTAAGATTAGAATAAGATTTTCACATAAGTTTCTTGTCAAAAAGTTTTAAATAAAATGAAACAGTTTCAATACAGAACTCAAACAAAAAGGTTGTATTTATTTACTATCCTTAACATTTTGGTCCTACGAGCAACTCTACAGTTTTCCCCCACCAGTGGTAAGAGACTTAGAGGAAAGCCAGCACCTTAATTGACTCTTGTTTTCCCCTTTATGGTAAGAAACAGAGTATAAATTTTAAAGCAAAAGGACAAATAAGAGTCCTTATTGTTTAAAGCAATTTTCAAAAATAATAAAAAAATAAAAAATTTTTGTGAAATTGTGGTCGAGAAATCGACAAGTTAAATTAAAAAAAAAATATAATAAATTGTCTTCGAACAATTTTATTTTGAGGCGTTTTCGTGGCCTAACAAAAAAAAAAAGTGATTAATTAAAATCAGGCGTATTCGAGGCCACACATCGAAAAAGTGAAAAAAAAAAATATATATATGTATATATGTATATATATTTAAACTATCAGTGACAAAAAACAAATATTTAAAAAAAAAAAAAAAACCCAATATTAACTGTTCAAAAATAAATAAATAATAAAGATTAAAAAAAAAAATTTAAATCATCTTTAAAAACAACAACGAAGACCCTCAAAGAGACGACAACTGAAGGAAGGCCAGCAGGATCAACAACAAGAGCGGCAACAGAGACAAGGACAACAACAACAGCCGCAACAACAAGCGCATCAGCAACAACAGCATCAGCTAAAACAACTACAACGGCGACAACGGCAGTGACGACAACAAATACACCAGCTAAGTTAATCTTAAAATTTATTTTTATAAGTTACGAACATTTTAATATTAAGAAAAGATAAATCAGTTCAGACGCTCTCGAGTTTTAACGAACAGCAATTTATTTTTATATATATACATATCCAAAACTAAAGTCAAAACCATGTTGTCCGCTGAAACTATTGCCTTAAAGCCAAGTAGAAATTACAAAACTAATTCATACCCTTAAAGAGCTACCTAGTCTATCATTTGAATATTTGAAACAGTATGAGGAATTAAGGTCCGAATGTGTTCAAAATCATTCGGTTTTGGTTCAAATTGGATCATGACTACTTCGATCATGACTACTTCAAGAAGAATCATTATGATAGGATAAATAGGGTTTTAAACAAAGCTGACGAAGTTGACTTAGAGGCCAGTAGTTCTAAAGTTGTCAATAAATTAGATAGGGCAATAGTACAGGTACGGGAATACTTAAAAGAAACTTTTGAAGTCATTAAGCTAGACAATGTTTCAACTTTTGAGATTAGAGTCCAGAAATTAGAATTATATTGGACAAAAATAGTAGGTCTTAAACAAGTCGACCAAGTAGATGTCACTGATAGGGGTTATGACGAGGAGTTGAACGAGTTAGAGTTCGACATCCCGTCAATAACCAACACAATGAAATAAAAAATCGAACAAATTGTGCCCGGAAAGGTTAACGTTGGAAATCATAAAATTGATGATTTGCCAACGTTACCTAAAATTCAGGTACCCACGTTCTATGGAGATTCCAAAGACTGGGACCTGTTTTATGAGTTGTTTAATGAACTCATTCATTTAAGAGAGGATCTAAGTCCTTCTTTTAAGTTCAGTTACCTTAAGATCTCACTTAAGGGAGAAGCCAAAAATGTGGTTTCTCACTTATTGTTGGGATCTGGGGAGAATTATGAGGCCGCTTGGGAGTTATTAACCAAGCGGTACGAAAATAAAAGGAAAATTGTTTCCGATCAATTAAACCGCCTTCTGGATCTTCAAATCGTAAATGTTGATTCAGTTAGGCAACTAAAAATATTTATTGACACGATTAACGAGTCAATACATAAGATAAAATTGAAGGCACAACTTTCTGATGAAGTGAATATTATGTTTGCACACATAATAATTAGGAAGTTTAACAAAGAAGCTCTTCAACTATTTGAGAGCCATGTTAAAAAAACTAAAGAGATTCAAGCGTTATCGGACGTCATTGAATTTTTAGAGCAACGGCTAAGTTCGATAAGCTCAGTTCAGGATGAAAAGCCTGTAAAAAAATATATGGTAGCAATATAAGAGAATTAGCTACTAATAATTGTCCCATATGTAAAATTTCGGGACATTTTATATTCCAGGGTCAGAAATTTAAGGCTTTGAATCCATCAGAAAGGATGGAAAAAGTAAAAAATGCCCATTTGTGTTTCAAATGTTTGAAACACTCATTTAATAAAAAATGTCAAAGCGACATTTCATGTTCTATTTGCAAGAAAAATCACCACAGCATGCTACATATAAATTATAACGTTAACCAAAAATTAGAAAAGGTTAACACTTGCAGGACATCCGAACAGGCGTTGCTTGCTACAGCACGCGTTCAAATAAAATCCTCGAATGGAGGGTTTGAAAATTTCAGAGCTTTGATTGACAGTGGTTCTCAAAGCACCATAATTTCTGAAGAATCTGTGCAGATTCTAAAATTACAAAAAATTCGATCTCAAACAGAGATCAGTGGAGTATCCTCCACAGGAAAGTGCATCTCGAAGCACAAAATTCATCTTTCAATTAAATGTAATGCTTCCCAAAAAATTTTAAAAGTTGAAGCATTAGTACTCCCAAAACTTATGAGGGCTCTCCCAGCCCACAAAGTTAATGTTGACAAAACAAAATGGGAAAAATATAATTTGGCCGACCCCGACTTTAATAAGCCGGGGCGTGTAGATCTAATTATTGGAGCAGATCTATATACTGACATTCTACAGAGTGGAGTGGTCAAAGTAAATGGCCTCCTCGGCCAAAAACCGATTTCGGGTGGATTATCTCTGGATGTAAAAAATCAAAGGGACAGAAGACAATTGTAGCAACCACCATAGAATTAAAAGATATGGATCGGTATTGGGAAGTAGAGGATGAAGATAAAAATGATATCGAATCTGAAATATGTGAAAATAATTTCAAAAAAAGTAGAATGATAGATTCAGATGGGCGATACATTGCGTCAATTCCATTTAAAGATGATGTCACCTTAGGGAATTCAAAAAAACAAGCGATGGCTCGTTTCATGAATCTGGAGAAAAAATTAAAAAGAAACGAGAAACTAAGGGCAGACTACACTAATTTCATTAATGAATATACGAATTTAGGACATATGGTCGAAGTGCAGAATGAAGGTAAGTATTTCTTACCGCAACAATCCGTGATCAGAGATTCGAGCTTGACGACCAAATTAAGAGTAGTTTTTGACGCTTCAGCAAAAACTACTAATAACAAAAGTTTGACGATATAATGTGGGTTGGTCCACGAGTTCAAAAGGATATTTTTGACATTATCGTTAAATGGAGAAAATGGGAATATGTGGTATCCGCGGATGTTGAAAAAATGTATCGTCAAATAAAGATTGATGATGAGGATCAGCAATACCAGTACATTTTATGGAGAAACTCTCCAGATGAAAAAATAAAAAATTATAAATTGGCAACAGTCACATATGGTACTGCATCCGCACCATATTTAGCTACCAGAGTTCTGGTAAATATTGCTGATAAATGTAATAATAATATTTATTCGGATAACGGAACTAATTTCGTAGGAGCCTCAAGAAAATTAGATCAAGATTTAGTTAAAGCAATCAAGGAAAATACAATGATTGCCGCGCAGCTCGAAAAAGATAGAATTGATTGGCATTTTATCCCACCGGCAGGACCTCACTTCGGAGGTATTTGGGAAGCTGGAGTTAAATCCATGAAATACCATCTGAAACGGGTAATCGGGGAAAATAGTCTGATATACGAAGAAATGTCAACACTTTTATGTCAGATAGAAGCATGCTTAAATTCAAGACCATTGTATACCCATGAAAATGAAATTGATCAAGATGAAGTCCTAACACCAGGACATTTCTTGATTGGTAGACCACCGCTAGAAATAGTTGAACCAATTGAAAATGAGAGAATTGGGAATTTAGACAGGTGGAAACTAATCCAGAAAATTAAAAGAGATTTCTGGGTTAAGTGGAAAGAGGAGTATTTACATACTCTGCAACAGAGGCACAAGTGGAAGAGAGACAGTCCTAATATAGAAGAGGGACAAATTGTGTTATTAAAAGATGAGAATACTCATCCAGCCAGATGGCCAATAGGCAAAGTAGAAAGGATTCACAAGGGCAAAGATGAAAAGGTCAGAGTGGTAGAAATAAAAATAAAGGATGGATTTGTAACTAGACCAATCTCTAAAAATTGTCCTTTAGAAGGAATTAAGTCTGTGGACAAAGTTGAATCTGACCCTGAAGAAACAAAACCTGAAAGACGAACAAGGGGTACATCGACAATATCGAAACTTTCTTTTATAATGGCTTTGTTATTATGTATATTGTGTCAATTCTCTTACGCTTCAGCTAAAGTTGATCAGCCAAAATATGCAATTGAGAAAATAAACAAAACTTCGGCTATATATCTAGATCCAATGGGTGACGTAGAGATTGTAGCCTCCTCTTGGAATTTAATTATATTTTATAATATGGACGCTTATTTCGAGATGCTTAAAAAAGGTAAAGATTTAATCCCAAAAATGAGAGTAATTTGCGAAAGGCTTCTTAGGTTTGAGGATCAGTGTGTTTTAGTTCTCAATAACACAGAAAGGCAGATCTCAGACTTAGAAGAAAATAATAATAAACTTTTTATGGCTCAGGGGAAATCAAGAAATAAACGAGCTCCGTTTGGATTTATGGGATCGCTTTATCACATTTTATTTGGGATAATGGATGAAGACGACAGGATACAAATGGAGGACAACATGAAAAACTTATTAAGCAATCAACATAATCTTAATGAGTTAAGTAGGAAACAAACTTCCTTAGTTGATTCTACGACTAATATTTTGAAAAGAACTACTGAAGAAGTTAATTTAAACTTTAAAGGAATAAATAAAAGAATTGAGAACATGGCGGCGGTATTGCAAGAATCTTATTATGTGTACAAGGAGTCCATCAACTTCTTCATGATAACAAAACAATTAAGTAACATTATAGATGAATGCGAAAAGATTCAATCCGGAGTCATAAGTCTGTTAATTGACATCAATCATGGTCGACTTAATACCAATATATTGAAACCTAGTCAGTTGAAAAGTGAGATTTCCCAAATAAAAGACAGTTTGTCAGAGAATTTAATTCTGCCAGGAAAAAGAACAGGTACAGAATTAAAAGAGGTTTATACTTTACTCACGGCTAGGGGGTTATTTGTAGATAAAAAGTTAATTATCAATTCAAAAATACCTTTGTTTGGAAGACATGCTTCGGTGCTTTATAAAATTATGCCAGTACCAGTTAGGCTAGATGAACGAATGATTACAGTACATGTCGATTCTCAGTACTTAGTTTACAATTTTGAAATAGATGCTTATCACCTCATGACAGAACCAACCATTAATAAGTGTCAAAGATGGCAATCTAATAAAAGGGTTTGTGAGAGAAGTTGGCCTTGGAGTAGTGCTAACGATAATAGTTGTGAGCTTAAGCCTCTCAAACCAAATAAGCAATCAGATTGCAAATATAAATCAGTGATTGAGAGTAAATCATATTGGGTCGAGTTAGAAAGGAAGAGCAGTTGGCTTTTTAAGGTTCAGAACCATTCTAAGGCTAGAATTCAGTGCAGCAACTCGAAAATAGAAATAGTGGATTTACCTGAGCAAGGAATATTAACGCTAAGGTCAGATTGTACTGCTCGAACTGATGACAAAATATTAGTTGCCCAACACAGTATTCAGCTAGAAGATCAGGGAACATTTTCTGTGTCTTATATTGGAGAGGTTAATGATGTACCGAAGATAGTTTGGAACCAGCTCGATTTGCCCTTAATAAATCATACTGATGAAATCAATCGATTAACGCAAGAAATACAATATTTAAAGACTCACAAGTTAGAATTAAAAGAATTAGACTTCCATCATGTAACTGGACATGCTTCTTTAATTTTGGCAATTATTATAATACTTGTATTAACTGTATATTTTATAAGAAAAATAAATGTACGAAGGCAATTACAAGCCATTGCCATACCAAACGGTATAATTAATATTTAATCAAATTATGTTTCGATTAAAAATAAATAAATTAAAGATTCAATTTTTGTAATCCTAAAACATAAGTCATTTCAAGCCGTGCAAGGTGTTAAATTTATAATGCAAAATAAAATCGAATAAATACAGTCCACTAATGTTATATTGCAATTGAATCAATTATGTAATTGCAACACAGACACCACAGTTTGCCGGCCCTTGCCAGAATGTTCAGACGAACACTGATAAATATTGTGTCAAAGATTTAATGAGCTCTGCACATGTCATGTAGAACTGTGTAATTCGATCAAGAGCCATAATTTACGATCTGGGACTCGACAAGGGTTCAGTTTTTCAAATACACTTGTAATCTGTAACAGCAGGCCACTTGAGCTATCTAATATTATCGCTCTCAGATGTGCCTTCACCGAGAGTTCTTGTGCGGGGGGCAAAATAAATAACTCCCCCGTCCAGACTAAAAAGATAAGGTCTCTGCGTAGACCATAGCTAAGATTAGAATAAGATTTTCACATAAGTTTCTTGTAAAGAAGTTTTAAATAAAATGAAACAGTTTCAATACAGAACTCAAAAAAAAGGTTATATTTATTTACTATCCTTAACACATTTATATATCGAATTTATATTTCGCATTTATTTTAAATGCGCCATTTAGCCTTATGGGATTCCGGTTAATATGAGATTCCCTTTGTAAATAAATGCGCATTAAACTAAATGCGTTTTAATGCGCAAATGGAACCCTGTGCCTGATTCCATTGGCGCAGTAGCATTAAGCTAATGCTACTCAGACATGTGAGTGGCACGAACAACTGATCTGGGTTTGTTTACTTTTGAATTGTCGCAAATGATTTTTAATCAGATTTACTTATCGATTTTTTTTTTAATGGGATTCCCTTTGTAAATAAATAAATTAGGCTAAATGCGTTTTAATGCGCCAATGGAATCCGGCTATACATAAATGCGCATTCGGCTAGGTCCGGCTAAAATAGTTATACTAGGCTTATATAAAGAGGTACACTTTGTGGATATAATACATAAGAAGAAATTTATCCTATTACAAAAGTAAATCACAAAATTTGATATTAAAAGTTTTTGGAGTTTAATGATCGTACCATCTCTTTGTCCTTAACTCTTCAAGAGGTGTTATTGTTTGATTGAATATGAGGAGGAGAAAACGAAATGTGTTATGTATAATTTAACGTGAAGTCGAGTAAACAGAATAATTATAAGATCTCATTACCTTTAGGATTGATCTCATTTCATTTACGTATATGCGCTCCGTCTCCAAGAGTTCCTTTAGTACTTGGTCCCGTTTAAAACGTCGAGACGCGACATCCTTAAATAGAAAAAAAATAATTAAGAAACAATATAAAACATAAAACATGATTTAGACAAAGATAAATTCCAAATCATTTATATATTTATATATGTATATACAAGATAAAGATAATCCAGTTTGGCTATGAATTGATAGTGAACTGGCAAATTCACTGATTTGCGTGTTTATTTCAATTGCGTAAAATTCTTTAACAACTACGTGTTGTAGGTCGAAAATCAAGTTCAATACAAGAAATGTGTCTTCCTATTGAAGATAGTATATAAGTCATAACGACCCTGGGTTGGACGAATATATCATATAGCTCCCATGGAATCAATCAAAATACTCACAAAAAAAAACATACCAAAAATTTAACTTTACTATTTTTCATTTTTTTTATTTTATTTCTTTTTAATATAACATAGTAATGGTTTAATAGTTTAAAATGATGCTTTTAATTTTATTCAAATCGGAAAACGATGTGTTATGGCTGCCATAGGAACCATCGAATAATTGAGCTTAAAGTCTTCATACTTCAAAGAATATTTAATTTTTGGAATAGCTGCCCAAGATTGCTTTCCTTCTTGTTTTTTTATCCTTGCAGATATTATAAATTCAGTACGAAGTTTTCAACGCAGAGAAGGAGATATTTATGACCCTATATAGTAAAAATATTCTTGATCAGCATCGCATCCGTCTGTCCGTCCGTCCGGCCGTTTCTAAGCTTTCAGAATTATGGTTTCAATTCACCTAGCTCATATATTATTTTATTATTTATTTTATATATTTTTATTATTTCTATGGGAGCTATATGATATAGTCGTCCGATTTTGATGAAATTTAAACCGAAATTCTAAAATATTTAACTATTAATATATGTTGAAGAACTAAAAAAAATTAAAAAAGATGCAAAGATATAATTTTTTATGTATTTTTTCCGATTGTTCGTATGGGAGCTATATGATATAGTCGTCCGATTTTGATGAAATTTAAACCGAAATTCTAAATATTTAACTGTTACTATATGTTGAAGAACTTAAAAAAATTAAGAAACAGCAAAGATATAATTTTTTATGTATTTTTTTTCCGATTGTTCCTATGGAAGCTTATGATATAGTCGTCCGATTTCGATTAAATTTAAACCGTAATGCTGAAATATTTAACGATTACTATATGTCGAAGAACTAAAAAAAATTAAAAAAAAACAGCAAAGTTATAATTTTTGTATTTATTTTTGCGATTGTTCCTATGGGAGCTATATGCTATAGTCGTCCGATCCGGCTCGTTTCGACTTATGTACTACCTGCCATAGAAAGAAAGTCTCATGCATATAGCTTTAAAACTGAGAGACTAGTAGAAACGGGCGGACAGACGGACGGACAGACGCACATGGCTAGATCAACTCGCCTAGTGATGCTGATCAAGAATATATATACTTTATAGGGTTGGAGATGTCTCCTTCACAGCGTTGCAAACTTCTGACTGAAATTATAATACCCTCTGCAAGGGTATAAAAAAGTATATGAAAAAATAATTTAAACATAGTATTGGCTTCATATATAGGAGCCGGAAGAAGGCAATAGCAGATCAACGAAAATGTATATGCTCTGCTCGCAGTATCGTCGCATGGTGATCTATAGCAAAAGCAAACAAGGACGGAAGCTAACTTGGGCAATCCGAAAATTTTATACCCTTGCAGACTTTACCGAAATTGCTTAAAATGCAAAAGTAGCGAGAAGAATAACAAATGTGTAACAATTATTCCTATGGAAGCTATAAGATAAAGACGTCCGATCGGCAAACGCTTTTAACCTGATCAAGGTATGCATAATTAAATAAATCTTGGAAAAATTGATGTCAATAGCTTATACACTGCGCGAAATATCCTGAAAAACATAACATTTTGACCTATTTCACCATATTATTCCTGTGGGAGCTATAAGATACAGACATCTGACCGGTACGCCTTTTTATCCTGATCAAGGTATTTATGAAAAAATAAAATTCGGAAAGATTCAAGTAAATAGCTTATATACTGCGCGAAATATGCTGAGAAACATAGAAATTTAACCGATTTCACCCCATTGTTGCTATGGGAGCTATAAGATCAGTAGCTGGAATATACGGGAGCGGGGGGTTTTTAACGGTTTTATAATCAGTTGAATTTTTTCCAAATGCATTCACATACAAATTTCATAATCAGTGTACATGATATCCGATGGAACCCACTCGTCATATTTGATTTCTAAATATTCTCGCCAAATATTCAGACCGATCATTATCGTTTGAGAAAATGTACGAGAAAGTGAATGCGCATGCCTACGAACTCTAATCTCAACCCCAACCCACTTGTGCGTCCTCACGACTGCTTGTGCGCGAAGGTGTGAAATTGAGAAAGGGTACGAGAAAGTAAGCGCACAAACCCACGAACTCTAATCTCAACCCCCACCCACTTGTGCGTCCTTACGACTGCTTGTGCGCGAAGGTGTGAAATTCTAATTTTGATAGATTTGTTAAAAAAGAGGAATTTTTAATTAAGAATCGTGAAAAGTATACTATTGGAAAGGTCTTGAAAATGCTTTTTGGTGAGGGTGCATATAATTTTGCGGTTTTCCCCTGTTTTTGGGGTAGTAGTGGGGACTTACTGGAGCTGCGGTCGGCAGCGGTGGTCAGGAGCGGCGGTTAGCTAAGACACTGAACCCGTGCTGCTTGTCTAGGATAAGCCGAATTTGCTGCTCCCGTTGAGTTCATTATCCCTCGGAATGCTTTCGAGGTTTTAATGTCGAATACGAAAAGAACGAGGTCTGACTTATGTTCTACCCTTGCAAAAAAATATGAAATTGACGCCCACTACCGCAACTGTGAAGGACCGCGAAATGCTCTCAACTGAACTGTCAAATTATTAATAAGTCAAAAAGAATTTTTAAAAAAATTACAAAACAAAAAGGTTAAAATTAAATAAAAAAAATTTTTTATATATTTTTATGGTTTCCATGGGAGCTTGTTACGGGAGCGGAGTAAGAAATAAAAAAAGAAAGAAATAGATACAATAACCAGAGACAACGAATTGTTCAGAGTAAGCAATTCATAAGAACATACAGCAGGCAATAGGTGTACGCAGCAATTAATATTAAAACTAGCAGATTCCAGAAGTGGCCCATTAAGCCAAAAAAAAGGGGAAATGCTGTACCTAACTGGGAACACTTAGATGACCCGGTAGCAATACCACCGATATAAATAAGCCCCCACCTTAGGTTCGATCAGTCACAGTCCAAGATAATTGCGGTTCGGGCAGTCATAGTCCAAGATAATTGAGAATCGGGAGTCGAGACTGAAACGACCGCGGAACCGCGGTAAGTCCTCTACTGGCAAAAACAGTAATCGCGGAGGACCTATCCGAGTGATCGAATTTAGAACCCGATAGAAATATAACTTATGTATCATGGGATCTACAACCTCGAAAGGCATCCGACAACACGGCAAACGTGGTGAATAACGTCGAAATTGTAGACCACAAGGAGGACATAACAAAAGACTACAATGTTTTGTGCCTCATTACTGGACTCTTGATCCTTATGTTGATTCTGAATTTCCTCCGGATGTACAAGCGATCTGTGCAGAGTCGTCGGGACCATGGACACGAGCTGGAGAAAATCATAGCTGCCACCGCCAATTGGCCAGAAAGGAGCCAGCACTAACATATCAACCCGTGCAAAAATAACAATTACTTCATTATTAAAAAAAAAAAAAAAAAAAAACAATAAACAACACCCATCAATAATAAATAAACAATTAATTGCAAGCAAAAGATCGAAGTTTTTATTTGTAATTGGAACCACCAGAAAAAACCTCAACTAGAAGTGCTACCGTCCACCGTCGCGAGTGCCGTTTTCACTCCAGTCTTCCTCGCAATTCGTATCACAATAAAGCGAATAACTTCTTTTCTTTTTGTTTGCGAAATAAATGCCCAAGATATGACAATTAACATAATGTTTTTATATAAATTAATCCAACACTTTATTAAAAATGTTAAGTGAATTTGCACTAATATAAATACTCTATATTTATGCATCGGTGTATAATTAATTTTCCAAACCCAGAATACCACAATGAGAGCTCTCGTCGATGGAAATAAAAAGGGGTAAGTGAGTTGTGTTCGACTTACTGTCAATGAAACCTTTATAAAAAAAAAAAAAAAAAAAAATATATATATATATATATATATATATATATATATATATATATTTAGAGTCATTTAATATCGCCGCTGGCAACCAAAAGATCCAAGAGCCCAAGCATCGTGGTGAAGCCGGCTACGCCAAAAACTCAAGTTCATTAAGTCCAAACGCCAAACCCGCTACTTCCAGTTCAAGGGTGACTCGATCCATACAAAAAATGGCTTCAACTGCTTACGAGTTAGCGTTAAATAAGTTCATTGCGGTCTCAGATCGTCTAAGCGATCTCGAAAGCAGAACCAACACTCCTGGGAACGAAACTCCAAGCGTTTCCATGCTCCAAATCCGTCGGGAGCAAGTCCGAGTGTTATGGGACAAGGTGGAGAAAGAGTTCGAGGATGCAGCGTCCACATTGCCCATTCTCAAGTCAAAGTATAACTACTGTTATACAGTGTATGAGAGATACGCCGCTCAGCTCACAGATATAATCCAACAGGGCACCGCTCCGCCAGCTGAAGCTCAAGCCCCTGCCCAGAACTATATCTCCTCTGGCTGTCGGCTGCCTCCGTGCGACACAGAGGTTTTTCTCAGGCGATTACCTACGCTGGCTCACTTTCCGGGACCTTTTTACAGAGATATATATAAATAATCCAAGGCTCACGCCTGTGGAAAAGCTGTTCCACTTAAACGCTAAAACGAGCGGTGACGCGCATGCCATAATCTCAAATTTCCCTCTCACCAACGATGGCTTTCGCTCAGCTTGGGATAACCTAACTGAGCGGTTCGACAACAAGCGATTGCTAGTAAATATCCAGCTTAAAATCCTCTTCAACCTCCAGTCGATTTCGCAAGAATCTGGGGAAGCTCTAAAGGAACTGCAAACTACGATTCAAGGCTGTCTGAACGCCTTGGAACTGTCCGGAATCCTGATTACGGATTGGGACTGCATTCTTGTCTATATGTGTTCGTCAAAGCTCCCCAAGCTTACAATTTCCTTATGGGAGCAGTCCTTGAACGATAAAGCCGCAATTCCAAAATGGGTTGACCTGAACACCTTTCTCACTGAGCGCCATCGAACCCTCGAGGCCATAGATGACGTGCGACCTTCTGGGTCAATCATTCCCAGTCCAAAGCAACGAACGCTAGCGGGTCTTTAAGCAGAATAAATTCTTATGAGACTAAGATAGTTCCGAAACCGAGACGTTGCGATCTGTGCTCAAGGGAAAGCCACCCTATACGCACTTGTCCACGTTTCCTCCAAATGACAGTAGACGAGCGGGCCGCCTATATCCGAAGCAAGCAATTGTGCTTG
Source organism: Drosophila elegans (assembly GCF_018152505.1). NCBI lineage: Eukaryota > Metazoa > Arthropoda > Insecta > Diptera > Drosophilidae > Drosophila > Drosophila elegans. Next base: position 621,697 of record NW_024545760.1, on the reverse strand, counting down.
AACTGCTTTGCCCGAGGGCACCAGCTTTGGGACTGCACAAGCACCCACAGCTGCTTCACCTGCCGCAGTCGCCACCATACGCTGCTGCACCGAAGCAACCCTTTTGCCTGCCCTCCAAGTCGACCTGATGTTCCCATGTCACGACCAGCAACTTCGACAGAAGGCGCAGCCACTTCCGATGACCAGTCGGGAGTGCAAGTCTATTTTGCGTCAGGTGCAAGATCGGTTCTGCTGGGGACTGCCATCATAAATATTTGCCACCTGGGTTCGAATTTTCAAGCTCGTGCCCTTATCGACTAAGGATCCGAAGCAACATTTGTGACAGAGCGTCTGTTCAATCTTTTCAAATTACCCTTCCAAGTCGTCTAAGCCAAAGTCTCAAGCTTAAATCAGACAGTGTCCGCTCAGTACAAGAAGCTCTGTCATTTTACAATCAGATCTCCAAGTAGGCCCGCTCTGCAGTTAGAGACGTCAGCCTATGCCCTTCCTCAACTGGCAGGGAATCTGCCTTCCTACCCAATTCCGCAAGACTTTCTTCGAAATCTTCCCGATTTACCATTGGCGGATCCGAAGTTTTACGAGAGCGCACAGATAGATATTCTGATAGGAGCCGACATTCTGCCTTCGGTTCTCCTAAATGGGGCAAAAACAAACATCTGTGGCTTCCTCCTTGGACAAAAAACAATTTTCGGGTGGGTGCTCACTGGGCCAGTATTCGCTTCCACCCAGAGTCAGATTGCCACCTTCTACGCAAATTTCCCAAGCGTACGACAATGGCTTAGATAAAATCCTCACCAAATTCTGGGAGGTGGAGGACCTACCAATAAAGTTGGTAAAGGAATCCGATTCCGTCTGCGAAGAGAATTTTCTCCGAACGACCACGAGAGATGCGAACGGCAGATACGTCGTAACCCTACTTTTTCGCGACCCGGAACATCCAGGGTCAGGGTTAGGGTACTCCAGGTCTTTTGCGTTATGTCAATTTTTGAGAAACGAGCAACGCTTAAAAAGAGACATTCCACTAAAGATACGATACGACTCAGTGATTCAAGAATATCTGGATCTGAACCATATGAGAGAGGTCTTTCCTACCCACGATTTCGCCAGCTACTACCTTCCACATCATGCCGTACTTAAGCCTGAGAGCACTACTACAAAGCTGCGCGTAGTATTCAACGCATCCAGTCCTTCTGCGAATGGGGCCAGTTTAAATGATATGCTTCATGCTGGCCCAGTCTTACAGTCCGACCTTACCATTCAAATCCTAAAGTGGCGGTATTTTCAATACGTGTCGGCAGATCTGGGTAGATCCGAAGCACCGAAACACCAGGTTCTGTCACAAATTGCCAAATTGTTTGACCCTGCAGGGTGGCTCGCGCCCTTCGTAGTGCGTGAGAAAATCTTCATGCAGGAGATTTGGCTGCAGGACCTGGGGTGGGACGACGAACTTTCAAGTGATCTGTGTCTGAGATGGCAGAGCTTTCTACAAAGCTATTCTGCCTTAAATCGAATCCGCATTCCAAGGTGGGTCTCCTTCCGACCAGAATTCAGAGTCGAGCATCACGGTTTTTGTGACGCATCTCAAACGCCATACGGTGCTGCGATCTATGTACGAGTGGAAGTGGGGCATACGACTATGGTGCACCTTCTCACTGCAAAGACGCGAGTTGCGCCGGTAAAAACGGTATCGCTTCCCAGATTAGAGCTTTGCGGGGCCTTGTTACTTGCTGAAATGGCAGCAAGTGTTCTTCCGAGTATGCCAATACTCACATCCGAACTCTTCTGCTGGACAGACTCCACCATTGTGCTCGCATGGTTAAACAAGCCAGCTTGCCAGTGGACTACTTTTGTTGCCAATAGGGTGACCAAGACTACCCAGTCTACAAAGGCCGAGAAGTGGTCGCATGTTCAATCCGAACACAATCCCGCAGACCTGGCCAGTAGAGAGGTAGCACTTCAGGAATTGGTCGACAATCCTCTTTGGTGGCATGGTCCCGCATGGTTGCAAAAGCCACGCAGCCAATGGCCAAGTCAGGGCGACAATTCCCCAGCGACCGAGCTAGAGAAACGTCCCCTTAAGTCCCACGTCGCAACTATTCCGTCTGAAGATTTCCTTGACCGTTTTTCCAAGTTCGACAAAGCACTGCGGGTTCTCGCTTATGTCAATCGTTTCATCCAGCGATGCAAAAAACAAGCAACACCCTCTGATAAGCACCGGCTAGCTGCGGGAATTTCCGCCGCGGAACGACTACTTATTCTTAATACTCAGCGCAGAGACTTCTCCCATGATTATTACTGCTTAAGTGAAAAGCGCTCTGTGCCTTCTTCAAGTTATATCCTGAGCATGAACCCGTTCATAGATCAACATGGTCTGATAAGAGCGGCCGGTCGCGTGACGGCCTCCGACCGCCTTCAATATGATGAGCGGCATTTAGTTATCCTTCCATATAGCTGCCCACTTTCTCCCCTACTTGTCCAGTTCACTCATCGCATAACCCTCCATGGCGGCAACCAGTTAATGGTAAGCCTCATTCGGTCAAGATACTGGATACCAAAACTAAAGAACTTAGTAAAGGCAATAGTAAACTCCTGCAAGGTATGCGTTATCTACAAGAAAAGGCTACAAACACAGTTGATGGGCACTTTGCCGAAAAACCGTGCGTCGTTCTCCCGACCATTTACGTACACGGGAATGGACTTCGCCGGCCCATTTGAAATTAAAAATTATACCGGAAGAGCATGTCTCATAACAAAAGGATATGTGTTAGTGTTCGTTTGTTTTTCCACCAAGGCCATCCACTTAGAGCCTACCTCTGATCTCACGACCGAGAAGTTTCTCGCCGCTTTCGCTCTCTTCGTTTCCCGGAGAGGGTGTCCTCGACAAGTCCAGTCTGACAACGGAAAAACCTTCGTTGGCGCTGCCGCCTTGCTTTCTCGCGACTTTCTTCAGGCTGTAAAAGAGTCTGTGACAGATGCCTATGATCATCAGCAGCTCACCTGGCAATTTATACCTCCGGGAGCCATTCACATGGGAGGCCTATGGGAAGCTGGGGTTAAAAGCAATTCCAGGCCACTCTCCCCTTTGTCCAAAGACCCTACCGAACTATTGGCCCTGACACCAGGTCATATTCTTGTTGGAGGACCTCTCCTGTCTACCGTGGAACCAGAAGTCAAAGGGGACACCAGGTCTATGATCAACCGCTGGCAGCATCTAAAGGCTCTCCATCAGCAGTTTCGTATGCGATGGAAGGAAGAATACCTTAAAGAACTCCACAAGCGCAATATATGCTAGAAGTTGATCTAGCATATACATAACTATACATAACTACCTGCCTTTCTGTCCAGAAAATAATAATAATACCCTCTGCAAGGGTATAATAATGAATTTCTTTGCTCTGCGTAGCCGTAGCGAGATGAGGGCAAGGCAAAAGATATTTTTGTACTATTGCTACGACTACGCAGGGCAGAGCAGAGCAAATACATTTTCGTTGTTCTGCTAATTCTCTGATCCGGCTCTCGTCAAAGTGAGAGCGGTAACAATAGCATAACAATATATTTATAAGCCTCGCTTCTTGGGAGTAACAAATGCAAACCCTGATAGGAACAATGTCAGCACTCCAAGGCAGCCGAGATGTGCGGCGGGCTATGCATTGGACGTGAAGTACAAGGTCAGCATTCTGCTCATAGCGCTGGACCTTCTGCCCGTCCTCCTTGGAGAAAATTTAAGCTATCATTAATTAGTTCTTTACAGACTCGCAATGAATCCAAACGGATTCCAGATTTATACTAAATCCAATATTATCAAACGGGAGTCATTTTTAAAATATGTCTTTAGTAAGCCTACTATATCCATAAGAACTAAAAAAAAAAATTTAAAAATCCACAAGGTGTTTTTTACTATGGGAGTTTTATGATATAGTCGTCCAATACAATGAAACAATGAATAAATTTAAAAACAGTAATATATTTTTTATTTTTTTCCCGATTCTTCCGATGTGAGCTACATGATACAGTCAGCCTAGTTCCAACTTATATTTTACCTGGAATAGAAAGATTACTTTCATGCATATAGCTTTTAAACTGAGAGACCAGTTTGCCTAGAAACGGACGGACGGAAGGACGCACTTTACTAGATCCACTCACCTAGTAATAATGAGCATGTCTCCTTCCCCTCTACAAGGGCTAAAAAGTGATTTTTTGGCCAATTTCGCCAACTGTCAGAATTGAAATATATCATTATTGTTATAACTGGACACCCGTTGGTGATAAATCAAATTTAATAATGCCCATGTATTTTCGCCACACTGGCCCCGAAGGCTGTTAAACGCGAAGAATGGAAGACTTCATTTTTAACAACACGATAAGACGGTTGCTTCATTAACTAAGCTATCCCCCCGACTCCATTAACTCTCATGTGGGTCAGGAAATCGCTCCTGCTCCAGAAAATCGTCCAACGTGGGGCTGGATAGTTAATTTAAGCAATTAGAATCGTTACTGCACCATAGTGCAGTGAACAAACAAAAATCTGGAAGCTTGTTTGCAGGCCAACGTAACACCACAACAGTAAGGCTACGTCTTCATTGTAGTTTTGCGGACTACGCCAGTACGATCACGTCATTCGCTGAGACTAGTTTAACGCCATTCGTAGCTTCGGAACTGGTTTATAACGTAAGCCCCTGCTTTCAGAAAGCGCTACCACACTCTGTATTCTTTAAGTTTGGAACTTCGTTTTGAAAACACTCATAGAATGTTCTTGTTGTTAAAAATTTCGAAAAATATAATTAAGATATCGTTTACTACGATCTACTCTAAGCATGGACCATTTCAAAATTGTAATTGATAAAACAAAAGCTTTGTAATGTCCGTCGTGGATCGGAACAGCAATCACAAAGGCTGAAAAGTCACACAAGCCGCAAGTTGCGTCAACGCCGGGAGACCTATTTCAAACAAATTATGGCTGTCCAAACCGACATCGAGGTCAGTGACGATGTGCACAGTAATACGGTCCTTACGCCAGGATCGTACTCCCAATTTTTTTAGGCGAACACTACAGAATACCGAAATTTCATTTCCACATTCAAGCAAGTGAAACCCCAGCAGGATTCGCTTTGCCAAATCGGCAAGTGTAACCAAGTCATTAACTGTCTCCGAGGTGCTGCCCTAGAAACTTTGCAGGCGTTCCAGGTCTTGGACAACATTTCGTGTCTGTCAGCTTCACAGCATAGTCGACAACGCATCGGAATCGTTTACTTCATTGCGTTCTAAAGGAACCAAAGCGCAGATTGCACAAGATATGCTGGTCGCCATCCTTAAGAGCAAGGTGGCAAGAGGATCCTTAACTTTACTGAACGGTATTGCCAACACTTGGAGTCCACCACGCATCACGGCTGCAGTAATAACTGTGCTCTCAACATCTCGAAAAGGATGCGACAACAACAAACGCAATGCATGGGACATAGCTCCGCGTGTTCTACACAAGCTCGACCAATCTGCTTTAGCAAGGATCATAGGATCTTCTGATGCTCGCGACTTCAGAACATAATTCCGTCCAGCGACTCGTGGCTGTTTGGACGAAATCACTGTGCATCAACTGCCTTGGCTTATCCGGCATTTAACTGCCCATCTTAAAACAGATGCAGAGTTTGTTCAAGGTTGCATCACATCATGCTGCACTTCGTGATATCAGATTACACTGAAAATCATGGCCACGTCGCCTTTTCCCACATTTTCTTATCGTTAAAGTACTTAATTAATCTTATTATGGAACGTACATAGCGCATAGAAGAAGTTCTCACATCGGTACCAAACAGTTTTACCGGAGCAGACTCGTTGGATCTCATAAGCAAAATTCAAGCGGTAGTCATCATTCTCAAAACGAGCAGGATGGAACTAGTGGCAGGTCGCAAACTAACCACCAGGACTGCTTCTTGATAGTCGTGTAGTCAAAGATCTGAATCTCGACGACTGCGCCATCACAATTACACTAAGCCTGAAGTGGCATCGACGAGAAGACACCTTTAAAATCTCAAAGGTCATCCCGGAAAGAATCACAAAGCGAGCTATTCTTTAAGTGGCACCATCTCTATTCGATCCGCTGGACTTTTCTAACCAATTAACATGGCGTCAAAAAACCTGCTACATTAAATTTGGCTCCTCAAGTTGCAGTACATCGCGTCGGTGTCAATGCCACTTCAACAAGCGTGGCTAACATTCATTTACTCATTAAAGCACTCGGATTCCTTGGCTTTCGCGCGATGTTGCTTGCAGCTCCACATCAATGAGCTACAATTCCACGGCTTCAGTGATGTCTCCATGCGGGATTATGGTTGCTGCATCTAGGCAATTAAAAGTCGCTGCCGCAACTTGAACTTTGAGGAGTTCACCGCTTGACTCAACTCTACATGCAAAAACGATCAGCGTTAGCAGAGCATTCGTCCAAAACCTATTCTTTTACGGATTTACAGCTGGGACTGCAATGGATTTGGCAATCGACAATCATGGTCCTCTAACCTTCCCCATTGGAATTGCGAAGAGCCATGCTTTGCTTCGCATGAAACCAACATCAGCGCTACTATCTCTGCAAAAGGGCGCACCGGTTCGTAGCCATCTTACATTTTTATCTTCAGTCTTAAAGGTCATAGATGGATACAACCTGCTTCCCAATGTATACGGTTGTATTCGATTCATTAACTTAGCTATCCATCTGACTCCCTAAAGTCTCATATGGGTCAGAAAAACGCTTCTCGTCCATTGCACAAAAATTTAATGAAAAACTGTTTTGGTGCAAATCACATCTATAATCAGTTTGAAAATAAAATCTCAATCAAAAGTTATCTATTCTTGTGTGTTACACACTCAATGAAAAATAAGCTTAAGGTTACACAATTAAAATATTCTAAAGGAATTCATGTAACTGGACATTTAGTAATTACTTAAAAAATGTGAAAAAAGGATTCTGAATACTTTAAAAGTTGTTATATTACTCTGATCAAGAATACAACAATATATATAAAATGATTACTTAAAAAAATATTTTTTTATTAATTTTATTAAGATTACAACATTATCCTTTATCTAATATATACAAAGAATAAAAAAAAACAAATATTTTTAAAATGTAATTTTTTTCTCTTCTATCTGTGGATTGCGAATTTAATTTTAAATTTTTTGTAAAGATCCAGATAGTAGCGGGATAGAGGGGTTAGAATTAAAAACAGAAACAACCAAAAAAATACATTGGAGGTATCAATCCTAAAATTTAAAAAAATACAGAATCAGAATAAGTGAAAATAGATATTTGAATTATGTAGCTGTAGTCGTTCTTAGAGAACAATTAAATACCTAGCTCACCTTTTTGAAGCAAAAGTGAAAGAACTGGATGAGCCTCTAGACATCGTTAATACTTTGCTGGAATTTGACGGTAAACAAGATCAGTATATCTCGTATGAAGTATTCAAACCATTTTAAGGTAGTCCGAAACACTACCAAGCCGTAGCTATTATAAGGTACAACAGGTAAGGTAAGGTACGCCTCATTTAACACCGTTTTTAATTATAAGGATATCATAGCTCGAATAGAATTTACTTACGCAGATAAGATGTCCATACAGGTAATTCAACAAGAACTAAAACAACAAGAATCACATATTTCAAAGGAACAAAAACAACATTACCAAGAAAACGCTATCTGCAGGCAGCGAATTTTGTACAAAAAAATCTTGCTTAGGCCAACCACTATGGATGGTAGTAAATGCAGCGGGTGCACAGAAGACTACTATATATAGCCGTATAATTGAAAATCTGCTGTGATGGTCCGATCGTAACGAGTATTACACCAATCGAAAGGAATCGCTTAGCAAGACTTTAAAAAATTAATTAGATCAGGAGAAAGGGCGGTGAAAGTGAAATACTAAAAAAATTTTTTAATGGAGCTCTTGGGCCCAGCTTGTTAAAATACTCCACTCTTTTAGCACAGATACATTTTTTTTTTGAAAGTACGCGTCGATTGACACCCAATTTACTTAAATCCAAACGTTTCAAAAGTTTTTCAAAAAATCCTTATTTTGGGTACAACTCAAAATTAAAATTGTTCCGTGTCTGTTTTATTGTCTTTGGCAGGTCGTTACAAAAAAAGTTTGTTCAACGACTTTTTGTAAAACTAGCTTATTTAGTGGGAAATCGCTGAAAATAGCTAAATTTTTCACGGCTATAACCTCTAAGCTAGACAATCGATATAAAAAGGTATAATCATATGCTAATCACGCCGCCTTCACATAATTGGTCTATATATAATATTAAAAAAATATATAACATTTTATTTTTTTACAAATTTTTAAAAATTGTTAGAACCGGCTAGAATTGGTTTTTGTTTAAGTTTTCACGTACACAGCCCTTTAGATTCCTCAACTTTAAGTATATAACAAGTCACGCTAAAATAAAAAAAGCCTCTGTAGGCAAAATACCTGGATAAAGCGGTCTGAATGAAAACATTTAAAACGTGTATTTATTTTGTCGAAAGCTTATTCATTTTTCGTAACAAAATTTGACATCAGATATTGTATAGTAAGGTTCGATCGTCTCGACTTTTTTACCTCGTTAAGAGGTGTTTTTGTTTGATATAAGTTGAGAACGTTCTGCACCCAACCGAAAATTGTAATTTTTTAGAGGAGAGTCCATGCTTGTTGAATAATTTGCCTGCCAAACATAACAAATGTAGAGGAATCGTAAAATGGAAAAAAAAATGGGAAATAAACGTTTTAAACGAAAACTTGTGTTTATTTATCTGTACAAATTTTAACGAATTCAACGGCATAGTTGGCCTTGATCATTTCAATAAATGCTTGAATTGACCGTAGTATTGGTAGGATTGAACATAATTCAGTTAATGATAATTACCCTGTTCCCAATAACTCTACCATACTTACAAATATTGAAAAGGCACAGTAAACCATTGGACCTTAACAACTTAAATTATGAGTTGTGTTATGATTACCAATGGCAATCTATTGGGTCTTAAAACAATTTTAGCGTCAGAACGCCGATTGTAACAAAAACTTTGATTTAACAACGGACGTTTCCGCGCAGGGCTTAGGAGCGGGAAAGTGCCCAATAAATCGGATGTCCAGAACAACTCAGGACAACGAGATTTGATTTTTGCGTCCTATATTTGCAGTAGTTTTTTGCTTCTTGTGGCTGAAGGTTTTGGGCTTTGAGTGTGTGTTTCGGTTGACAAACAATTTGTAATGTCATGATATAGCTTTAAAAGTAACTCGCACTTTGATTTGCTATTACGTCACTGCATATTTAAACCAGAAAGCAAGTAAACTTCGGCCAGCCGAAGTTCATATATCCTTGCAGCTACTACAAATACTAAATATTCTTGAAAACATTAAAATTATGATTAACTTGCGTATATGTTTAATATGTTTTCTATGTCAGCTATATGATATCGTTTTCCGATTTTAATAAAATTAAAAGTGTAATTTTCTACGGTCAAATTATTAATAAGTTCAAAATAATTACAAAAAAAATTAAATAATAGAAAAGTTACATTTTTTAAATTTTTATTGTTTCCATGGGAGCTATATGATAATATATATTGATGAAATTTAAGCCGTAGTTCTGAAATATTTAACCATTACTATATGTCTAAGAACTAAAAAAAAAAATTAAAACAGCAAAGTTATAATTTTTTTCAGTTATTTTTCCGATTGTTTCTATTGGAGCTATATGCTATAGTCGGCTCGTTCCGACTTATGTTCTACCTGCAGTAGTAAGAAAACTTTTGGGAAAGTTTCATGCAGATAGTTTTAAAACTAAGAGACTAGATTGCGTAGAAACGGACGGACAGACGGACATGGTTAGATCGACTCTCCTAGTGATGCTGATCAAGAATATAGGGTCTTTATAGGGTCGGAAACGTCTCCTTCACTGCGTTGCAAACTTCTGACTGAAATTATAATACCCTCTGCAAAAGTATAATAGCAGCAGTGGCTACGGAGAGCAACCGAGACCAGCGGATTTGTGTGAGTAATTTATACTGTTGTGACGTTGTAGCGGGGGAGGGTTGCTGGTCGCTCTTTTTATGTATTATTGTCAATGCAATTCGGCAGATGGCGCCAGCTACAAGCCGATGGTTTTCTGAGGGAATATTTATTTTGAAACTTGTTAACTGAGTAACGGGTATTTAATATTCGGGGAGCTCGTGCTCACTTCTTTTATATTCTCAAAATGTCAATGGTAAAAATTTTTCATTTTTTTTGTATCTTAACAGGTTTATTGCAGGTCTATTACCCTCTTTCCACACAGTCCACCCTTTGGAAACGGTTTGAATTTTCAACAAATGTGTAACTCCTATTTCCGCAGAGCACATCCACCTTCATCCTTCCGATTTCAGTTTCACTTTGTTCAAAAATCCCAACGGTTTTTTAAGGATGGACTACGTGGAAAGAGGGTTGCACCGCAGAAACATCGGTTAACTATCGCATAAATTAGTTCGTCAAAGTCCGTAAAATTGTAACGGCTGACTAACTGGGAAGTTTTTGGAACGGCAAAACCTTATGGACCATCCCTTCAACGGATGGTGAAAGGTGGATGGATCTTGGTGGAAATACGCTATATAGTAGTTACTGTTTAAGATCCGTTAGAATAATACAGTTATCTCTCTCTATCATATCATACGAGTTTGTTAGCATATAAGCGTTCTCTTTCTAAATCTATGTGCGCTCTCTCAACAAGAGAGCGGTGAGAGAGAAACTAGAAAAAAGAGTTATTTTTGAGCTGCCTGCGAGAAAAAAATAAAGAGATATAATATTAAATATCGGCTATTATTCGTTTGTCTACTAATTACTTGCAAGTGGATAAAAATATTGATTTTTGTAACGCCAGAGTGGTGCTTCTGAAAAAGTGGATCACCACGGTTACCAGAACGGAATTGTGCTTCCAAGATAAAAAAATGATCAAGAAGAATAAAAAGAATCGCAAATGCAGCAAGGCTTAGTTCAACCAAAGACTCTATAACATTAAGATGAGTAACGAAGAACAAGATAAAAACAAAATAAACTTCACTCGTCTTTGCGCATTACACTTACTCATGCCACTGAGTTATGTTTTTAGAAATTCCTGAAGATGGCCTAGAATTTTTCGTCAAACGTAAATTGCCTTGATTCGATTCGATTTAAGAATCATGTTGACAAAGAGGAACAAAACTTAGAGGCTCGAGTTCAAATGCTTGAACGCATTATTCGAATTTGTACCTTTTTTTTTTACTTTTTTAGATTAATTATGTATTATAATATATATTATGATATATAAAGAATTTTTAAGAAAATATAGCAGGCATTCAGTATTAAATGTGCTCTGGTTTTTGCCAAACTGACTTTAATATGAAATCCGGTTGGCATTACCGTTTTGTTAATTTTTTTTTTTAATATTTTGCTTTGTTAGCTGATTGTCTAATACAAATACATAGTATTTGGTTGTACGTTTTTAAAAGTGTTTTAAAACTAAACCGTAAATATGAACAAAATTTTACTATTTTTGTTTTATCTTTTTTAAATTTAAAAAGTATTTTGAGTAATTTTGTTTATTTTTTACGTTTTTTTTTTTTTTGCCATGTTTCTTTTTTTTTGAATTAAACACTTTTAGTTATTTTTAATTTTCTTTTTTGTGCTGAGGATATAAAAAACATTTAAATTAAGACATTTAAAGAAAAAATATTAAAAAGTTGTCTGAAGCCTGTCCTGTCCAGTCCTGCCTAATAGAAGTGTATTTTGACAGGCAGCGACAGCTACTAAACATTTCTAATAGCCTGATTCCAATGCCGCACTAGTGGACTTTTTAAATGTGCCTGATTCCATTGGCGCATTAGCATTTAGCTAATGCTACTCCGACATGTGAGTGGCACGAACAGCTGATCTGAGTTTGTTTACTTTTGAATTTTGGCAAATCCAAAAGAAATTTATTAAAAATAATGAATATGAGTGAGTTTACTCAACTCTATAATGCGACCGAGGCATTTGCCAACTTGGACGAAAAGGAAGAGAAGCTGATTGTTTGAGGGGTTTGCAATGGAGACCACTACAGTTTCCAAAAAGGGCAATGATCCTCGTATATGTGGGAGTTATTTTATGCAAGAGATCCAGGAGTAATGCACTGTGGTACTGCGAGTAAAATTTGCTGCCTGCGTTCTAGTTTTCAGTCATTTTTATACAAAATAGATTTTATATTCAAAAGGCATCAAAAATTGCGCCAACCTTGCATATAGAAAACAGCTGTTGTAGTGGTGGCACGAACAAAATATCGGTAAACATCGGTATTTTCCGGTATTTTTTCTAAAAACGTTCGGGGCGAATGATTTTTAATCGCATTATAGCCTGATTCCATTGCCGCATTAGTGGACTTTTTAAATGTGCCTGATTCCATTGGCGCATTAGCATTTAGTTAATGCTTCTCCGACATGTGAGTGGTACGAACAGCTGATCTGGGCTTGTTTACTTTTGAATTTTGGCAAATCCAAAAGAAATTAATTAAAATTAATAAACATGAGTGAGTTTACTAAACTCTGTAATGCTCAGCAGGACATCAATATAGCGACCGAGACATTTGCCAACTTGGACGACAAAGAAGAAAAGCTGATTGCGTTGTTATGAGGGGTTTGCAATGGAGACCACCACAGTTTCTAAAAAGGGCAAGGATCCCCGTATATGTGGGAGTTATTTTATGCCAGAGATCCAGCAGTAATGAATTGTGGTACTGCAAGCAAAATTTGCAGCGTTCGCTCTAGGTTTCAGTCATTTTTATACGAAATAGATGTTATATTCAAAAGACATCAAAAATTGCGCCAACCTTGCTTATAGAAAACAGCTGTTGTAGTGGTGGCACGAACAAAATATCGTTAAGCATCGGTATTTTCCGGTATTTATACTAAAAACGTTCGGGGCGAATGGTTTTTAATCGCATTTTAAAATCGCATTTATTTTAAATGCGGCATTTAGCCTTATGGGATTCCCTGTGTAAATAAATGCGCATCTGGCTAAATGCGTTTTAATGCGGCGATGGAATCAGGCTATTAATTATTATTTTAAATGCGGCATTTAGCCTTGTAGGATTCCCTGTGTAAATAAATGCGCATTAGGCTTAATGCGTTTAAATGCGTCAATGGAATCAGGCTATAGAATAATATAGAGACATTTACAAAAAAAACTGAAACTAAGAACGGTGCAAATATGATATAATTGAAGTTTTAAGCTAGTGACAGAGGTTGAAATGTAAATTTGATTATATAGATTAATATAATTATTACAAAGAACACGAAAGGGTTCATGCAGGCCGATATTTAAGACACATACATCACGGCAAGTTAAGAGGATGGTAGTTGCGGGTTGGTCTAAAAGGAACAATAAAAGTTAAGCGGCTTACCAATTCTATGGAGTCAATGTCACCTCTAACAAGATTGTGCATAAAAATAGTTCCAAGCATGATTCTTCGATATACAAGAGTAGGTAAGTTAAGCAATAGTATTCTACTACAGTAAGAAGGCAACCTTACGTTTTGATCCCACTTGATTAAATGAGGACGGACTAGGGAAGTTAATAATAAGGATCAAATTCTTTCGACCATCACTTAATAAACCCGAGACAGTCGAATTTCAATTTCGGGTCAATAACAACTCCTAAATCGACAAGACTCTATACTGCACTTATAGTCGAATTTCATTGGCGCATTAAAACGCATTCAGCTTAATGCGCGTTTATTTACACAGCGCTTGCCATAAGGTTAAAAGCCGCATTTAAAATAAATGCGATAAGTAATTGCGATTAAAAATCATTCGCCCCGAACATTTTTTGAAAAAATACCGAAAAATACTGATGTTAAGCGATATTTCGTAATCGCAGCAAATCCTGGTTGCAGTACCACAATCTCTGGCAGGAAAAAACTCTTATAGCCTATAGCAAATCCAAAAGAAAATAATTAAAATTATTTAACATGAGTGAGTTTACTAAAATCTGTAATGCTCAGCAGGACATCCATATTGCGACCGAGACATTTGCCAACTTGGATGACAAAGGAGAGAAGCTGATTGCCACCACAGTTTCTAAAAAGGGCACGGATCCCCGTATATGTGAGAGTTACTTAATGCCAGAGATCCAGCAGTAATGCATTGTGGTACTGCGAGCAGAATTTGCAGCGTGCGCTCTAGGTTTCAGTCATTTTTATACAAAATAGATTTTAAATTCAAAAGACATCAAAAATTGCGCCAACCTTGCTTATAGAAAACAGCTGTTGTAGTGGTGGCACGAAGAAAATATCGTTAAACATCGGTATTTTCCAGTATTTTTTCTAAAAACTTTCGGGGCGAATGGTTTTTAATCGCATTTAAAAATCGCATTTATTTTAAATGCGGCATTTAGCCTTATGGGATTCCCTGTGTAAATAAATGCGCATTTGGCTAAATGCGTTTTAATGCGGCAATGGAATCAGGCTATTACATATACCAGGAGCTTTGCTGTTTTTTTGAAATTGTGGTGCCTCCCTTAGCAAACCCGTCAAACAACACCATCAGCTCTCCTTGGCCAAGTTGGCATTTCGTTTATTTCGTATTATTTCGTTTTAATTTGAGACAATTCAAAAGTAAACAAACCCAGATCAGCTGTTCGTGTCATTCACATGTCAGAGTAGCATTAGCTAAATGCTAATGCACATTTAAAAAGTCCACTTATACGGCAATGGAATCAGGCTATTATACGTGGTTTCCTTGCGAAATCGATAATTGCCCACTATGCTAAAAGGGCCCACGCGTAACAAGCTCGTGTTTGTTTCCGTTGGGCCACTTGTTTGTACTGTTTAAAGTGCATCAACGTTCAACAATAAAACCAACAAGAGAGATAGATACCCTTTACTCTGTCAACAAACTTGGAACTATTTTTATGCACAATCTCGTCAATCTTTTTATGACAATCTTAACTTTTAATGTGCCTTTTAGACCAACCCGCAACAACCATCATCTTATCTTATCAAGTTTTGGCCTGCGGGTTCATTTCGTGTTCTTTATAATAATTATTTTAATCTATATAATCAAATTTGCATTTCAACCTTATTATTTGCTAACTGTTCTTTTTTTCCCCTTTGATTACAGTTTTCTGAAAACATCTTAAATTTCTAATGTGAGTATTCTTCTTGATATTTGGTAAGATTCAGCTTAGTTTGACAGTTGTTTGTTTGTGTTTCTCCGCGTAAATCGTGTAAAGCATGCCGTGTTATATCAATTAGTGAGGAATCTCAAAAGCTTTATACGTTAATCAAAAATCGATTCTAACAATTAAAAAAAAAAAATGTAATAATTTTTGAGGTATTTTATACCAAGTATGTTAAGATAGCGTTATTAGCATTTGAGTAGCTTTACTAGTTTGGAAGTTATAGCGGTGCAAAATTTACCTATTTTAAGCAGTTTTCCGTTAGTTTTTCAAGAAGTCGTTTTTGTAACGACCTGCCCAACACATGAAAAATTATTCCATGATTCTAAAACAAATCGCTACAATTTTTTGCAACTGACAAACAGACACCGAATAAGTTTCATGTTGGGGTATACCAAAAAAAAGTTTTTTTAAAATACCTTTTAAACGGAGCAGCGGATCCGAGATATTAAAAACCAATCTCTTTCTCCAGAACCAATTAATTTTACTAAAATCTTGGTATGCAATCCCTATTCTTTTAGCAATACCTTTCGATTGGTGTTTCTTTACGTTAGGGAAATCACAGCAGATTTTCAATTCTGGGGCCATCTTTGAATGCCGGCTCTTGCATCCACTCATGACGCGGGTTTTATACCCGTTACTCGTAGAGTAAAAGGGTATATTGCATTCGTTGAAAAGTACGTAATAGGTAGACGGTATCGTTTCCGATCATATAAATTATATATGTATATATATTCAATAGCCGAGTCAATCAAGCCATGTCCGTCTGTCTGTCCGTCTAACCGTCTGTATGAACGTCGAGATTTTCGAAACTGTAAAAGCTAGAGATGTGGGACTTGGCATGTACATTTTAGTAGTTCCTAAGCAGTGCAAGTTTACGCCCACTCTACCGCCCACAAATCGTAAAAGCATGTGTGTACTGTTACTCTGAAACATGTTAGAAGGTTTGGGTTGATTGTTGTGTATGCGTTTCGAGCTATTATTATAAGAGTTATAAAGTTTATAAATTTCTCTGCCGCTGCTTAGCCACTGATCGGCTGCTGTTCTGCTGCTGCTAGTAGATAAGAAAGAGAGAGAATTACAGAACAGAGAATCGGGTAACTCGACTATAGCGTTTTTTTTTTTGTTATTCTTGCAACTTGTAAAATTTTTGTCTAATGCGGAAGGCTCAATGGTAGTAGTTGTTTGACGTCGTAGGTGAACATTTTTTTTTATTTTTATTTGTCCCTTGGCTTTGATGATGGTTATTGCATATGGCAAAGCTATTGGAGACATTTTAAAGACATTGTGATTTAGCTGAACTTTTGAATTAATATTTCTTTTCTTCAAAATGGACAAACAATTGTGCAACAGATTTTACGGCGTGAGCGTTAACGATATTTACATTTTCATGTAGTTTTTTAATACCCCTATGGCATCATTTAATAGACCTGATGCAACGTCTAAATTACGAAGTATGATTATTTTGGCACCACTTTTTACTTTTATGATATCCGCTAAATTAACTGTTTCTGAGCACATTCCTTTTTTTTTTATTTTTCTAAAGATTTTACGGACTAAGCTCTTTAAATCGCGGGTTTAGCTTCGATTAAATATTCAGCTTGCAGAAATATTTATTCTGAAGAAATAAGCCCCAACATACCGGCGTTTAACTTGGTACATGGATCCCTTGTTGAAAATAATTTCCGATTTATTTCCATTTAATTTAATTTTCGTTTTCGATAAAAGCTGATAACACTTACAAATTTACAAATTTAAGCCAATGAAATCCCCCAGGGATCAAACCTTGACTTTCCAGTGCAGATGGACTCCCTGATTCAAAAAATTATTCTTTTTTACACTGGCTTACAGTCCAATCTTGATTTTCAGGTGAAGATGGACTCCCTGATTCAAAAAGTCGCACCATTTGTATGGCACCATTTGTATTGTTCCATTTATATGGCACCATTTTTTTAAGGGTTTTTTTTTTCACCAAGGAAATATATAAGGTCAAGTTAAAAGTACACCATTATTTGAACAATATATGACTTTAGTGATCTGTATCTCGCGTTGTATAAGTCAGATTTTAGTAAGTGGCGTTAGAAAGTTGAGAGACCGGCAAGGAAAAAATTCGATATATTTTAAAATTTTTCTTTGACAAAAGGCGAAAACGCAAGCCAGGCAGCTGAAAATGTAAATGGAGTATATGGCCCTAATACTGTAAAAAATGCCGCCAAAATAATGGAATTCGTTGAGTCTGAGTAAATCAATTGCCCAGGAACTAAACATTGCTCAAAAACAGTTTTAAACCATTTAACAAAGGCTGAATACACAAAAAAGCTCGATGAATGGGTGCTACATGAGCTATGAAGAAAAAAACTTTTGAACCGAGTTTCGATCTGCGAATTGCTGCTGAGTCGCAACAAAACCGACGCGTTTTTGAAGCGGATGGTGACTGGTGATGAAAAAGACAATGTGAGGCGAAAACGGTCGTGGTCGAAGAAGGAGGAGCCGGCCCAGGCGGTGGCTAAGCCAGGATTGACGGCCAGAAAGGTTTTGCTGTGTGTTTGGTGGGATTGGCAAGGAATTATCTACTATGAGCTGCTCCCCCATGGCCAAACACTTAATTCGGTTTTGTACTGTGAACAATTGGACCTTCTCTGGGCAATTGCCCAGAAGCGTCCGCCAGAAGAACGCTAGACCACACACGTCAATAGCGACTCGACAGAAGCTCCGAGAGCTTGGACTGAAGGTACTTTTGCATCTACCTTATAGCCCGGACATCGCACCAAGTTACTACCCCATTTTCCTTTCAATGTCGAACGTTTTGGATAGTGTAAAATTAGCTACAAGAGAGTATTGTGAAAACGGACTGACTCAGTATTTTGCAAAAAAGGACGAAGAATTTGATGAGAACGGAATCATGTAACTACCATCAAATTGGCAATCGATTTAAGAAAAAAATGGTGCTAATTTGAAATAAATCGGTTAATTCTAACCATAAGAAAAGCTTTGAGTTTCATGTACAAAAAAAATGGATTTCTTTTTACTGGACCTTATTGTAAGCAGTAATTGCTGAAGAAATCATCAAACCACTCCGACCAATCAGACGTTGTTAAATAAAGAGTGATATTTTTTCAAAAAAGTGACTAAAGTTGACTTGAAGTTTAAAATTCCGCAAAACTTCGAAATTCTCAATATCGGCCCAAATGTATTTTTTTTTGTTGTGGACCCAAAAAGCCTAAAAGTTTCATGAAAATTAGACTTTTAGTTTTAGGTGGCCCACTTGGCAGAAACTGAATTTCCGACAGCATAAAATAATTATAAAAAAATACACGCCTGAACACTCTTATCACTTTATCTTGAAGATGGAACACTCACGAATCTAACAAACTATTAGCTTCAACAATCTGCCGGTAAACCTTTTTTTTACGGAAATATCCCACGGGAACAACCGGGGTTAAACAAAAGCGAATTTTGGCAGAAAAATGTGTTATTTTATAGACCGAAATAATCCATTAAAGCTATAAGGACTCGAAAGTAAAAATAAATCTGTACTGATATTTTCAAATTTGTGAACACAAAAACGTACTTTTGGCTATGTTAAATATAGCCCTTAAAACTACCTTTTAAACGATTAATAGCACGTATTCGTAGTTTTAGTCGTTTGGAAGTTATGGGCGTGTAAAATCTAGCTTTTATATCCGTTTTCCAGCTAAACTAGCGGGATTTCCAAAAAGTGGTCGAACATAAGGTTTTCAGCTCGAGCTGCTTAACACAGTAAACTTGGTTACAGGACCCTAAAATATCGATTTAATACGCATATACAAACCATAATGGGAAAAACGTTCTCGTTTCAAAAATTCTGTCTAAATCTTGTTTATTTTATCGGAGTATCGGATTGAGATAATTGAGGTGGCGTTGGACGCGTACATAAAGCCAGAATACAACCATGCCACAAATTTAAGACTTTTTGCTGCAAAACAGCTTCAATATAAAACATAAATTTCTCTCTTTTTCACATTTATTTCTCCGGAACCAATTGACTTTCTAAAACTCTTAGTATTCACAAACTCTTAAAAAACTATACCTTTAGATTGCTATATCATTTTTTAAGATTGGTCTATTCTTTGCTGACTTCGAATATTACGGCTATATGTAGTAGGCTCCTTGCGCATGCTTTCACCATCACTACGTGGACGGCCGTCCACAGTGATTGAATTTTCTAGACAACATACCTTGGTAGGATTCCGACAAAAATTGACAAAGTTAAGGACATTTAAATAAAATGGTTTCGAGAAAAACGCGATTAAAGTTTTTCGGTAGTTTAAATAGCATTATTTTTCGACCACTTATCACGAGATTTGAATAATACAAGAAATATGTATTGTATTGAAAGTCCTTTAAAACATATTTTAATTTTACGTAAGAATCAAATAACTATTTTTTTAGAGAAAATTTAAAAATTCCCTAAACACTCATAAAAAAAATAATAATTACACCTAAACCAGAAAGGAAGCAAACTTCGGCAAGCCGAAGTTCATATACCCTTTAAGCTATTGCAAAAATTAAATTCTCAAAATCGGACGACTATAACATAAAGCTCCCATAGGAACAATAAAAAATTAGAAAAATAATATTAAAAGAAAAATTTTTAAAAAATTTAACCTTTTTAATTTGAAATTTGTTTTAGAAATTCTTTTTTATATTTTAATAATTCGACAGTTCAGAATTACGGTTTTAATTTTATTAAAATCAGAAAACGATATCATTAAGCTGCCATAGGAACTCAAACAATTGAGCTTGCAGCTCATCATCATAGCTTCAATGCTTTTAAGCATACAAGCATGTAAATCATAATTTTAATGTCTTCAAGAATATTTGATTTTTGAAATAGCTGCAAGGGTATATAAACTTCGGCTTGCCGACGTTTGCTTCCCATCTTGTTTTAATTGAAAAAAATGTATTATTAGGCCTTGCTGTTACGGTTTACTATTATCCCCTTAATAAGATGTATTACTGGCGTATAACTAGTGTCAGTGCATAATTTTGTGAAATTCCTATAAAATATTTTATATAAACATAAAAATGATTTATATTGCCTTGCCTTAAGAGCTAACCTACCATTAACGGTAATTTTTTGTTCCTTGTGAGATGTTCGTCCACGCCGCTTGCTTCCGATTGGAGAACCGAAATAGATTTTATGTCTACGCTTAAGTTTTCATCAAGGAATGAGCAATCATCTTTTTCACAGTAAGACAGGCTACAGCAACAGTTAGCGGTAATTTCAACTGTAGGAAGGTCGTCATATGCAGTGTTCCAGAAAACACCTTCGACGGCTTTGTGGCAATTGAAAGGAGTTTTGGAATACTTCTGGTCAATGCATTCGAAGCAATCATCTTCTGAGCTACACACAGAACTGTTGTCTCTACAAGATTTACCGCAGCCAGACAATGACATAGAATCGCTTGATAATGTATCAATGGAATACGGCCTTGATGGTTTTCTTAATTCATTTAATTCTTTCGTAAATATTGGTTCGTCATTTTTTTTATATGGTTTGCCAACCGTCAGAGAACTTACTTTCGGCGTTGTTGATAGTGAAGTGTCGTTGTATGGAATGCTTCTTTCATTGAATGTGGACTTCTTACCTCTTACTTTAAGATCGTTTAATCTACGTTCTATTTCAATGTTACACTTTTTGGTGTTTTCAGCGGCAGCTGTTAGCAATTCATTGGTTGTAGCCTTGTTAAGATTCTTTTTCAAAAAGTTCTGCAAGTCGTTAGGGTCCCCATGGTCTTTTGTTTGAATTGAACCATTTAGCTCTTGATATTCCTTCACCAATGTCTGCTTCTCGATATTTTTAAAATTAAATCTTTTTTCATTATGAATAGTTTTGGATTGCTGATATCGTTGTTGCTGACAATATTCTTCGGAAAATGACGCGTCGAAATCAGAGCAGCTCTTCGGAGAAAAGCGTTTATCTTTACAAACTGCTTTGCTATGACCTTCTTCACTTTGCGGCATTGAACAGAGCTTGCAGTCGTAACTTTCATCGCGATAATTGGGTCGAGAAAGCTCAGCTGGTTGAGTGAGCTGTTCTTTTTTATATTGTTTTATTTGTTGAAAGCGGAAATATTGCCCTGGTGGAGCCGTCGAGTCATTAATGCTGCATTTACTGCTGCCACTGCCGTCCCCAAGGAATATTCCTGGGTTCTTAAACATCCATTCTGGTACAGATTGATTTGGGCGGGTTATTTCGCATGCCGTCGTTTGGTTTTGGTTTCGAAATGATGGTTTGAGATGGAAACTGCATTTTCTTTTTTCTATGCGTGCGATGCGGTCTGCTCGTGATTTTATGCCGCTTACCACAGTATGAAAGTGATTTTTATATTTCCAGCTATGTGACTTCTTATTGTCCTCTATATCAGTACTACCCTCTATGCTGAATGTGTTGAAATTTTCACTCAGATCGACACTTGCATCTTTAGTAAGTTTTCTGAGATTGGCCTGCTTAGGTTTAAG